>NW_027467782.1:9903057-9982974 GCF_004210375.1 Tachypleus tridentatus | reverse complement strand
TGAACTCAACACTTCCACTGAGTTTCTGTTAAACTATGTTTACTGAACTCAACACTTCCACTGAGTTTCTGTTAAACTATGTTTACTGAACTCAACACTTCCACTGAGTTTCTGTTAAACTATGTTTACTGAACTCAACACTTCCACTGAGTTTCTGTTAAACTATGTTTACTGAACTCAACACTTCCACTGAGTTTCTGTTAAACTATGTTTACTGAACTCAACACTTCCACTGAGTTTCTGTTAAACTATGTTTACTGAACTCAACACTTCCACTGAGTTTCTGTTAAACTTTCTGTTAACTGTTTCTGTTAACTCAACACTTCCACTGAGTTTCTGTTAAACTATGTTTACTGAACTCAACACTTCCACTGAGTTTCTGTTAAACTATGTTTACTGAACTCAACACTTCCACTGAGTTTCTGTTAAACTATGTTTACTGAACTCAACACTTCCATGTTTCTGTTAAACTATGAACTCAACACTTCCACTGAGTTTTTCTGTTAAACTATGTTTACTGAACTCAACACTTCCACTGAGTTTCTGTTAAACTATGTTTACTGAACTCAACACTTCCACTGAGTTTCTGTTAAACTATGTTTACTGAACTCAACACTTCCACTGAGTTTCTGTTAAACTATGTTTACTGAACTCAACACTTCCACTGAGTTTTCGTTAAACAATATTTACTGAACTCAACACTTCCACTGAGTTTCTGTTAAACTATGTTTACTGAACTCAACACTTCCACTGAGTTTCTGTTAAACTATGTTTACTGTTAAACTATGTTTACTGAACTCAACACTTCCACTGAGTTTCTGTTAAACTATGTTTACTGAACTCAACACTTCCACTGAGTTTCTGTTAAACTATGTTTACTGAACTCAACACTTCCACTGAGTTTCTGTTAAACTATGTTTACTGAACTCAACACTTCCACTGAGTTTCTGTTAAACTATGTTTACTGAACTCAACACTTCCACTGAGTTTCTGTTAAACTATGTTTACTGAACTCAACACTTCCACTGAGTTTCTGTTAAACTATGTTTACTGAACTCAACACTTCCACTGAGTTTCTGTTAAACTATGTTTACTGAACTCAACACTTCCACTGAGTTTCTGTTAAACTATGTTTACTGAACTCAACACTTCCACTGAGTTTCTGTTAAACTATGTTTACTGAACTCAACACTTCCACTGAGTTTCTGTTAAACTATGTTTACTGAACTCAACACTTCCACTGAGTTTCTGTTAAACTCAACACTTCCACTGAGTTTCTGTTAAACTATGTTTACTGAACTCAACACTTCCACTGAGTTTCTGTTAAACTATGTTTACTGAACTCAACACTTCCACTGAGTTTCTGTTAAACTATGTTTACTGAACTCAACACTTCCACTGAGTTTCTGTTAAACTATGTTTACTGAACTCAACACTTCCACTGAGTTTCTGTTAAACTATGTTTACTGAACTCAACACTTCCACTGAGTTTCTGTTAAACTATGTTTACTGAACTCAACACTTCCACTGAGTTTCTGTTAAACTATGTTTACTGAACTCAAACTATGTTTACTGAACTCAACACTTCCACTGAGTTTCTGTTAAACTATGTTTACTGAACTCAACACTTCCACTGAGTTTCTGTTAAACTATGTTTACTGAACTCAACACTTCCACTGAGTTTCTGTTAAACTATGTTCACTGAACTCAACACTTCCACTGAGTTTCTGTTAAACTATGTTTACTGAACTCAACACTTCCACTGAGTTTCTGTTAAACTATGTTTACTGAACTCAACACTTCCACTGAGTTTCTGTTAAACTATGTTTACTGAACTCAACACTTCCACTGAGTTTCTGTTAAACTATGTTTACTGAACTCAACACTTCCACTGAGTTTCTGTTAAACTATGTTTACTGAACTCAACACTTCCACTGAGTTTCTGTTAAACTATGTTTACTGAACTCAACACTTCCACTGAGTTTCTGTTAAACTATGTTTACTGAACTCAACACTTCCACTGAGTTTCTGTTAAACTATGTTCACTGAACTCAACACTTCCACTGAGTTTCTGTTAAACTATGTTTACTGAACTCAACACTTCCACTGAGTTTCTGTTAAACTATGTTTACTGAACTCAACACTTCCACTGAGTTTCTGTTAAACTATGTTTACTGAACTCAACACTTCCACTGAGTTTCTGTTAAACTATGTTTACTGAACTCAACACTTCCACTGAGTTTCTGTTAAACTATGTTTACTGAACTCAACACTTCCACTGAGTTTCTGTTAAACTATGTTTACTGAACTCAACACTTCCACTGAGTTTCTGTTAAACTCAACACTTCCACTGTTTCTGTTACTGAACTCAACACTTCCACTGAGTTTCTGTTAAACTATGTTTACTGAACTCAACACTTCCACTGAGTTTCTGTTAAACTATGTTTACTGAACTCAACACTTCCACTGAGTTTCTGTTAAACTATGTTTACTGAACTCAACACTTCCACTGAGTTTCTGTTAAACTATGTTTACTGAACTCAACACTTCCACTGAGTTTCTGTTAAACTATGTTTACTGAACTCAACACTTCCACTGAGTTTCTGTTAAACTATGTTTACTGAACTCAACACTTCCACTGAGTTTCTGTTAAACTATGTTTACTGAACTCAACACTTCCACTGAGTTTCTGTTAAACTATGTTTACTGAACTCAACACTTCCACTGAGTTTCTGTTAAACTATGTTTACTGAACTCAACACTTCCACTGAGTTTCTGTTAAACTATGTTTACTGAACTCAACACTTCCACTGAGTTTCTGTTAAACTATGTTTACTGAACTCAACACTTCCACTGAGTTTCTGTTAAACTATGTTTACTGAACTCAACACTTCCACTGAGTTTCTGTTATGTGTTTACTGAACTCAACACTTCCACTGAGTTTCTGTTAAACTATGTTTACTGAACTCAACACTTCCACTGAGTTTCTGTTAAACTATGTTTACTGAACTCAACACTTCCACTGAGTTTCTGTTAAACTATGTTTACTGAACTCAACACTTCCACTGAGTTTCTGTTAAACTATGTTCACTGAACTCAACACTTCCACTGAGTTTCTGTTAAACTATGTTTACTGAACTCAACACTTCCACTGAGTTTCTGTTAAACTATGTTTACTGAACTCAACACTTCCACTGAGTTTCTGTTAAACTATGTTTACTGAACTCAACACTTCCACTGAGTTTCTGTTAAACTATGTTTACTGAACTCAACACTTCCACTGAGTTTCTGTTAAACTATGTTTCTGTTACTGAACTCAACACTTCCACTGAGTTTCTGTTAAACTATGTTTGAACTCAACACTTCCACTGAGTTTCTGTTAAACTATGTTTACTGAACTCAACACTTCCACTGAGTTTCTGTTAAACTATGTTTACTGAACTCAACACTTCCACTGAGTTTCTGTTAAACTATGTTTACTGAACTCAACACTTCCACTGAGTTTCTGTTAAACTATGTTTACTGAACTCAACACTTCCACTGAGTTTCTGTTAAACTATGTTTACTGAACTCAACACTTCCACTGAGTTTCTGTTAAACTATGTTTACTGAACTCAACACTTCCACTGAGTTTCTGTTAAACTATGTTTACACTGAACACACTGACTGTTACTTCAACTGAGTTTCTGTTAAACTATGTTTACTGAACTCAACACTTCCACTGAGTTTCTGTTAAACTATGTTTACTGAACTCAACACTTCCACTGAGTTTCTGTTAAACTATGTTTACTGAACTCAACACTTCCACTGAGTTTCTGTTAAACTATGTTTACTGAACTCAACACTTCCACTGAGTTTCTGTTAAACTATGTTTACTGAACTCAACACTTCCACTGAGTTTCTGTTAAACTATGTTTGTTCTGAACTCAACACTTCCACTGAGTTTCTGTTAAACTATGTTTACTGAACTCAACACTTCAACACTTCTGAGTTTCTGTTAAACTATGTTCACTGAACTCAACACTTCCACTGAGTTTCTGTTAAACTATGTTTACTGAACTCAACACTTCCACTGAGTTTCTGTTAAACTATGTTTACTGAACTCAACACTTCCACTGAGTTTCTGTTAAACTATGTTACTGAACTCAACACTTCCACTGAGTTTCTGTTAAACTATGTTTTCACTGAACTCAACACTTCCACTGAGTTTCTGTTAAACTATGTTTACTGAACTCAACACTTCCACTGAGTTTCTGTTAAACTATGTTTACTGAACTCAACACTTCCACTGAGTTTCTGTTAAACTATGTTTACTGAACTCAACACTTCCACTGAGTTTCTGTTAAACTATGTTTACTGAACTCAACACTTCCACTGAGTTTCTGTTAAACTATGTTTACTGAACTCAACACTTCCACTGAGTTTCTGTTAACACTACTGTTTCTGTTAAACTATGTTTACTGAACTCAACACTTCCACTGAGTTTCTGTTAAACTATGTTTACTGAACTCAACACTTCCACTGAGTTTCTGTTAAACTATGTTTACTGAACTCAACACTTCCACTGAGTTTCTGTTAAACTATGTTTACTGAACTCAACACTTCCACTGAGTTTCTGTTAAACTATGTTTACTGAACTCAACACTTCCACTGAGTTTCTGTTAAACTATGTTTACTGAACTCAACACTTCCACTGAGTTTCTGTTAAACTATGTTTACTGAACTCAACACTTCCACTGAGTTTCTGTTAAACTATGTTTACTGAACTCAACACTTCCACTGAGTTTCTGTTAAACTATGTTTGTTGAACTCAACACTTCCACTGAGTTTCTGTTAAACTATGTTTACTGAACTCAACACTTCCACTGAGTTTCTGTTAAACTATGTTTCTGTTACTGAACTCAACACTTCCACTGAGTTTCTGTTAAACTATGTTTACTGAACTCAACACTTCCACTGAGTTTCTGTTAAACTATGTTTCTGTTAAACTACTGAACTCAACACTTCCACTGAGTTTCTGTTAAACTATGTTTACTGAACTCAACACTTCCACTGAGTTTCTGTTAAACTATGTTTACTGAACTCAACACTTCCACTGAGTTTCTGTTAAACTATGTTTACTGAACTCAACACTTCCACTGAGTTTCTGTTAAACTATGTTTACTGAACTCAACACTTCCACTGAGTTTCTGTTAAACTATGTTTTCTGAACTCAACACTTCCACTGAGTTTCTGTTAAACTATGTTTACTGAACTCAACACTTCCACTGAGTTTCTGTTAAACTATGTTTACTGAACTCAACACTTCCACTGAGTTTCTGTTAAACTATGTTTACTGAACTCAACACTTCCACTGAGTTTCTGTTAAACTATGTTTACTGAACTCAACACTTCCACTGAGTTTCTGTTAAACTATGTTTACTGAACTCAACACTTCCACTGAGTTTCTGTTAAACTATGTTTACTGAACTCAACACTTCCACTGAGTTTCTGTTAAACTATGTTTTCTGTTGAACTCAACACTTCCACTGAGTTTCTGTTAAACTATGTTTACTGAACTCAACACTTCCACTGAGTTTCTGTTAAACTATGTTTACTGAACTCAACACTTCCACTGAGTTTCTGTTAAACTATGTTTACTGAACTCAACACTTCCACTGAGTTTCTGTTAAACTATGTTCACTGAACTCAACACTTCCACTGAGTTTCTGTTAAACTATGTTTACACTGAACTCAACACTTCCACTGAGTTTCTGTTAAACTATGTTTACTGAACTCAACACTTCTGTTAAACACTGAACTCAACACTTCCACTGTTTCTGTTAAACTATGTTTACTGAACTCAACACTTCCACTGAGTTTCTGTTAAACTATGTTTACTGAACTCAACACTTCCACTGAGTTTCTGTTAAACTATGTTTACTGAACTCAACACTTCCACTGAGTTTCTGTTAAACTATGTTTACTGAACTCAACACTTCCACTGAGTTTCTGTTAAACTATGTTTACTGAACTCAACACTTCCACTGAGTTTCTGTTAAACTATGTTTACTGAACTCAACACTTCCACTGAGTTTCTGTTAAACTATGTTTACTGAACTCAACACTTCCACTGAGTTTCTGTTAAACTATGTTTACTGAACTCAACACTTCCACTGAGTTTCTGTTAAACTATGTTTACTGAACTCAACACTTCCACTGAGTTTCTGTTAAACTATGTTTACTGAACTCAACACTTCCACTGAGTTTCTGTTAAACTATGTTTACTGAACTCAACACTTCCACTGAGTTTCTGTTAAACTATGTTTACTGAACTCAACACTTCCACTGAGTTTCTGTTAAACTATGTTTACTGAACTCAACACTTCCACTGAGTTTCTGTTAAACTATGTTTACTGAACTCAACACTTCCACTGAGTTTCTGTTAAACTATGTTTACTGAACTCAACACTTCCACTGAGTTTCTGTTAAACTATGTTTACTGAACTCAACACTTCCACTGAGTTTCTGTTAAACTATGTTTACTGAACTCAACACTTCCACTGAGTTTCTGTTAAACTATGTTTACTGAACTCAACACTTCCACTGAGTTTCTGTTAAACTATGTTTACTGAACTCAACACTTCCACTGAGTTTCTGTTAAACTATGTTTACTGAACTCAACACTTCCACTGAGTTTCTGTTAAACTATGTTTACTGAACTCAACACTTCCACTGAGTTTCTGTTAAACTATGTTTACTGAACTCAACACTTCCACTGAGTTTCTGTTAAACTATGTTTACTGAACTCAACACTTCCACTGAGTTTCTGTTAAACTATGTTTACTGAACTCAACACTTCCACTGAGTTTCTGTTAAACTATGTTTACTGAACTCAACACTTCCACTGAGTTTCTGTTAAACTATGTTTACTGAACTCAACACTTCCACTGAGTTTCTGTTAAACTATGTTTACTGAACTCAACACTTCCACTGAGTTTCTGTTAAACTATGTTCACTGAACTCAACACTTCCACTGAGTTTCTGTTAAACTATGTTTACTGAACTCAACACTTCCACTGAGTTTCTGTTAAACTATGTTTACTGAACTCAACACTTCCACTGAGTTTCTGTTAAACTATGTTTACTGAACTCAACACTTCCACTGAGTTTCTGTTAAACTATGTTTACTGAACTCAACACTTCCACTGAGTTTCTGTTAAACTATGTTTACTGAACTCAACACTTCCACTGAGTTTCTGTTAAACTATGTTTACTGAACTCAACACTTCCACTGAGTTTCTGTTAAACTATGTTTACTGAACTCAACACTTCCACTGAGTTTCTGTTAAACTATGTTTACTGAACTCAACACTTCCACTGAGTTTCTGTTAAACTATGTTTACTGAACTCAACACTTCCACTGAGTTTCTGTTAAACTATGTTTACTGAACTCAACACTTCCACTGAGTTTCTGTTAAATGTTTACTGAACTCAACACTTCCACTGAGTTTCTGTTAAACTCAAACTCAACACTTCCACTGAGTTTCTGTTAAACTATGTTTACTGAACTCAACACTTCCACTGAGTTTCTGTTAAACTATGTTTACTGAACTCAACACTTCCACTGAGTTTCTGTTAAACTATGTTTACTGAACTCAACACTTCCACTGAGTTTCTGTTAAACTATGTTTACTGAACTCAACACTTCCACTGAGTTTCTGTTAAACTATGTTTACTGAACTCAACACTTCCACTGAGTTTCTGTTAAACTATGTTTACTGAACTCAACACTTCCACTGAGTTTCTGTTAAACTATGTTTACTGAACTCAACACTTCCACTGAGTTTCTGTTAAACTATGTTTACTGAACTCAACACTTCCACTGAGTTTCTGTTAAACTATGTTTACTGAACTCAACACTTCCACTGAGTTTCTGTTAAACTATGTTTACTGAACTCAACACTTCCACTGAGTTTCTGTTAAACTATGTTTACTGAACTCAACACTTCCACTGAGTTTCTGTTAAACTATGTTTACTGAACTCAACACTTCCACTGAGTTTCTGTTAAACTATGTTTACTGAACTCAACACTTCCACTGAGTTTCTGTTAAACTATGTTTACTGAACTCAACACTTCCACTGAGTTTCTGTTAAACTATGTTTACTGAACTCAACACTTCCACTGAGTTTCTGTTAAACTATGTTTACTGAACTCAACACTTCCACTGAGTTTCTGTTAAACTATGTTTACTGAACTCAACACTTCCACTGAGTTTCTGTTAAACTATGTTTACTGAACTCAACACTTCCACTGAGTTTCTGTTAAACTATGTTTACTGAACTCAACACTTCCACTGAGTTTCTGTTAAACTATGTTTACTGAACTCAACACTTCCACTGAGTTTCTGTTAAACTATGTTTACTGAACTCAACACTTCCACTGAGTTTCTGTTAAACTATGTTTACTGAACTCAACACTTCCACTGAGTTTCTGTTAAACTATGTTTACTGAACTCAACACTTCCACTGAGTTTCTGTTAAACTATGTTTACTGAACTCAACACTTCCACTGAGTTTCTGTTAAACTATGTTTACTGAACTCAACACTTCCACTGAGTTTCTGTTAAACTATGTTTACTGAACTCAACACTTCCACTGAGTTTCTGTTAAACTATGTTCAACACTTCCACTGACTCAACACTTCCACTGAGTTTCTGTTAAACTATGTTTTAAACTATGAACTCAACACTTCCACTGAGTTTCTGTTAAACTATGTTTACTGAACTCAACACTTCCACTGAGTTTCTGTTAAACTATGTTTACTGAACTCAACACTTCCACTGAGTTTCTGTTAAACTATGTTTACTGAACTCAACACTTCCACTGAGTTTCTGTTAAACTATGTTTACTGAACTCAACACTTCCACTGAGTTTCTGTTAAACTATGTTTACTGAACTCAACACTTCCACTGAGTTTCTGTTAAACTATGTTTACTGAACTCAACACTTCCACTGAGTTTCTGTTAAACTATGTTTACTGAACTCAACACTTCCACTGAGTTTCTGTTAAACTATGTTTACTGAACTCAACACTTCCACTGAGTTTCTGTTAAACTATGTTTACTGAACTCAACACTTCCACTGAGTTTCTGTTAAACTATGTTTACTGAACTCAACACTTCCACTGAGTTTCTGTTAAACTATGTTTACTGAACTCAACACTTCCACTGAGTTTCTGTTAAACTATGTTTACTGAACTCAACACTTCCACTGAGTTTCTGTTAAACTATGTTTACTGAACTCAACACTTCCACTGAGTTTCTGTTAAACTATGTTTACTGAACTCAACACTTCCACTGAGTTTCTGTTAAACTATGTTTACTGAACTCAACACTTCCACTGAGTTTCTGTTAAACTATGTTTACTGAACTCAACACTTCCACTGAGTTTCTGTTAAACTATGTTTACTGAACTCAACACTTCCACTGAGTTTCTGTTAAACTATGTTTACTGAACTCAACACTTCCACTGAGTTTCTGTTAAACTATGTTTCCACTGAACTCAACACTTCCACTGAGTTTCTGTTAAACTATGTTTACTGAACTCAACACTTCCACTGAGTTTCTGTTAAACTATGTTCACTGAACTCAACACTTCCACTGAGTTTCTGTTAAACTATGTTTACTGAACTCAACACTTCCACTGAGTTTCTGTTAAACTATGTTTACTGAACTCAACACTTCCACTGAGTTTCTGTTAAACTATGTTTACTGAACTCAACACTTCCACTGAGTTTCTGTTAAACTATGTTTACTGAACTCAACACTTCCACTGAGTTTCTGTTAAACTATGTTTACTGAACTCAACACTTCCACTGAGTTTCTGTTAAACTATGTTTACTGAACTCAACACTTCCACTGAGTTTCTGTTAAACTATGTTTACTGAACTCAACACTTCCACTGAGTTTCTGTTAAACTATGTTTACTGAACTCAACACTTCCACTGAGTTTCTGTTAAACTATGTTTACTGAACTCAACACTTCCACTGAGTTTCTGTTAAACTATGTTTACTGAACTCAACACTTCCACTGAGTTTCTGTTAAACTATGTTTGAACTCAACACTGAACTCAACACTTCCACTGAGTTTCTGTTAAACTATGTTTACTGAACTCAACACTTCCACTGAGTTTCTGTTAAACTATGTTTACTGAACTCAACACTTCCACTGAGTTTCTGTTAAACTATGTTTACTGAACTCAACACTTCCACTGAGTTTCTGTTAAACTATGTTCACTGAACTCAACACTTCCACTGAGTTTCTGTTAAACTATGTTTACTGAACTCAACACTTCCACTGAGTTTCTGTTAAACTATGTTTACTGAACTCAACACTTCCACTGAGTTTCTGTTAAACTATGTTTACTGAACTCAACACTTCCACTGAGTTTCTGTTAAACTATGTTTACTGAACTCAACACTTCCACTGAGTTTCTGTTAAACTATGTTTACTGAACTCAACACTTCCACTGAGTTTCTGTTAAACTATGTTTACTGAACTCAACACTTCCACTGAGTTTCTGTTAAACTATGTTTACTGAACTCAACACTTCCACTGAGTTTCTGTTAAACTATGTTTACTGAACTCAACACTTCCACTGAGTTTCTGTTAAACTATGTTTACTGAACTCAACACTTCCACTGAGTTTCTGTTAAACTATGTTTACTGAACTCAACACTTCCACTGAGTTTCTGTTAAACTATTTTGTTACTGAACTCAACACTTCCACTGAGTTTCTGTTAAACTATGTTTACTGAACTCAACACTTCCACTGAGTTTCTGTTAAACTATGTTTACTGAACTCAACACTTCCACTGAGTTTCTGTTAAACTATGTTTACTGAACTCAACACTTCCACTGAGTTTCTGTTAAACTATGTTTACTGAACTCAACACTTCCACTGAGTTTCTGTTAAACTATGTTTACTGAACTCAACACTTCCACTGAGTTTCTGTTAAACTATGTTTACTGAACTCAACACTTCCACTGAGTTTCTGTTAAACTATGTTTACTGAACTCAACACTTCCACTGAGTTTCTGTTAAACTATGTTTACTGAACTCAACACTTCCACTGAGTTTCTGTTAAACTATGTTTACTTCCACTGAGTTTCTGTTAAACTATGTTTACTGAACTCAACACTTCCACTGAGTTTCTGTTAAACTATGTTTACTGAACTCAACACTTCCACTGAGTTTCTGTTAAACTATGTTTACTGAACTCAACACTTCCACTGAGTTTCTGTTAAACTATGTTTACTGAACTCAACACTTCCACTGAGTTTCTGTTAAACTATGTTTACTGAACTCAACACTTCCACTGAGTTTCTGTTAAACTATGTTTACTGAACTCAACACTTCCACTGAGTTTCTGTTAAACTATGTTTACTGAACTCAACACTTCCACTGAGTTTCTGTTAAACTATGTTTACTGAACTCAACACTTCCACTGAGTTTCTGTTAAACTATGTTTACTGAACTCAACACTTCCACTGAGTTTCTGTTAAACTATGTTTACTGAACTCAACACTTCCACTGAGTTTCTGTTAAACTATGTTTACTGAACTCAACACTTCCACTGAGTTTCTGTTAAACTATGTTTACTGAACTCAACACTTCCACTGAGTTTCTGTTAAACTATGTTTACTGAACTCAACACTTCCACTGAGTTTCTGTTAAACTATGTTTACTGAACTCAACACTTCCACTGAGTTTCTGTTAAACTATGTTTACTGAACTCAACACTTCCACTGAGTTTCTGTTAAACTATGTTTACTGAACTCAACACTTCCACTGAGTTTCTGTTAAACTATGTTCACTGAACTCAACACTTCCACTGAGTTTCTGTTAAACTATGTTTACTGAACTCAACACTTCCACTGAGTTTCTGTTAAACTATGTTTACTGAACTCAACACTTCCACTGAGTTTCTGTTAAACTATGTTTACTGAACTCAACACTTCCACTGAGTTTCTGTTAAACTATGTTTACTGAACTCAACACTTCCACTGAGTTTCTGTTAAACTATGTTTACTGAACTCAACACTTCCACTGAGTTTCTGTTAAACTATGTTTACTGAACTCAACACTTCCACTGAGTTTCTGTTAAACTATGTTTACTGAACTCAACACTTCCACTGAGTTTCTGTTAAACTATGTTTCTGTTAAACTGAACTCAACACTTCCACTGAGTTTCTGTTAAACTATGTTTACTGAACTCAACACTTCCACTGAGTTTCTGTTAAACTATGTTTACTGAACTCAACACTTCCACTGAGTTTCTGTTAAACTATGTTTACTGAACTCAACACTTCCACTGAGTTTCTGTTAAACTATGTTTACTGAACTCAACACTTCCACTGAGTTTCTGTTAAACTATGTTTACTGAACTCAACACTTCCACTGAGTTTCTGTTAAACTATGTTTACTGAACTCAACACTTCCACTGAGTTTCTGTTAAACTATGTTTCCACTGACTGAACTCAACACTTCCACTGAGTTTCTGTTAAACTATGTTTACTGAACTCAACACTTCCACTGAGTTTCTGTTAAACTATGTTTACTGAACTCAACACTTCCACTGAGTTTCTGTTAAACTATGTTTACTGAACTCAACACTTCCACTGAGTTTCTGTTTTACTGAACTCAACACTACTGTTTTTACTGAACTCAACACTTCCACTGAGTTTCTGTTAAACTATGTTTACTGAACTCAACACTTCCACTGAGTTTCTGTTAAACTATGTTTACTGAACTCAACACTTCCACTGAGTTTCTGTTAAACTATGTTTACTGAACTCAACACTTCCACTGAGTTTCTGTTAAACTATGTTTACTGAACTCAACACTTCCACTGAGTTTCTGTTAAACTATGTTTACTGAACTCAACACTTCCACTGAGTTTCTGTTAAACTATGTTTACTGAACTCAACACTTCCACTGAGTTTCTGTTAAACTATGTTTACTGAACTCAACACTTCCACTGAGTTTCTGTTAAACTATGTTTACTGAACTCAACACTTCCACTGAGTTTCTGTTAAACTATGTTTACTGAACTCAACACTTCCACTGAGTTTCTGTTAAACTATGTTTACTGAACTCAACACTTCCACTGAGTTTCTGTTAAACTATGTTTACTGAACTCAACACTTCCACTGAGTTTCTGTTAAACTATGTTTACTGAACTCAACACTTCCACTGAGTTTCTGTTAAACTATGTTTCTGTTACTGAACTCAACACTTCCACTGAGTTTCTGTTAAACTTGTTTACTGAACTCAACACTTCCACTGAGTTTCTGTTAAACTATGTTTACTGAACTCAACACTTCCACTGAGTTTCTGTTAAACTATGTTTACTGAACTCAACACTTCCACTGAGTTTCTGTTAAACTATGTTTACTGAACTCAACACTTCCACTGAGTTTCTGTTAAACTATGTTTACTGAACTCAACACTTCCACTGAGTTTCTGTTAAACTATGTTTACTGAACTCAACACTTCCACTGAGTTTCTGTTAAACTAACTGTTTCTGTTAAACTATGTTTACTGAACTCAACACTTCCACTGAGTTTCTGTTAAACTATGTTTACTGAACTCAACACTTCCACTGAGTTTCTGTTAAACTATGTTTACTGAACTCAACACTTCCACTGAGTTTCTGTTAAACTATGTTTACTGAACTCAACACTTCCACTGAGTTTCTGTTAAACTATGTTTACTGAACTCAACACTTCCACTGAGTTTCTGTTAAACTATGTTCACTGAACTCAACACTTCCACTGAGTTTCTGTTAAACTATGTTTACTGAACTCAACACTTCCACTGAGTTTCTGTTAAACTATGTTTACTGAACTCAACACTTCCACTGAGTTTCTGTTAAACTATGTTTACTGAACTCAACACTTCCACTGAGTTTCTGTTAAACTATGTTTACTGAACTCAACACTTCCACTGAGTTTCTGTTAAACTATGTTTACTGAACTCAACACTTCCACTGAGTTTCTGTTAAACTATGTTCACTGAACTCAACACTTCCACTGAGTTTCTGTTAAACTATGTTTACTGAACTCAACACTTCCACTGAGTTTCTGTTAAACTATGTTTACTGAACTCAACACTTCCACTGAGTTTCTGTTAAACTATGTTTACTGAACTCAACACTTCCACTGAGTTTCTGTTAAACTATGTTTACTGAACTCAACACTTCCACTGAGTTTCTGTTAAACTATGTTTACTGAACTCAACACTTCCACTGAGTTTCTGTTAAACTATTTTCACTGAACTCAACACTTCCACTGAGTTTCTGTTAAACTATGTTTCCACTGAACTCAACTCAACACTTCCACTGAGTTTCTGTTAAACTATGTTTATGTTTACTGAACTCAACACTTCCACTGAGTTTCTGTTAAACTATGTTTACTGAACTCAACACTTCCACTGAGTTTCTGTTAAACTATGTTTACTGAACTCAACACTTCCACTGAGTTTCTGTTAAACTATGTTTACTGAACTCAACACTTCCACTGAGTTTCTGTTAAACTATGTTCACTGAACTCAACACTTCCACTGAGTTTCTGTTAAACTATGTTCACTGAACTCAACACTTCCACTGAGTTTCTGTTAAACTATGTTTACTGAACTCAACACTTCCACTGAGTTTCTGTTAAACTATGTTTACTGAACTCAACACTTCCACTGAGTTTCTGTTAAACTATGTTTACTGAACTCAACACTTCCACTGAGTTTCTGTTAAACTATGTTTACTGAACTCAACACTTCCACTGAGTTTCTGTTAAACTATGTTTACTGAACTCAACACTTCCACTGAGTTTCTGTTAAACTATGTTTACTGAACTCAACACTTCCACTGAGTTTCTGTTAAACTATGTTTACTGAACTCAACACTTCCACTGAGTTTCTGTTAAACTATGTTTACTGAACTCAACACTTCCACTGAGTTTCTGTTAAACTATGTTTACTGAACTCAACACTTCCACTGAGTTTCTGTTAAACTATGTTTACTGAACTCAACACTTCCACTGAGTTTCTGTTAAACTATGTTTACTGAACTCAACACTTCCACTGAGTTTCTGTTAAACTATGTTTGAACTCAACACTTCCACTGAGTTTCTGTTAAACTATGTTTACTGAACTCAACACTTCCACTGAGTTTCTGTTAAACTATGTTTACTGAACTCAACACTTCCACTGAGTTTCTGTTAAACTATGTTTACTGAACTCAACACTTCCACTGAGTTTCTGTTAAACTATGTTTACTGTCAACACTTCCACTGAGTTTCTGTTAAACTATGTTTACTGAACTCAACACTTCCACTGAGTTTCTGTTAAACTATGTTTACTGAACTCAACACTTCCACTGAGTTTCTGTTAAACTATGTTTACTGAACTCAACACTTCCACTGAGTTTCTGTTAAACTATGTTTACTGAACTCAACACTTCCACTGAGTTTCTGTTAAACTATGTTTACTGAACTCAACACTTCCACTGAGTTTCTGTTAAACTATGTTTACTGAACTCAACACTTCCACTGAGTTTCTGTTAAACTATGTTTACTGAACTCAACACTTCCACTGAGTTTCTGTTAAACTATGTTTACTGAACTCAACACTTCCACTGAGTTTCTGTTAAACTATGTTTACTGAACTCAACACTTCCACTGAGTTTCTGTTAAACTATGTTTACTGAACTCAACACTTCCACTGAGTTTCTGTTAAACTATGTTTACTGAACTCAACACTTCCACTGAGTTTCTGTTAAACTATGTTTACTGAACTCAACACTTCCACTGAGTTTCTGTTAAACTATGTTTACTGAACTCAACACTTCCACTGAGTTTCTGTTAAACTATGTTTCCACTGAACTCAACACTTCCACTGAGTTTCTGTTAAACTATGTTTACTGAACTCAACACTTCCACTGAGTTTCTGTTAAACTATGTTCACTGAACTCAACACTTCCACTGAGTTTCTGTTAAACTATGTTTACTGAACTCAACACTTCCACTGAGTTTCTGTTAAACTATGTTTACTGAACTCAACACTTCCACTGAGTTTCTGTTAAACTATGTTTACTGAACTCAACACTTCCACTGAGTTTCTGTTAAACTATGTTTACTGAACTCAACACTTCCACTGAGTTTCTGTTAAACTATGTTTCTGTTACTGAACTCAACACTTCCACTGAGTTTCTGTTAAACTATGTTTACTGAACTCAACACTTCCACTGAGTTTCTGTTAAACTATGTTTACTGAACTCAACACTTCCACTGAGTTTCTGTTAAACTATGTTTACTGAACTCAACACTTCCACTGAGTTTCTGTTAAACTATGTTTCTGTTACTGAACTCAACACTTCCACTGAGTTTCTGTTAAACTATGTTCACTGAACTCAACACTTCCACTGAGTTTCTGTTAAACTATGTTTACTGAACTCAACACTTCCACTGAGTTTCTGTTAAACTATGTTTACTGAACTCAACACTTCCACTGAGTTTCTGTTAAACTATGTTTACTGAACTCAACACTTCCACTGAGTTTCTGTTAAACTATGTTTACTGAACTCAACACTTCCACTGAGTTTCTGTTAAACTATGTTTACTGAACTCAACACTTCCACTGAGTTTCTGTTAAACTATGTTGAGTTTCTGAACTCAACACTTCCACTGAGTTTCTGTTAAACTATGTTTACTGAACTCAACACTTCCACTGAGTTTCTGTTAAACTATGTTCACTGAACTCAACACTTCCACTGAGTTTCTGTTAAACTATGTTTACTGAACTCAACACTTCCACTGAGTTTCTGTTAAACTATGTTTACTGAACTCAACACTTCCACTGAGTTTCTGTTAAACTATGTTTACTGAACTCAACACTTCCACTGAGTTTCTGTTAAACTATGTTTACTGAACTCAACACTTCCACTGAGTTTCTGTTTCTGTTAAACTATGTTTACTGAACTCAACACTTCCACTGAGTTTCTGTTAAACTATGTTTACTGAACTCAACACTTCCACTGAGTTTCTGTTAAACTATGTTCACTGAACTCAACACTTCCACTGAGTTTCTGTTAAACTATGTTTACTGAACTCAACACTTCCACTGAGTTTCTGTTAAACTATGTTTACTGAACTCAACACTTCCACTGAGTTTCTGTTAAACTATGTTTACTGAACTCAACACTTCCACTGAGTTTCTGTTAAACTATGTTTACTGAACTCAACACTTCCACTGAGTTTCTGTTAAACTATGTTTACTGAACTCAACACTTCCACTGAGTTTCTGTTAAACTATGTTTACTGAACTCAACACTTCCACTGAGTTTCTGTTAAACTATGTTCACTGAACTCAACACTTCCACTGAGTTTCTGTTAAACTATGTTTACTGAACTCAACACTTCCACTGAGTTTCTGTTAAACTATGTTTACTGAACTCAACACTTCCACTGAGTTTCTGTTAAACTATGTTTACTGAACTCAACACTTCCACTGAGTTTCTGTTAAACTATGTTCACTGAACTCAACACTTCCACTGAGTTTCTGTTAAACTATGTTTACTGAACTCAACACTTCCACTGAGTTTCTGTTAAACTATGTTTACTGAACTCAACACTTCCACTGAGTTTCTGTTAAACTATGTTTACTGAACTCAACACTTCCACTGAGTTTCTGTTAAACTATGTTTACTGAACTCAACACTTCCACTGAGTTTCTGTTAAACTATGTTTACTGAACTCAACACTTCCACTGAGTTTCTGTTAAACTATGTTTACTGAACTCAACACTTCCACTGAGTTTCTGTTAAACTATGTTTACTGAACTCAACACTTCCACTGAGTTTCTGTTAAACTATGTTTACTGAACTCAACACTTCCACTGAGTTTCTGTTAAACTATGTTTACTGAACTCAACACTTCCACTGAGTTTCTGTTAAACTATGTTTACTGAACTCAACACTTCCACTGAGTTTCTGTTAAACTATGTTTACTGAACTCAACACTTCCACTGAGTTTCTGTTAAACTATGTTTACTGAACTCAACACTTCCACTGAGTTTCTGTTAAACTATGTTTACTGAACTCAACACTTCCACTGAGTTTCTGTTAAACTATGTTTACTGAACTCAACACTTCCACTGAGTTTCTGTTAAACTATGTTTACTGAACTCAACACTTCCACTGAGTTTCTGTTAAACTATGTTTACTGAACTCAACACTTCCACTGAGTTTCTGTTAAACTATGTTTACTGAACTCAACACTTCCACTGAGTTTCTGTTAAACTATGTTTACTGAACTCAACACTTCCACTGAGTTTCTGTTAAACTATGTTTACTGAACTCAACACTTCCACTGAGTTTCTGTTAAACTATGTTTACTGAACTCAACACTTCCACTGAGTTTCTGTTAAACTATGTTTACTGAACTCAACACTTCCACTGAGTTTCTGTTAAACTATGTTTACTGAACTCAACACTTCCACTGAGTTTCTGTTAAACTATGTTTACTGAACTCAACACTTCCACTGAGTTTCTGTTAAACTATGTTCACTGAACTCAACACTTCCACTGAGTTTCTGTTAAACTATGTTTACTGAACTCAACACTTCCACTGAGTTTCTGTTAAACTATGTTTACTGAACTCAACACTTCCACTGAGTTTCTGTTAAACTATGTTTACTGAACTCAACACTTCCACTGAGTTTCTGTTAAACTATGTTCACTGAACTCAACACTTCCACTGAGTTTCTGTTAAACTATGTTTACTGAACTCAACACTTCCACTGAGTTTCTGTTAAACTATGTTTACTGAACTCAACACTTCCACTGAGTTTCTGTTAAACTATGTTTACTGAACTCAACACTTCCACTGAGTTTCTGTTAAACTATGTTTACTGAACTCAACACTTCCACTGAGTTTCTGTTAAACTATGTTTACTGAACTCAACACTTCCACTGAGTTTCTGTTAAACTATGTTTACTGAACTCAACACTTCCACTGAGTTTCTGTTAAACTATGTTTACTGAACTCAACACTTCCACTGAGTTTCTGTTAAACTATGTTTACTGAACTCAACACTTCCACTGAGTTTCTGTTAAACTATGTTTACTGAACTCAACACTTCCACTGAGTTTCTGTTAAACTATGTTTACTGAACTCAACACTTCCACTGAGTTTCTGTTAAACTATGTTTTCCACTGACTGAACTCAACACTTCCACTGAGTTTCTGTTAAACTATGTTCACTGAACTCAACACTTCCACTGAGTTTCTGTTAAACTATGTTTACTGAACTCAACACTTCCACTGAGTTTCTGTTAAACTATGTTTACTGAACTCAACACTTCCACTGAGTTTCTGTTAAACTATGTTTACTGAACTCAACACTTCCACTGAGTTTCTGTTAAACTATGTTTACTGAACTCAACACTTCCACTGAGTTTCTGTTAAACTATGTTCACTGAACTCAACACTTCCACTGAGTTTCTGTTAAACTATGTTTACTGAACTCAACACTTCCACTGAGTTTCTGTTAAACTATGTTTACTGAACTCAACACTTCCACTGAGTTTCTGTTAAACTATGTTTACTGAACTCAACACTTCCACTGAGTTTCTGTTAAACTATGTTTACTGAACTCAACACTTCCACTGAGTTTCTGTTAAACTATGTTTACTGAACTCAACACTTCCACTGAGTTTCTGTTAAACTATGTTTACTGAACTCAACACTTCCACTGAGTTTCTGTTAAACTATGTTTACTGAACTCAACACTTCCACTGAGTTTCTGTTAAACTATGTTTACTGAACTCAACACTTCCACTGAGTTTCTGTTAAACTATGTTTACTGAACTCAACACTTCCACTGAGTTTCTGTTAAACTATGTTTCCACTGAACTCAACACTTCCACTGAGTTTCTGTTAAACTATGTTTACTGAACTCAACACTTCCACTGAGTTTCTGTTAAACTATGTTTACTGAACTCAACACTTCCACTGAGTTTCTGTTAAACTATGTTTACTGAACTCAACACTTCCACTGAGTTTCTGTTAAACTATGTTTACTGAACTCAACACTTCCACTGAGTTTCTGTTAAACTATGTTTACTGAACTCAACACTTCCACTGAGTTTCTGTTAAACTATGTTTACTGAACTCAACACTTCCACTGAGTTTCTGTTAAACTATGTTTACTGAACTCAACACTTCCACTGAGTTTCTGTTAAACTATGTTTACTGAACTCAACACTTCCACTGAGTTTCTGTTAAACTATGTTTACTGAACTCAACACTTCCACTGAGTTTCTGTTAAACTATGTTTACTGAACTCAACACTTCCACTGAGTTTCTGTTAAACTATGTTTACTGAACTCAACACTTCCACTGAGTTTCTGTTAAACTATGTTTACTGAACTCAACACTTCCACTGAGTTTCTGTTAAACTATGTTTACTGAACTCAACACTTCCACTGAGTTTCTGTTAAACTATGTTTACTGAACTCAACACTTCCACTGAGTTTCTGTTAAACTGTATTTCACTGAACTCAACACTTCCACTGAGTTTCTGTTAAACTATGTTCACTGAACTCAACACTTCCACTGAGTTTCTGTTAAACTATGTTCACTGAACTCAACACTTCCACTGAGTTTCTGTTAAACTATGTTTACTGAACTCAACACTTCCACTGAGTTTCTGTTAAACTATGTTTACTGAACTCAACACTTCCACTGAGTTTCTGTTAAACTATGTTTACTGAACTCAACACTTCCACTGAGTTTCTGTTAAACTATGTTTACTGAACTCAACACTTCCACTGAGTTTCTGTTAAACTATGTTTACTGAACTCAACACTTCCACTGAGTTTCTGTTAAACTATGTTTACTGAACTCAACACTTCCACTGAGTTTCTGTTAAACTATGTTCACTGAACTCAACACTTCCACTGAGTTTCTGTTAAACTATGTTTACTGAACTCAACACTTCCACTGAGTTTCTGTTAAACTATGTTTACTGAACTCAACACTTCCACTGAGTTTCTGTTAAACTATGTTTACTGAACTCAACACTTCCACTGAGTTTCTGTTAAACTATGTTTACTGAACTCAACACTTCCACTGAGTTTCTGTTAAACTATGTTTACTGAACTCAACACTTCCACTGAGTTTCTGTTAAACTATGTTTACTGAACTCAACACTTCCACTGAGTTTCTGTTAAACTATGTTTACTGAACTCAACACTTCCACTGAGTTTCTGTTAAACTATGTTTACTGAACTCAACACTTCCACTGAGTTTCTGTTAAACTATGTTTACTGAACTCAACACTTCCACTGAGTTTCTGTTAAACTATGTTTACTGAACTCAACACTTCCACTGAGTTTCTGTTAAACTATGTTTACTGAACTCAACACTTCCACTGAGTTTCTGTTAAACTATGTTTACTGAACTCAACACTTCCACTGAGTTTCTGTTAAACTATGTTTACTGAACTCAACACTTCCACTGAGTTTCTGTTAAACTATGTTTACTGAACTCAACACTTCCACTGAGTTTCTGTTAAACTATGTTTACTGAACTCAACACTTCCACTGAGTTTCTGTTAAACTATGTTTACTGAACTCAACACTTCCACTGAGTTTCTGTTAAACTATGTTTACTGAACTCAACACTTCCACTGAGTTTCTGTTAAACTATGTTTACTGAACTCAACACTTCCACTGAGTTTCTGTTAAACTATGTTTACTGAACTCAACACTTCCACTGAGTTTCTGTTAAACTATGTTTACTGAACTCAACACTTCCACTGAGTTTCTGTTAAACTATGTTTACTGAACTCAACACTTCCACTGAGTTTCTGTTAAACTATGTTTACTGAACTCAACACTTCCACTGAGTTTCTGTTAAACTATGTTTACTGAACTCAACACTTCCACTGAGTTTCTGTTAAACTATGTTTACTGAACTCAACACTTCCACTGAGTTTCTGTTAAACTATGTTTACTGAACTCAACACTTCCACTGAGTTTCTGTTAATATATGTTTACTGAACTCAACACTTCCACTGAGTTTCTGTTAAACTATGTTTACTGAACTCAACACTTCCACTGAGTTTCTGTTAAACTATGTTTACTGAACTCAACACTTCCACTGAGTTTCTGTTAAACTATGTTTACTGAACTCAACACTTCCACTGAGTTTCTGTTAAACTATGTTTACTGAACTCAACACTTCCACTGAGTTTCTGTTAAACTATGTTTACTGAACTCAACACTTCCACTGAGTTTCTGTTAAACTATGTTTACTGAACTCAACACTTCCACTGAGTTTCTGTTAAACTATGTTCACTGAACTCAACACTTCCACTGAGTTTCTGTTAAACTATGTTTACTGAACTCAACACTTCCACTGAGTTTCTGTTAAACTATGTTTACTGAACTCAACACTTCCACTGAGTTTCTGTTAAACTATGTTTACTGAACTCAACACTTCCACTGAGTTTCTGTTAAACTATGTTGAGTTTCTGAACTCAACACTTCCACTGAGTTTCTGTTAAACTATGTTTACTGAACTCAACACTTCCACTGAGTTTCTGTTAAACTATGTTTACTGAACTCAACACTTCCACTGAGTTTCTGTTAAACTATGTTCACTGAACTCAACACTTCCACTGAGTTTCTGTTAAACTATGTTTACTGAACTCAACACTTCCACTGAGTTTCTGTTAAACTATGTTTACTGAACTCAACACTTCCACTGAGTTTCTGTTAAACTATGTTTACTGAACTCAACACTTCCACTGAGTTTCTGTTAAACTATGTTTACTGAACTCAACACTTCCACTGAGTTTCTGTTAAACTATGTTCACTGAACTCAACACTTCCACTGAGTTTCTGTTAAACTATGTTTACTGAACTCAACACTTCCACTGAGTTTCTGTTAAACTATGTTTACTGAACTCAACACTTCCACTGAGTTTCTGTTAAACTATGTTCACTGAACTCAACACTTCCACTGAGTTTCTGTTAAACTATGTTTACTGAACTCAACACTTCCACTGAGTTTCTGTTAAACTATGTTTACTGAACTCAACACTTCCACTGAGTTTCTGTTAAACTATGTTTACTGAACTCAACACTTCCACTGAGTTTCTGTTAAACTATGTTTACTGAACTCAACACTTCCACTGAGTTTCTGTTAAACTATGTTTACTGAACTCAACACTTCCACTGAGTTTCTGTTAAACTATGTTTACTGAACTCAACACTTCCACTGAGTTTCTGTTAAACTATGTTTACTGAACTCAACACTTCCACTGAGTTTCTGTTAAACTATGTTTACTGAACTCAACACTTCCACTGAGTTTCTGTTAAACTATGTTTACTGAACTCAACACTTCCACTGAGTTTCTGTTAAACTATGTTTACTGAACTCAACACTTCCACTGAGTTTCTGTTAAACTATGTTTACTGAACTCAACACTTCCACTGAGTTTCTGTTAAACTATGTTTACTGAACTCAACACTTCCACTGAGTTTCTGTTAAACTATGTTTACTGAACTCAACACTTCCACTGAGTTTCTGTTAAACTATGTTTACTGAACTCAACACTTCCACTGAGTTTCTGTTAAACTATGTTTACTGAACTCAACACTTCCACTGAGTTTCTGTTAAACTATGTTTACTGAACTCAACACTTCCACTGAGTTTCTGTTAAACTATGTTCACTGAACTCAACACTTCCACTGAGTTTCTGTTAAACTATGTTTACTGAACTCAACACTTCCACTGAGTTTCTGTTAAACTATGTTTACTGAACTCAACACTTCCACTGAGTTTCTGTTAAACTATGTTTACTGAACTCAACACTTCCACTGAGTTTCTGTTAAACTATGTTTACTGAACTCAACACTTCCACTGAGTTTCTGTTAAACTATGTTTACTGAACTCAACACTTCCACTGAGTTTCTGTTAAACTATGTTTACTGAACTCAACACTTCCACTGAGTTTCTGTTAAACTATGTTAAACACTGAACTCAACACTTCCACTGAGTTTCTGTTAAACTATGTTTACTGAACTCAACACTTCCACTGAGTTTCTGTTAAACTATGTTTACTGAACTCAACACTTCCACTGAGTTTCTGTTAAACTATGTTTACTGAACTCAACACTTCCACTGAGTTTCTGTTAAACTATGTTTACTGAACTCAACACTTCCACTGAGTTTCTGTTAAACTATGTTTACTGAACTCAACACTTCCACTGAGTTTCTGTTAAACTATGTTTACTGAACTCAACACTTCCACTGAGTTTCTGTTAAACTATGTTTACTGAACTCAACACTTCCACTGAGTTTCTGTTAAACTATGTTTACTGAACTCAACACTTCCACTGAGTTTCTGTTAAACTATGTTTACTGAACTCAACACTTCCACTGAGTTTCTGTTAAACTATGTTTACTGAACTCAACACTTCCACTGAGTTTCTGTTAAACTATGTTTACTGAACTCAACACTTCCACTGAGTTTCTGTTAAACTATGTTTTCTGTGAACTCAACACTTCCACTGAGTTTCTGTTAAACTATGTTTACTGAACTCAACACTTCCACTGAGTTTCTGTTAAACTATGTTTACTGAACTCAACACTTCCACTGAGTTTCTGTTAAACTATGTTTACTGAACTCAACACTTCCACTGAGTTTCTGTTAAACTATGTTTACTGAACTCAACACTTCCACTGAGTTTCTGTTAAACTATGTTTACTGAACTCAACACTTCCACTGAGTTTCTGTTAAACTATGTTTACTGAACTCAACACTTCCACTGAGTTTCTGTTAAACTATGTTTACTGAACTCAACACTTCCACTGAGTTTCTGTTAAACTATGTTTACTGAACTCAACACTTCCACTGAGTTTCTGTTAAACTATGTTCACTGAACTCAACACTTCCACTGAGTTTCTGTTAAACTATGTTTACTGAACTCAACACTTCCACTGAGTTTCTGTTAAACTATGTTTACTGAACTCAACACTTCCACTGAGTTTCTGTTAAACTATGTTCACTGAACTCAACACTTCCACTGAGTTTCTGTTAAACTATGTTTACTGAACTCAACACTTCCACTGAGTTTCTGTTAAACTATGTTTACTGAACTCAACACTTCCACTGAGTTTCTGTTAAACTATGTTTACTGAACTCAACACTTCCACTGAGTTTCTGTTAAACTATGTTTACTGAACTCAACACTTCCACTGAGTTTCTGTTAAACTATGTTTACTGAACTCAACACTTCCACTGAGTTTCTGTTAAACTATGTTTGAACTCAACACTTCCACTGAGTTTCTGTTAAACTATGTTTACTGAACTCAACACTTCCACTGAGTTTCTGTTAAACTATGTTTACTGAACTCAACACTTCCACTGAGTTTCTGTTAAACTATGTTTACTGAACTCAACACTTCCACTGAGTTTCTGTTAAACTATGTTTACTGAACTCAACACTTCCACTGAGTTTCTGTTAAACTATGTTTACTGAACTCAACACTTCCACTGAGTTTCTGTTAAACTATGTTTACTGAACTCAACACTTCCACTGAGTTTCTGTTAAACTATGTTTACTGAACTCAACACTTCCACTGAGTTTCTGTTAAACTATGTTTACTGAACTCAACACTTCCACTGAGTTTCTGTTAAACTATGTTTACTGAACTCAACACTTCCACTGAGTTTCTGTTAAACTATGTTTACTGAACTCAACACTTCCACTGAGTTTCTGTTAAACTATGTTTACTGAACTCAACACTTCCACTGAGTTTCTGTTAAACTATGTTTACTGAACTCAACACTTCCACTGAGTTTCTGTTAAACTATGTTCACTGAACTCAACACTTCCACTGAGTTTCTGTTAAACTATGTTTACTGAACTCAACACTTCCACTGAGTTTCTGTTAAACTATGTTTACTGAACTCAACACTTCCACTGAGTTTCTGTTAAACTATGTTTACTGAACTCAACACTTCCACTGAGTTTCTGTTAAACTATGTTTACTGAACTCAACACTTCCACTGAGTTTCTGTTAAACTATGTTTACTGAACTCAACACTTCCACTGAGTTTCTGTTAAACTATGTTTACTGAACTCAACACTTCCACTGAGTTTCTGTTAAACTATGTTTACTGAACTCAACACTTCCACTGAGTTTCTGTTAAACTATGTTTACTGAACTCAACACTTCCACTGAGTTTCTGTTAAACTATGTTTACTGAACTCAACACTTCCACTGAGTTTCTGTTAAACTATGTTTACTGAACTCAACACTTCCACTGAGTTTCTGTTAAACTATGTTTACTGAACTCAACACTTCCACTGAGTTTCTGTTAAACTATGTTTACTGAACTCAACACTTCCACTGAGTTTCTGTTAAACTATGTTTACTGAACTCAACACTTCCACTGAGTTTCTGTTAAACTATGTTTACTGAACTCAACACTTCCACTGAGTTTCTGTTAAACTATGTTTCTGTTAAACTGAACTCAACACTTCCACTGAGTTTCTGTTAAACTATGTTTACTGAACTCAACACTTCCACTGAGTTTCTGTTAAACTATGTTTACTGAACTCAACACTTCCACTGAGTTTCTGTTAAACTATGTTTACTGAACTCAACACTTCCACTGAGTTTCTGTTAAACTATGTTTACTGAACTCAACACTTCCACTGAGTTTCTGTTAAACTATGTTTACTGAACTCAACACTTCCACTGAGTTTCTGTTAAACTATGTTTACTGAACTCAACACTTCCACTGAGTTTCTGTTAAACTATGTTTACTGAACTCAACACTTCCACTGAGTTTCTGTTAAACTATGTTTACTGAACTCAACACTTCCACTGAGTTTCTGTTAAACTATGTTTACTGAACTCAACACTTCCACTGAGTTTCTGTTAAACTATGTTTACTGAACTCAACACTTCCACTGAGTTTCTGTTAAACTATGTTTACTGAACTCAACACTTCCACTGAGTTTCTGTTAAACTATGTTTACTGAACTCAACACTTCCACTGAGTTTCTGTTAAACTATGTTTACTGAACTCAACACTTCCACTGAGTTTCTGTTAAACTATGTTTACTGAACTCAACACTTCCACTGAGTTTCTGTTAAACTATGTTTACTGAACTCAACACTTCCACTGAGTTTCTGTTAAACTATGTTTACTGAACTCAACACTTCCACTGAGTTTCTGTTAAACTATGTTTACTGAACTCAACACTTCCACTGAGTTTCTGTTAAACTATGTTTACTGAACTCAACACTTCCACTGAGTTTCTGTTAAACTATGTTTACTGAACTCAACACTTCCACTGAGTTTCTGTTAAACTATGTTTACTGAACTCAACACTTCCACTGAGTTTCTGTTAAACTATGTTTACTGAACTCAACACTTCCACTGAGTTTCTGTTAAACTATGTTTACTGAACTCAACACTTCCACTGAGTTTCTGTTAAACTATGTTTACTGAACTCAACACTTCCACTGAGTTTCTGTTAAACTATGTTTACTGAACTCAACACTTCCACTGAGTTTCTGTTAAACTATGTTCACTGAACTCAACACTTCCACTGAGTTTCTGTTAAACTATGTTTACTGAACTCAACACTTCCACTGAGTTTCTGTTAAACTATGTTTACTGAACTCAACACTTCCACTGAGTTTCTGTTAAACTATGTTTACTGAACTCAACACTTCCACTGAGTTTCTGTTAAACTATGTTTACTGAACTCAACACTTCCACTGAGTTTCTGTTAAACTATGTTTACTGAACTCAACACTTCCACTGAGTTTCTGTTAAACTATGTTTACTGAACTCAACACTTCCACTGAGTTTCTGTTAAACTATGTTTACTGAACTCAACACTTCCACTGAGTTTCTGTTAAACTATGTTTACTGAACTCAACACTTCCACTGAGTTTCTGTTAAACTATGTTTACTGAACTCAACACTTCCACTGAGTTTCTGTTAAACTATGTTTACTGAACTCAACACTTCCACTGAGTTTCTGTTAAACTATGTTTACTGAACTCAACACTTCCACTGAGTTTCTGTTAAACTATGTTTACTGAACTCAACACTTCCACTGAGTTTCTGTTAAACTATGTTCACTGAACTCAACACTTCCACTGAGTTTCTGTTAAACTATGTTCACTGAACTCAACACTTCCACTGAGTTTCTGTTAAACTATGTTTACTGAACTCAACACTTCCACTGAGTTTCTGTTAAACTATGTTTACTGAACTCAACACTTCCACTGAGTTTCTGTTAAACTATGTTTACTGAACTCAACACTTCCACTGAGTTTCTGTTAAACTATGTTTACTGAACTCAACACTTCCACTGAGTTTCTGTTAAACTATGTTTCACTGAACTCAACACTTCCACTGAGTTTCTGTTAAACTATGTTTACTGAACTCAACACTTCCACTGAGTTTCTGTTAAACTATGTTTACTGAACTCAACACTTCCACTGAGTTTCTGTTAAACTATGTTTACTGAACTCAACACTTCCACTGAGTTTCTGTTAAACTATGTTTACTGAACTCAACACTTCCACTGAGTTTCTGTTAAACTATGTTTACTGAACTCAACACTTCCACTGAGTTTCTGTTAAACTATGTTTACTGAACTCAACACTTCCACTGAGTTTCTGTTAAACTATGTTTACTGAACTCAACACTTCCACTGAGTTTCTGTTAAACTATGTTTACTGAACTCAACACTTCCACTGAGTTTCTGTTAAACTATGTTTACTGAACTCAACACTTCCACTGAGTTTCTGTTAAACTATGTTTACTGAACTCAACACTTCCACTGAGTTTCTGTTAAACTATGTTTACTGAACTCAACACTTCCACTGAGTTTCTGTTAAACTATGTTTACTGAACTCAACACTTCCACTGAGTTTCTGTTAAACTATGTTTACTGAACTCAACACTTCCACTGAGTTTCTGTTAAACTATGTTTACTGAACTCAACACTTCCACTGAGTTTCTGTTAAACTATGTTTACTGAACTCAACACTTCCACTGAGTTTCTGTTAAACTATGTTTACTGAACTCAACACTTCCACTGAGTTTCTGTTAAACTATGTTCACTGAACTCAACACTTCCACTGAGTTTCTGTTAAACTATGTTCACTGAACTCAACACTTCCACTGAGTTTCTGTTAAACTATGTTTACTGAACTCAACACTTCCACTGAGTTTCTGTTAAACTATGTTTACTGAACTCAACACTTCCACTGAGTTTCTGTTAAACTATGTTTACTGAACTCAACACTTCCACTGAGTTTCTGTTAAACTATGTTTACTGAACTCAACACTTCCACTGAGTTTCTGTTAAACTATGTTTACTGAACTCAACACTTCCACTGAGTTTCTGTTAAACTATGTTCACTGAACTCAACACTTCCACTGAGTTTCTGTTAAACTATGTTTACTGAACTCAACACTTCCACTGAGTTTCTGTTAAACTATGTTTACTGAACTCAACACTTCCACTGAGTTTCTGTTAAACTATGTTTACTGAACTCAACACTTCCACTGAGTTTCTGTTAAACTATGTTTACTGAACTCAACACTTCCACTGAGTTTCTGTTAAACTATGTTCACTGAACTCAACACTTCCACTGAGTTTCTGTTAAACTATGTTTACTGAACTCAACACTTCCACTGAGTTTCTGTTAAACTATGTTTACTGAACTCAACACTTCCACTGAGTTTCTGTTAAACTATGTTTACTGAACTCAACACTTCCACTGAGTTTCTGTTAAACTATGTTTACTGAACTCAACACTTCCACTGAGTTTCTGTTAAACTATGTTTACTGAACTCAACACTTCCACTGAGTTTCTGTTAAACTATGTTTACTGAACTCAACACTTCCACTGAGTTTCTGTTAAACTATGTTTACTGAACTCAACACTTCCACTGAGTTTCTGTTAAACTATGTTTACTGAACTCAACACTTCCACTGAGTTTCTGTTAAACTATGTTTACTGAACTCAACACTTCCACTGAGTTTCTGTTAAACTATGTTTACTGAACTCAACACTTCCACTGAGTTTCTGTTAAACTATGTTTACTGAACTCAACACTTCCACTGAGTTTCTGTTAAACTATGTTCACTGAACTCAACACTTCCACTGAGTTTCTGTTAAACTATGTTTACTGAACTCAACACTTCCACTGAGTTTCTGTTAAACTATGTTTACTGAACTCAACACTTCCACTGAGTTTCTGTTAAACTATGTTCACTGAACTCAACACTTCCACTGAGTTTCTGTTAAACTATGTTTACTGAACTCAACACTTCCACTGAGTTTCTGTTAAACTATGTTTACTGAACTCAACACTTCCACTGAGTTTCTGTTAAACTATGTTTACTGAACTCAACACTTCCACTGAGTTTCTGTTAAACTATGTTTACTGAACTCAACACTTCCACTGAGTTTCTGTTAAACTATGTTTACTGAACTCAACACTTCCACTGAGTTTCTGTTAAACTATGTTTACTGAACTCAACACTTCCACTGAGTTTCTGTTAAACTATGTTCACTGAACTCAACACTTCCACTGAGTTTCTGTTAAACTATGTTCACTGAACTCAACACTTCCACTGAGTTTCTGTTAAACTATGTTTACTGAACTCAACACTTCCACTGAGTTTCTGTTAAACTATGTTCACTGAACTCAACACTTCCACTGAGTTTCTGTTAAACTATGTTTACTGAACTCAACACTTCCACTGAGTTTCTGTTAAACTATGTTTACTGAACTCAACACTTCCACTGAGTTTCTGTTAAACTATGTTCACTGAACTCAACACTTCCACTGAGTTTCTGTTAAACTATGTTTCTGTTACTGAACTCAACACTTCCACTGAGTTTCTGTTAAACTATGTTTACTGAACTCAACACTTCCACTGAGTTTCTGTTAAACTATGTTTACTGAACTCAACACTTCCACTGAGTTTCTGTTAAACTATGTTGAACTGAACTCAACACTTCCACTGAGTTTCTGTTAAACTATGTTTACTGAACTCAACACTTCCACTGAGTTTCTGTTAAACTATGTTTACTGAACTCAACACTTCCACTGAGTTTCTGTTAAACTATGTTTACTGAACTCAACACTTCCACTGAGTTTCTGTTAAACTATGTTCACTGAACTCAACACTTCCACTGAGTTTCTGTTAAACTATGTTCACTGAACTCAACACTTCCACTGAGTTTCTGTTAAACTATGTTTACTGAACTCAACACTTCCACTGAGTTTCTGTTAAACTATGTTTACTGAACTCAACACTTCCACTGAGTTTCTGTTAAACTATGTTTACTGAACTCAACACTTCCACTGAGTTTCTGTTAAACTATGTTTACTGAACTCAACACTTCCACTGAGTTTCTGTTAAACTATGTTTACTGAACTCAACACTTCCACTGAGTTTCTGTTAAACTATGTTTACTGAACTCAACACTTCCACTGAGTTTCTGTTAAACTATGTTTACTGAACTCAACACTTCCACTGAGTTTCTGTTAAACTATGTTCACTGAACTCAACACTTCCACTGAGTTTCTGTTAAACTATGTTTACTGAACTCAACACTTCCACTGAGTTTCTGTTAAACTATGTTTACTGAACTCAACACTTCCACTGAGTTTCTGTTAAACTATGTTTACTGAACTCAACACTTCCACTGAGTTTCTGTTAAACTATGTTTACTGAACTCAACACTTCCACTGAGTTTCTGTTAAACTATGTTTACTGAACTCAACACTTCCACTGAGTTTCTGTTAAACTATGTTCACTGAACTCAACACTTCCACTGAGTTTCTGTTAAACTATGTTTACTGAACTCAACACTTCCACTGAGTTTCTGTTAAACTATGTTTACTGAACTCAACACTTCCACTGAGTTTCTGTTAAACTATGTTTACTGAACTCAACACTTCCACTGAGTTTCTGTTAAACTATGTTTACTGAACTCAACACTTCCACTGAGTTTCTGTTAAACTATGTTTACTGAACTCAACACTTCCACTGAGTTTCTGTTAAACTATGTTTACTGAACTCAACACTTCCACTGAGTTTCTGTTAAACTATGTTTACTGAACTCAACACTTCCACTGAGTTTCTGTTAAACTATGTTTACTGAACTCAACACTTCCACTGAGTTTCTGTTAAACTATGTTTACTGAACTCAACACTTCCACTGAGTTTCTGTTAAACTATGTTTACTGAACTCAACACTTCCACTGAGTTTCTGTTAAACTATGTTCACTGAACTCAACACTTCCACTGAGTTTCTGTTAAACTATGTTCACTGAACTCAACACTTCCACTGAGTTTCTGTTAAACTATGTTTACTGAACTCAACACTTCCACTGAGTTTCTGTTAAACTATGTTCACTGAACTCAACACTTCCACTGAGTTTCTGTTAAACTATGTTCCACTGAACTCAACACTTCCACTGAGTTTCTGTTAAACTATGTTTACTGAACTCAACACTTCCACTGAGTTTCTGTTAAACTATGTTTACTGAACTCAACACTTCCACTGAGTTTCTGTTAAACTATGTTCACTGAACTCAACACTTCCACTGAGTTTCTGTTAAACTATGTTCACTGAACTCAACACTTCCACTGAGTTTCTGTTAAACTATGTTCACTGAACTCAACACTTCCACTGAGTTTCTGTTAAACTATGTTCACTGAACTCAACACTTCCACTGAGTTTCTGTTAAACTATGTTTACTGAACTCAACACTTCCACTGAGTTTCTGTTAAACTATGTTTACTGAACTCAACACTTCCACTGAGTTTCTGTTAAACTATGTTTACTGAACTCAACACTTCCACTGAGTTTCTGTTAAACTATGTTTACTGAACTCAACACTTCCACTGAGTTTCTGTTAAACTATGTTCACTGAACTCAACACTTCCACTGAGTTTCTGTTAAACTATGTTTACTGAACTCAACACTTCCACTGAGTTTCTGTTAAACTATGTTCACTGAACTCAACACTTCCACTGAGTTTCTGTTAAACTATGTTTACTGAACTCAACACTTCCACTGAGTTTTTGTTAAACTATGTTTACTGAACTCAACACTTCCACTGAGTTTCTGTTAAACTTCTGTTAAACTATGTTCACTGAACTCAACACTTCCACTGAGTTTCTGTTAAACTATGTTTACTGAACTCAACACTTCCACTGAGTTTCTGTTAAACTATGTTCACTGAACTCAACACTTCCACTGAGTTTCTGTTAAACTATGTTTACTGAACTCAACACTTCCACTGAGTTTCTGTTAAACTATGTTCACTGAACTCAACACTTCCACTGAGTTTCTGTTAAACTATGTTTACTGAACTCAACACTTCCACTGAGTTTCTGTTAAACTATGTTTACTGAACTCAACACTTCCACTGAGTTTCTGTTAAACTATGTTTACTGAACTCAACACTTCCACTGAGTTTCTGTTAAACTATGTTCACTGAACTCAACACTTCCACTGAGTTTCTGTTAAACTATGTTTACTGAACTCAACACTTCCACTGAGTTTCTGTTAAACTATGTTTACTGAACTCAACACTTCCACTGAGTTTCTGTTAAACTATGTTTACTGAACTCAACACTTCCACTGAGTTTCTGTTAAACTATGTTTACTGAACTCAACACTTCCACTGAGTTTCTGTTAAACTATGTTTACTGAACTCAACACTTCCACTGAGTTTCTGTTAAACTATGTTTACTGAACTCAACACTTCCACTGAGTTTCTGTTAAACTATGTTTACTGAACTCAACACTTCCACTGAGTTTCTGTTAAACTATGTTTACTGAACTCAACACTTCCACTGAGTTTCTGTTAAACTATGTTTACTGAACTCAACACTTCCACTGAGTTTCTGTTAAACTATGTTTACTGAACTCAACACTTCCACTGAGTTTCTGTTAAACTATGTTTACTGAACTCAACACTTCCACTGAGTTTCTGTTAAACTATGTTTACTGAACTCAACACTTCCACTGAGTTTCTGTTAAACTATGTTTACTGAACTCAACACTTCCACTGAGTTTCTGTTAAACTATGTTTACTGAACTCAACACTTCCACTGAGTTTCTGTTAAACTATGTTTACTGAACTCAACACTTCCACTGATTTTCTGTTAAACTATGTTTACTGAACTCAACACTTCCACTGAGTTTCTGTTAAACTATGTTTACTGAACTCAACACTTCCACTGAGTTTCTGTTAAACTATGTTCACTGAACTCAACACTTCCACTGAGTTTCTGTTAAACTATGTTTACTGAACTCAACACTTCCACTGAGTTTCTGTTAAACTATGTTCACTGAACTCAACACTTCCACTGAGTTTCTGTTAAACTATGTTTACTGAACTCAACACTTCCACTGAGTTTCTGTTAAACTATGTTTACTGAACTCAACACTTCCACTGAGTTTCTGTTAAACTATGTTCACTGAACTCAACACTTCCACTGAGTTTCTGTTAAACTATGTTTACTGAACTCAACACTTCCACTGAGTTTCTGTTAAACTATGTTCACTGAACTCAACACTTCCACTGAGTTTCTGTTAAACTATGTTCACTGAACTCAACACTTCCACTGAGTTTCTGTTAAACTATGTTCACTGAACTCAACACTTCCACTGAGTTTCTGTTAAACTATGTTTACTGAACTCAACACTTCCACTGAGTTTCTGTTAAACTATGTTTACTGAACTCAACACTTCCACTGAGTTTCTGTTAAACTATGTTCACTGAACTCAACACTTCCACTGAGTTTCTGTTAAACTATGTTTACTGAACTCAACACTTCCACTGAGTTTCTGTTAAACTATGTTCACTGAACTCAACACTTCCACTGAGTTTCTGTTAAACTATGTTTACTGAACTCAACACTTCCACTGAGTTTCTGTTAAACTATGTTTACTGAACTCAACACTTCCACTGAGTTTCTGTTAAACTATGTTTACTGAACTCAACACTTCCACTGAGTTTCTGTTAAACTATGTTTACTGAACTCAACACTTCCACTGAGTTTCTGTTAAACTATGTTCACTGAACTCAACACTTCCACTGAGTTTCTGTTAAACTATGTTTACTGAACTCAACACTTCCACTGAGTTTCTGTTAAACTATGTTCACTGAACTCAACACTTCCACTGAGTTTCTGTTAAACTATGTTTACTGAACTCAACACTTCCACTGAGTTTCTGTTAAACTATGTTCACTGAACTCAACACTTCCACTGAGTTTCTGTTAAACTATGTTTACTGAACTCAACACTTCCACTGAGTTTCTGTTAAACTATGTTTACTGAACTCAACACTTCCACTGAGTTTCTGTTAAACTATGTTTACTGAACTCAACACTTCCACTGAGTTTCTGTTAAACTATGTTTACTGAACTCAACACTTCCACTGAGTTTCTGTTAAACTATGTTTCTGTTACTGAACTCAACACTTCCACTGAGTTTCTGTTAAACTATGTTTACTGAACTCAACACTTCCACTGAGTTTCTGTTAAACTATGTTTACTGAACTCAACACTTCCACTGAGTTTCTGTTAAACTATGTTTACTGAACTCAACACTTCCACTGAGTTTCTGTTAAACTATGTTTACTGAACTCAACACTTCCACTGAGTTTCTGTTAAACTATGTTTACTGAACTCAACACTTCCACTGAGTTTCTGTTAAACTATGTTTACTGAACTCAACACTTCCACTGAGTTTCTGTTAAACTATGTTCACTGAACTCAACACTTCCACTGAGTTTCTGTTAAACTATGTTTACTGAACTCAACACTTCCACTGAGTTTCTGTTAAACTATGTTTACTGAACTCAACACTTCCACTGAGTTTCTGTTAAACTATGTTTACTGAACTCAACACTTCCACTGAGTTTCTGTTAAACTATGTTTACTGAACTCAACACTTCCACTGAGTTTCTGTTAAACTATGTTTACTGAACTCAACACTTCCACTGAGTTTCTGTTAAACTATGTTTACTGAACTCAACACTTCCACTGAGTTTCTGTTAAACTATGTTCACTGAACTCAACACTTCCACTGAGTTTCTGTTAAACTATGTTTACTGAACTCAACACTTCCACTGAGTTTCTGTTAAACTATGTTTACTGAACTCAACACTTCCACTGAGTTTCTGTTAAACTATGTTCACTGAACTCAACACTTCCACTGAGTTTCTGTTAAACTATGTTTACTGAACTCAACACTTCCACTGAGTTTCTGTTAAACTATGTTTACTGAACTCAACACTTCCACTGAGTTTCTGTTAAACTATGTTCACTGAACTCAACACTTCCACTGAGTTTCTGTTAAACTATGTTTACTGAACTCAACACTTCCACTGAGTTTCTGTTAAACTATGTTCACTGAACTCAACACTTCCACTGAGTTTCTGTTAAACTATGTTTACTGAACTCAACACTTCCACTGAGTTTCTGTTAAACTATGTTTACTGAACTCAACACTTCCACTGAGTTTCTGTTAAACTATGTTTACTGAACTCAACACTTCCACTGAGTTTCTGTTAAACTATGTTTCTGTTAAACTGAACTCAACACTTCCACTGAGTTTCTGTTAAACTATGTTTACTGAACTCAACACTTCCACTGAGTTTCTGTTAAACTATGTTCACTGAACTCAACACTTCCACTGAGTTTCTGTTAAACTATGTTTACTGAACTCAACACTTCCACTGAGTTTCTGTTAAACTATGTTCACTGAACTCAACACTTCCACTGAGTTTCTGTTAAACTATGTTTACTGAACTCAACACTTCCACTGAGTTTCTGTTAAACTATGTTTACTGAACTCAACACTTCCACTGAGTTTCTGTTAAACTATGTTCACTGAACTCAACACTTCCACTGAGTTTCTGTTAAACTATGTTTACTGAACTCAACACTTCCACTGAGTTTCTGTTAAACTATGTTTACTGAACTCAACACTTCCACTGAGTTTCTGTTAAACTATGTTTACTGACTGAACTCAACACTTCCACTGAGTTTCTGTTAAACTATGTTTACTGAACTCAACACTTCCACTGAGTTTCTGTTAAACTATGTTTACTGAACTCAACACTTCCACTGAGTTTCTGTTAAACTATGTTACTGAACTCAACACTGTATGTTTGAAACTCAACACTTCCACTGAGTTTCTGTTAAACTATGTTCACTGAACTCAACACTTCCACTGAGTTTCTGTTAAACTATGTTTACTGAACTCAACACTTCCACTGAGTTTCTGTTAAACTATGTTCACTGAACTCAACACTTCCACTGAGTTTCTGTTAAACTATGTTTACTGAACTCAACACTTCCACTGAGTTTCTGTTAAACTATGTTTACTGAACTCAACACTTCCACTGAGTTTCTGTTAAACTATGTTTACTGAACTCAACACTTCCACTGAGTTTCTGTTAAACTATGTTTACTGAACTCAACACTTCCACTGAGTTTCTGTTAAACTATGTTTACTGAACTCAACACTTCCACTGAGTTTCTGTTAAACTATGTTTACTGAACTCAACACTTCCACTGAGTTTCTGTTAAACTATGTTTACTGAACTCAACACTTCCACTGAGTTTCTGTTAAACTATGTTTACTGAACTCAACACTTCCACTGAGTTTCTGTTAAACTATGTTCACTGAACTCAACACTTCCACTGAGTTTCTGTTAAACTATGTTTACTGAACTCAACACTTCCACTGAGTTTCTGTTAAACTATGTTTACTGAACTCAACACTTCCACTGAGTTTCTGTTAAACTATGTTTACTGAACTCAACACTTCCACTGAGTTTCTGTTAAACTATGTTTACTGAACTCAACACTTCCACTGAGTTTCTGTTAAACTATGTTTACTGAACTCAACACTTCCACTGAGTTTCTGTTAAACTATGTTTACTGAACTCAACACTTCCACTGAGTTTCTGTTAAACTATGTTTCTGTTACTGAACTCAACACTTCCACTGAGTTTCTGTTAAACTATGTTCACTGAACTCAACACTTCCACTGAGTTTCTGTTAAACTATGTTTACTGAACTCAACACTTCCACTGAGTTTCTGTTAAACTATGTTTACTGAACTCAACACTTCCACTGAGTTTCTGTTAAACTATGTTTACTGAACTCAACACTTCCACTGAGTTTCTGTTAAACTATGTTCACTGAACTCAACACTTCCACTGAGTTTCTGTTAAACTATGTTCTGAACTCAACACTTCCACTGAGTTTCTGTTAAACTATGTTTACTGAACTCAACACTTCCACTGAGTTTCTGTTAAACTATGTTTACTGAACTCAACACTTCCACTGAGTTTCTGTTAAACTATGTTTACTGAACTCAACACTTCCACTGAGTTTCTGTTAAACTATGTTTACTGAACTCAACACTTCCACTGAGTTTCTGTTAAACTATGTTTACTGAACTCAACACTTCCACTGAGTTTCTGTTAAACTATGTTTACTGAACTCAACACTTCCACTGAGTTTCTGTTAAACTATGTTTACTGAACTCAACACTTCCACTGAGTTTCTGTTAAACTATGTTTACTGAACTCAACACTTCCACTGAGTTTCTGTTAAACTATGTTCACTGAACTCAACACTTCCACTGAGTTTCTGTTAAACTATGTTTACTGAACTCAACACTTCCACTGAGTTTCTGTTAAACTATGTTTACTGAACTCAACACTTCCACTGAGTTTCTGTTAAACTATGTTCACTGAACTCAACACTTCCACTGAGTTTCTGTTAAACTATGTTTACTGAACTCAACACTTCCACTGAGTTTCTGTTAAACTATGTTTACTGAACTCAACACTTCCACTGAGTTTCTGTTAAACTATGTTTACTGAACTCAACACTTCCACTGAGTTTCTGTTAAACTATGTTTACTGAACTCAACACTTCCACTGAGTTTCTGTTAAACTATGTTTACTGAACTCAACACTTCCACTGAGTTTCTGTTAAACTATGTTTACTGAACTCAACACTTCCACTGAGTTTCTGTTAAACTATGTTTACTGAACTCAACACTTCCACTGAGTTTCTGTTAAACTATGTTTACTGAACTCAACACTTCCACTGAGTTTCTGTTAAACTATGTTTACTGAACTCAACACTTCCACTGAGTTTCTGTTAAACTATGTTTACTGAACTCAACACTTCCACTGAGTTTCTGTTAAACTATGTTTACTGAACTCAACACTTCCACTGAGTTTCTGTTAAACTATGTTTACTGAACTCAACACTTCCACTGAGTTTCTGTTAAACTATGTTTACTGAACTCAACACTTCCACTGAGTTTCTGTTAAACTATGTTCACTGAACTCAACACTTCCACTGAGTTTCTGTTAAACTATGTTTACTGAACTCAACACTTCCACTGAGTTTCTGTTAAACTATGTTTACTGAACTCAACACTTCCACTGAGTTTCTGTTAAACTATGTTTACTGAACTCAACACTTCCACTGAGTTTCTGTTAAACTATGTTTACTGAACTCAACACTTCCACTGAGTTTCTGTTAAACTATGTTCACTGAACTCAACACTTCCACTGAGTTTCTGTTAAACTATGTTTACTGAACTCAACACTTCCACTGAGTTTCTGTTAAACTATGTTTACTGAACTCAACACTTCCACTGAGTTTCTGTTAAACTATGTTTACTGAACTCAACACTTCCACTGAGTTTCTGTTAAACTATGTTTACTGAACTCAACACTTCCACTGAGTTTCTGTTAAACTATGTTCACTGAACTCAACACTTCCACTGAGTTTCTGTTAAACTATGTTTACTGAACTCAACACTTCCACTGAGTTTCTGTTAAACTATGTTCACTGAACTCAACACTTCCACTGAGTTTCTGTTAAACTATGTTCACTGAACTCAACACTTCCACTGAGTTTCTGTTAAACTATGTTTACTGAACTCAACACTTCCACTGAGTTTCTGTTAAACTATGTTTACTGAACTCAACACTTCCACTGAGTTTCTGTTAAACTATGTTTACTGAACTCAACACTTCCACTGAGTTTCTGTTAAACTATGTTTACTGAACTCAACACTTCCACTGAGTTTCTGTTAAACTATGTTTACTGAACTCAACACTTCCACTGAGTTTCTGTTAAACTATGTTTACTGAACTCAACACTTCCACTGAGTTTCTGTTAAACTATGTTTACTGAACTCAACACTTCCACTGAGTTTCTGTTAAACTATGTTTACTGAACTCAACACTTCCACTGAGTTTCTGTTAAACTATGTTCACTGAACTCAACACTTCCACTGAGTTTCTGTTAAACTATGTTCACTGAACTCAACACTTCCACTGAGTTTCTGTTAAACTATGTTTACTGAACTCAACACTTCCACTGAGTTTCTGTTAAACTATGTTTACTGAACTCAACACTTCCACTGAGTTTCTGTTAAACTATGTTTACTGAACTCAACACTTCCACTGAGTTTCTGTTAAACTATGTTTACTGAACTCAACACTTCCACTGAGTTTCTGTTAAACTATGTTTACTGAACTCAACACTTCCACTGAGTTTCTGTTAAACTATGTTTACTGAACTCAACACTTCCACTGAGTTTCTGTTAAACTATGTTTACTGAACTCAACACTTCCACTGAGTTTCTGTTAAACTATGTTCACTGAACTCAACACTTCCACTGAGTTTCTGTTAAACTATGTTTACTGAACTCAACACTTCCACTGAGTTTCTGTTAAACTATGTTTACTGAACTCAACACTTCCACTGAGTTTCTGTTAAACTATGTTTACTGAACTCAACACTTCCACTGAGTTTCTGTTAAACTATGTTTACTGAACTCAACACTTCCACTGAGTTTCTGTTAAACTATGTTTACTGAACTCAACACTTCCACTGAGTTTCTGTTAAACTATGTTTACTGAACTCAACACTTCCACTGAGTTTCTGTTAAACTATGTTAAACTACTGAACTCAACACTTCCACTGAGTTTCTGTTAAACTATGTTTACTGAACTCAACACTTCCACTGAGTTTCTGTTAAACTATGTTCACTGAACTCAACACTTCCACTGAGTTTCTGTTAAACTATGTTCACTGAACTCAACACTTCCACTGAGTTTCTGTTAAACTATGTTTACTGAACTCAACACTTCCACTGAGTTTCTGTTAAACTATGTTTACTGAACTCAACACTTCCACTGAGTTTCTGTTAAACTATGTTTACTGAACTCAACACTTCCACTGAGTTTCTGTTAAACTATGTTTACTGAACTCAACACTTCCACTGAGTTTCTGTTAAACTATGTTTACTGAACTCAACACTTCCACTGAGTTTCTGTTAAACTATGTTTACTGAACTCAACACTTCCACTGAGTTTCTGTTAAACTATGTTTACTGAACTCAACACTTCCACTGAGTTTCTGTTAAACTATGTTTACTGAACTCAACACTTCCACTGAGTTTCTGTTAAACTATGTTTACTGAACTCAACACTTCCACTGAGTTTCTGTTAAACTATGTTTACTGAACTCAACACTTCCACTGAGTTTCTGTTAAACTATGTTTACTGAACTCAACACTTCCACTGAGTTTCTGTTAAACTATGTTTACTGAACTCAACACTTCCACTGAGTTTCTGTTAAACTATGTTTACTGAACTCAACACTTCCACTGAGTTTCTGTTAAACTATGTTCACTGAACTCAACACTTCCACTGAGTTTCTGTTAAACTATGTTTACTGAACTCAACACTTCCACTGAGTTTCTGTTAAACTATGTTTACTGAACTCAACACTTCCACTGAGTTTCTGTTAAACTATGTTTACTGAACTCAACACTTCCACTGAGTTTCTGTTAAACTATGTTTACTGAACTCAACACTTCCACTGAGTTTCTGTTAAACTATGTTTACTGAACTCAACACTTCCACTGAGTTTCTGTTAAACTATGTTTACTGAACTCAACACTTCCACTGAGTTTCTGTTAAACTATGTTTACTGAACTCAACACTTCCACTGAGTTTCTGTTAAACTATGTTTACTGAACTCAACACTTCCACTGAGTTTCTGTTAAACTATGTTTACTGAACTCAACACTTCCACTGAGTTTCTGTTAAACTATGTTTACTGAACTCAACACTTCCACTGAGTTTCTGTTAAACTATGTTTACTGAACTCAACACTTCCACTGAGTTTCTGTTAAACTATGTTTACTGAACTCAACACTTCCACTGAGTTTCTGTTAAACTATGTTTACTGAACTCAACACTTCCACTGAGTTTCTGTTAAACTATGTTTACTGAACTCAACACTTCCACTGAGTTTCTGTTAAACTATGTTTACTGAACTCAACACTTCCACTGAGTTTCTGTTAAACTATGTTTACTGAACTCAACACTTCCACTGAGTTTCTGTTAAACTATGTTTACTGAACTCAACACTTCCACTGAGTTTCTGTTAAACTATGTTCACTGAACTCAACACTTCCACTGAGTTTCTGTTAAACTATGTTTACTGAACTCAACACTTCCACTGAGTTTCTGTTAAACTATGTTTACTGAACTCAACACTTCCACTGAGTTTCTGTTAAACTATGTTTACTGAACTCAACACTTCCACTGAGTTTCTGTTAAACTATGTTTACTGAACTCAACACTTCCACTGAGTTTCTGTTAAACTATGTTTACTGAACTCAACACTTCCACTGAGTTTCTGTTAAACTATGTTTACTGAACTCAACACTTCCACTGAGTTTCTGTTAAACTATGTTTACTGAACTCAACACTTCCACTGAGTTTCTGTTAAACTATGTTTACTGAACTCAACACTTCCACTGAGTTTCTGTTAAACTATGTTTACTGAACTCAACACTTCCACTGAGTTTCTGTTAAACTATGTTCACTGAACTCAACACTTCCACTGAGTTTCTGTTAAACTATGTTTACTGAACTCAACACTTCCACTGAGTTTCTGTTAAACTATGTTCACTGAACTCAACACTTCCACTGAGTTTCTGTTAAACTATGTTTACTGAACTCAACACTTCCACTGAGTTTCTGTTAAACTATGTTTACTGAACTCAACACTTCCACTGAGTTTCTGTTAAACTATGTTTACTGAACTCAACACTTCCACTGAGTTTCTGTTAAACTATGTTTACTGAACTCAACACTTCCACTGAGTTTCTGTTAAACTATGTTTACTGAACTCAACACTTCCACTGAGTTTCTGTTAAACTATGTTTACTGAACTCAACACTTCCACTGAGTTTCTGTTAAACTATGTTTACTGAACTCAACACTTCCACTGAGTTTCTGTTAAACTATGTTTACTGAACTCAACACTTCCACTGAGTTTCTGTTAAACTATGTTTACTGAACTCAACACTTCCACTGAGTTTCTGTTAAACTATGTTTACTGAACTCAACACTTCCACTGAGTTTCTGTTAAACTATGTTCACTGAACTCAACACTTCCACTGAGTTTCTGTTAAACTATGTTTACTGAACTCAACACTTCCACTGAGTTTCTGTTAAACTATGTTTACTGAACTCAACACTTCCACTGAGTTTCTGTTAAACTATGTTTACTGAACTCAACACTTCCACTGAGTTTCTGTTAAACTATGTTTACTGAACTCAACACTTCCACTGAGTTTCTGTTAAACTATGTTTACTGAACTCAACACTTCCACTGAGTTTCTGTTAAACTATGTTTACTGAACTCAACACTTCCACTGAGTTTCTGTTAAACTATGTTCACTGAACTCAACACTTCCACTGAGTTTCTGTTAAACTATGTTTACTGAACTCAACACTTCCACTGAGTTTCTGTTAAACTATGTTTACTGAACTCAACACTTCCACTGAGTTTCTGTTAAACTATGTTCACTGAACTCAACACTTCCACTGAGTTTCTGTTAAACTATGTTTACTGAACTCAACACTTCCACTGAGTTTCTGTTAAACTATGTTTACTGAACTCAACACTTCCACTGAGTTTCTGTTAAACTATGTTTACTGAACTCAACACTTCCACTGAGTTTCTGTTAAACTATGTTTACTGAACTCAACACTTCCACTGAGTTTCTGTTAAACTATGTTTACTGAACTCAACACTTCCACTGAGTTTCTGTTAAACTATGTTTACTGAACTCAACACTTCCACTGAGTTTCTGTTAAACTATGTTTACTGAACTCAACACTTCCACTGAGTTTCTGTTAAACTATGTTTACTGAACTCAACACTTCCACTGAGTTTCTGTTAAACTATGTTTACTGAACTCAACACTTCCACTGAGTTTCTGTTAAACTATGTTTACTGAACTCAACACTTCCACTGAGTTTCTGTTAAACTATGTTTACTGAACTCAACACTTCCACTGAGTTTCTGTTAAACTATGTTCACTGAACTCAACACTTCCACTGAGTTTCTGTTAAACTATGTTTACTGAACTCAACACTTCCACTGAGTTTCTGTTAAACTATGTTTACTGAACTCAACACTTCCACTGAGTTTCTGTTAAACTATGTTCACTGAACTCAACACTTCCACTGAGTTTCTGTTAAACTATGTTTACTGAACTCAACACTTCCACTGAGTTTCTGTTAAACTATGTTTACTGAACTCAACACTTCCACTGAGTTTCTGTTAAACTATGTTTACTGAACTCAACACTTCCACTGAGTTTCTGTTAAACTATGTTCACTGAACTCAACACTTCCACTGAGTTTCTGTTAAACTATGTTTACAAACTATGTTTACTGAACTCAACACTTCCACTGAGTTTCTGTTAAACTATGTTCACTGAACTCAACACTTCCACTGAGTTTCTGTTAAACTATGTTCACTGAACTCAACACTTCCACTGAGTTTCTGTTAAACTATGTTCACTGAACTCAACACTTCCACTGAGTTTCTGTTAAACTATGTTTACTGAACTCAACACTTCCACTGAGTTTCTGTTAAACTATGTTCACTGAACTCAACACTTCCACTGAGTTTCTGTTAAACTATGTTCACTGAACTCAACACTTCCACTGAGTTTCTGTTAAACTATGTTCACTGAACTCAACACTTCCACTGAGTTTCTGTTAAACTATTTTCACTGAACTCAACACTTCCACTGAGTTTCTGTTAAACTATGTTCACTGAACTCAACACTTCCACTGAGTTTCTGTTAAACTATGTTTACTGAACTCAACACTTCCACTGAGTTTCTGTTAAACTATGTTCACTGAACTCAACACTTCCACTGAGTTTCTGTTAAACTATGTTCACTGAACTCAACACTTCCACTGAGTTTCTGTTAAACTATGTTCACTGAACTCAACACTTCCACTGAGTTTCTGTTAAACTATGTTCACTGAACTCAACACTTCCACTGAGTTTCTGTTAAACTATGTTTACTGAACTCAACACTTCCACTGAGTTTCTGTTAAACTATGTTTACTGAACTCAACACTTCCACTGAGTTTCTGTTAAACTATGTTTACTGAACTCAACACTTCCACTGAGTTTCTGTTAAACTATGTTCACTGAACTCAACACTTCCACTGAGTTTCTGTTAAACTATGTTCACTGAACTCAACACTTCCACTGAGTTTCTGTTAAACTATGTTCACTGAACTCAACACTTCCACTGAGTTTCTGTTAAACTATGTTCACTGAACTCAACACTTCCACTGAGTTTCTGTTAAACTATGTTCACTGAACTCAACACTTCCACTGAGTTTCTGTTAAACTATGTTTACTGAACTCAACACTTCCACTGAGTTTCTGTTAAACTATGTTTACTGAACTCAACACTTCCACTGAGTTTCTGTTAAACTATGTTCACTGAACTCAACACTTCCACTGAGTTTCTGTTAAACTATGTTCACTGAACTCAACACTTCCACTGAGTTTCTGTTAAACTATGTTTACTGAACTCAACACTTCCACTGAGTTTCTGTTAAACTATGTTCACTGAACTCAACACTTCCACTGAGTTTCTGTTAAACTATGTTTACTGAACTCAACACTTCCACTGAGTTTCTGTTAAACTATGTTCACTGAACTCAACACTTCCACTGAGTTTCTGTTAAACTATGTTTACTGAACTCAACACTTCCACTGAGTTTCTGTTAAACTATGTTCACTGAACTCAACACTTCCACTGAGTTTCTGTTAAACTATGTTCACTGAACTCAACACTTCCACTGAGTTTCTGTTAAACTATGTTTACTGAACTCAACACTTCCACTGAGTTTCTGTTAAACTATGTTTACTGAACTCAACACTTCCACTGAGTTTCTGTTAAACTATGTTCACTGAACTCAACACTTCCACTGAGTTTCTGTTAAACTATGTTTACTGAACTCAACACTTCCACTGAGTTTCTGTTAAACTATGTTTACTGAACTCAACACTTCCACTGAGTTTCTGTTAAACTATGTTCACTGAACTCAACACTTCCACTGAGTTTCTGTTAAACTATGTTCACTGAACTCAACACTTCCACTGAGTTTCTGTTAAACTATGTTCACTGAACTCAACACTTCCACTGAGTTTCTGTTAAACTATGTTCACTGAACTCAACACTTCCACTGAGTTTCTGTTAAACTATGTTTACTGAACTCAACACTTCCACTGAGTTTCTGTTAAACTATGTTCACTGAACTCAACACTTCCACTGAGTTTCTGTTAAACTATGTTTACTGAACTCAACACTTCCACTGAGTTTCTGTTAAACTATGTTCACTGAACTCAACACTTCCACTGAGTTTCTGTTAAACTATGTTCACTGAACTCAACACTTCCACTGAGTTTCTGTTAAACTATGTTCACTGAACTCAACACTTCCACTGAGTTTCTGTTAAACTATGTTCACTGAACTCAACACTTCCACTGAGTTTCTGTTAAACTATGTTCACTGAACTCAACACTTCCACTGAGTTTCTGTTAAACTATGTTCACTGAACTCAACACTTCCACTGAGTTTCTGTTAAACTATGTTCACTGAACTCAACACTTCCACTGAGTTTCTGTTAAACTATGTTCACTGAACTCAACACTTCCACTGAGTTTCTGTTAAACTATGTTCACTGAACTCAACACTTCCACTGAGTTTCTGTTAAACTATGTTTACTGAACTCAACACTTCCACTGAGTTTCTGTTAAACTATGTTCACTGAACTCAACACTTCCACTGAGTTTCTGTTAAACTATGTTTACTGAACTCAACACTTCCACTGAGTTTCTGTTAAACTATGTTCACTGAACTCAACACTTCCACTGAGTTTCTGTTAAACTATGTTCACTGAACTCAACACTTCCACTGAGTTTCTGTTAAACTATGTTCACTGAACTCAACACTTCCACTGAGTTTCTGTTAAACTATGTTCACTGAACTCAACACTTCCACTGAGTTTCTGTTAAACTATGTTCACTGAACTCAACACTTCCACTGAGTTTCTGTTAAACTATGTTCACTGAACTCAACACTTCCACTGAGTTTCTGTTAAACTATGTTCACTGAACTCAACACTTCCACTGAGTTTCTGTTAAACTATGTTCACTGAACTCAACACTTCCACTGAGTTTCTGTTAAACTATGTTCACTGAACTCAACACTTCCACTGAGTTTCTGTTAAACTATGTTTACTGAACTCAACACTTCCACTGAGTTTCTGTTAAACTATGTTTACTGAACTCAACACTTCCACTGAGTTTCTGTTAAACTATGTTTACTGAACTCAACACTTCCACTGAGTTTCTGTTAAACTATGTTTACTGAACTCAACACTTCCACTGAGTTTCTGTTAAACTATGTTCACTGAACTCAACACTTCCACTGAGTTTCTGTTAAACTATGTTTACTGAACTCAACACTTCCACTGAGTTTCTGTTAAACTATGTTCACTGAACTCAACACTTCCACTGAGTTTCTGTTAAACTATGTTTACTGAACTCAACACTTCCACTGAGTTTCTGTTAAACTATGTTCACTGAACTCAACACTTCCACTGAGTTTCTGTTAAACTATGTTTACTGAACTCAACACTTCCACTGAGTTTCTGTTAAACTATGTTCACTGAACTCAACACTTCCACTGAGTTTCTGTTAAACTATGTTCACTGAACTCAACACTTCCACTGAGTTTCTGTTAAACTATGTTTACTGAACTCAACACTTCCACTGAGTTTCTGTTAAACTATGTTCACTGAACTCAACACTTCCACTGAGTTTCTGTTAAACTATGTTTACTGAACTCAACACTTCCACTGAGTTTCTGTTAAACTATGTTCACTGAACTCAACACTTCCACTGAGTTTCTGTTAAACTATGTTCACTGAACTCAACACTTCCACTGAGTTTCTGTTAAACTATGTTTACTGAACTCAACACTTCCACTGAGTTTCTGTTAAACTATGTTCACTGAACTCAACACTTCCACTGAGTTTCTGTTAAACTATGTTCACTGAACTCAACACTTCCACTGAGTTTCTGTTAAACTATGTTTACTGAACTCAACACTTCCACTGAGTTTCTGTTAAACTATGTTCACTGAACTCAACACTTCCACTGAGTTTCTGTTAAACTATGTTTACTGAACTCAACACTTCCACTGAGTTTCTGTTAAACTATGTTCACTGAACTCAACACTTCCACTGAGTTTCTGTTAAACTATGTTCACTGAACTCAACACTTCCACTGAGTTTCTGTTAAACTATGTTTACTGAACTCAACACTTCCACTGAGTTTCTGTTAAACTATGTTCACTGAACTCAACACTTCCACTGAGTTTCTGTTAAACTATGTTCACTGAACTCAACACTTCCACTGAGTTTCTGTTAAACTATGTTTACTGAACTCAACACTTCCACTGAGTTTCTGTTAAACTATGTTCACTGAACTCAACACTTCCACTGAGTTTCTGTTAAACTATGTTCACTGAACTCAACACTTCCACTGAGTTTCTGTTAAACTATGTTCACTGAACTCAACACTTCCACTGAGTTTCTGTTAAACTATGTTCACTGAACTCAACACTTCCACTGAGTTTCTGTTAAACTATGTTCACTGAACTCAACACTTCCACTGAGTTTCTGTTAAACTATGTTCACTGAACTCAACACTTCCACTGAGTTTCTGTTAAACTATGTTCACTGAACTCAACACTTCCACTGAGTTTCTGTTAAACTATGTTTACTGAACTCAACACTTCCACTGAGTTTCTGTTAAACTATGTTTACTGAACTCAACACTTCCACTGAGTTTCTGTTAAACTATGTTCACTGAACTCAACACTTCCACTGAGTTTCTGTTAAACTATGTTTACTGAACTCAACACTTCCACTGAGTTTCTGTTAAACTATGTTTACTGAACTCAACACTTCCACTGAGTTTCTGTTAAACTATGTTCACTGAACTCAACACTTCCACTGAGTTTCTGTTAAACTATGTTCACTGAACTCAACACTTCCACTGAGTTTCTGTTAAACTATGTTTACTGAACTCAACACTTCCACTGAGTTTCTGTTAAACTATGTTTACTGAACTCAACACTTCCACTGAGTTTCTGTTAAACTATGTTCACTGAACTCAACACTTCCACTGAGTTTCTGTTAAACTATGTTTACTGAACTCAACACTTCCACTGAGTTTCTGTTAAACTATGTTTACTGAACTCAACACTTCCACTGAGTTTCTGTTAAACTATGTTTACTGAACTCAACACTTCCACTGAGTTTCTGTTAAACTATGTTTACTGAACTCAACACTTCCACTGAGTTTCTGTTAAACTATGTTACTGAACTCAACACTTCCACTGAGTTTCTGTTAAACTATGTTTACTGAACTCAACACTTCCACTGAGTTTCTGTTAAACTATGTTCACTGAACTCAACACTTCCACTGAGTTTCTGTTAAACTATGTTTACTGAACTCAACACTTCCACTGAGTTTCTGTTAAACTATGTTTACTGAACTCAACACTTCCACTGAGTTTCTGTTAAACTATGTTCACTGAACTCAACACTTCCACTGAGTTTCTGTTAAACTATGTTCACTGAACTCAACACTTCCACTGAGTTTCTGTTAAACTATGTTTACTGAACTCAACACTTCCACTGAGTTTCTGTTAAACTATGTTCACTGAACTCAACACTTCCACTGAGTTTCTGTTAAACTATGTTCACTGAACTCAACACTTCCACTGAGTTTCTGTTAAACTATGTTTACTGAACTCAACACTTCCACTGAGTTTCTGTTAAACTATGTTCACTGAACTCAACACTTCCACTGAGTTTCTGTTAAACTATGTTCACTGAACTCAACACTTCCACTGAGTTTCTGTTAAACTATGTTCACTGAACTCAACACTTCCACTGAGTTTCTGTTAAACTATGTTCACTGAACTCAACACTTCCACTGAGTTTCTGTTAAACTATGTTTACTGAACTCAACACTTCCACTGAGTTTCTGTTAAACTATGTTTCACTGAACTCAACACTTCCACTGAGTTTCTGTTAAACTATGTTTACTGAACTCAACACTTCCACTGAGTTTCTGTTAAACTATGTTCACTGAACTCAACACTTCCACTGAGTTTCTGTTAAACTATGTTCACTGAACTCAACACTTCCACTGAGTTTCTGTTAAACTATGTTCACTGAACTCAACACTTCCACTGAGTTTCTGTTAAACTATGTTCACTGAACTCAACACTTCCACTGAGTTTCTGTTAAACTATGTTCACTGAACTCAACACTTCCACTGAGTTTCTGTTCAAACTAGTTTCTGTTACTGTTTCTGAACTCAACACTTCCACTGAGTTTCTGTTAACTCAACACTTCCACTGAGTTTCTGTTAAACTATGTTTACTGAACTCAACACTTCCACTGAGTTTCTGTTAAACTATGTTCACTGAACTCAACACTTCCACTGAGTTTCTGTTAAACTATGTTCACTGAACTCAACACTTCCACTGAGTTTCTGTTAAACTATGTTCACTGAACTCAACACTTCCACTGAGTTTCTGTTAAACTATGTTCACTGAACTCAACACTTCCACTGAGTTTCTGTTAAACTATGTTCACTGAACTCAACACTTCCACTGAGTTTCTGTTAAACTATGTTTCCACTGAACTCAACACTTCCACTGAGTTTCTGTTAAACTATGTTCACTGAACTCAACACTTCCACTGAGTTTCTGTTAAACTATGTTCACTGAACTCAACACTTCCACTGAGTTTCTGTTAAACTATGTTCACTGAACTCAACACTTCCACTGAGTTTCTGTTAAACTATGTTTACTGAACTCAACACTTCCACTGAGTTTCTGTTAAACTATGTTCACTGAACTCAACACTTCCACTGAGTTTCTGTTAAACTATGTTTACTGAACTCAACACTTCCACTGAGTTTCTGTTAAACTATGTTACTGAACTCAACACTTCCACTGAGTTTCTGTTAAACTATGTTCACTGAACTCAACACTTCCACTGAGTTTCTGTTAAACTATGTTCACTGAACTCAACACTTCCACTGAGTTTCTGTTAAACTATGTTTACTGAACTCAACACTTCCACTGAGTTTCTGTTAAACTATGTTCACTGAACTCAACACTTCCACTGAGTTTCTGTTAAACTATGTTCACTGAACTCAACACTTCCACTGAGTTTCTGTTAAACTATGTTTACTGAACTCAACACTTCCACTGAGTTTCTGTTAAACTATGTTCACTGAACTCAACACTTCCACTGAGTTTCTGTTAAACTATGTTCACTGAACTCAACACTTCCACTGAGTTTCTGTTAAACTATGTTTACTGAACTCAACACTTCCACTGAGTTTCTGTTAAACTATGTTCACTGAACTCAACACTTCCACTGAGTTTCTGTTAAACTATGTTCACTGAACTCAACACTTCCACTGAGTTTCTGTTAAACTATGTTTACTGAACTCAACACTTCCACTGAGTTTCTGTTAAACTATGTTTACTGAACTCAACACTTCCACTGAGTTTCTGTTAAACTATGTTTACTGAACTCAACACTTCCACTGAGTTTCTGTTAAACTATGTTTACTGAACTCAACACTTCCACTGAGTTTCTGTTAAACTATGTTCACTGAACTCAACACTTCCACTGAGTTTCTGTTAAACTATGTTCACTGAACTCAACACTTCCACTGAGTTTCTGTTAAACTATGTTCACTGAACTCAACACTTCCACTGAGTTTCTGTTAAACTATGTTCACTGAACTCAACACTTCCACTGAGTTTCTGTTAAACTATGTTCACTGAACTCAACACTTCCACTGAGTTTCTGTTAAACTATGTTCACTGAACTCAACACTTCCACTGAGTTTCTGTTAAACTATGTTCACTGAACTCAACACTTCCACTGAGTTTCTGTTAAACTATGTTCACTGAACTCAACACTTCCACTGAGTTTCTGTTAAACTATGTTTACTGAACTCAACACTTCCACTGAGTTTCTGTTAAACTATGTTTACTGAACTCAACACTTCCACTGAGTTTCTGTTAAACTATGTTTACTGAACTCAACACTTCCACTGAGTTTCTGTTAAACTATGTTTACTGAACTCAACACTTCCACTGAGTTTCTGTTAAACTATGTTTACTGAACTCAACACTTCCACTGAGTTTCTGTTAAACTATGTTTACTGAACTCAACACTTCCACTGAGTTTCTGTTAAACTATGTTCACTGAACTCAACACTTCCACTGAGTTTCTGTTAAACTATGTTCACTGAACTCAACACTTCCACTGAGTTTCTGTTAAACTATGTTCACTGAACTCAACACTTCCACTGAGTTTCTGTTAAACTATGTTCACTGAACTCAACACTTCCACTGAGTTTCTGTTAAACTATGTTCACTGAACTCAACACTTCCACTGAGTTTCTGTTAAACTATGTTTACTGAACTCAACACTTCCACTGAGTTTCTGTTAAACTATGTTTACTGAACTCAACACTTCCACTGAGTTTCTGTTAAACTATGTTTACTGAACTCAACACTTCCACTGAGTTTCTGTTAAACTATGTTCACTGAACTCAACACTTCCACTGAGTTTCTGTTAAACTATGTTCACTGAACTCAACACTTCCACTGAGTTTCTGTTAAACTATGTTTACTGAACTCAACACTTCCACTGAGTTTCTGTTAAACTATGTTCACTGAACTCAACACTTCCACTGAGTTTCTGTTAAACTATGTTCACTGAACTCAACACTTCCACTGAGTTTCTGTTAAACTATGTTTACTGAACTCAACACTTCCACTGAGTTTCTGTTAAACTATGTTCACTGAACTCAACACTTCCACTGAGTTTCTGTTAAACTATGTTTACTGAACTCAACACTTCCACTGAGTTTCTGTTAAACTATGTTCACTGAACTCAACACTTCCACTGAGTTTCTGTTAAACTATGTTCACTGAACTCAACACTTCCACTGAGTTTCTGTTAAACTATGTTCACTGAACTCAACACTTCCACTGAGTTTCTGTTAAACTATGTTCACTGAACTCAACACTTCCACTGAGTTTCTGTTAAACTATGTTCACTGAACTCAACACTTCCACTGAGTTTCTGTTAAACTATGTTTACTGAACTCAACACTTCCACTGAGTTTCTGTTAAACTATGTTTACTGAACTCAACACTTCCACTGAGTTTCTGTTAAACTATGTTTACTGAACTCAACACTTCCACTGAGTTTCTGTTAAACTATGTTTACTGAACTCAACACTTCCACTGAGTTTCTGTTAAACTATGTTTACTGAACTCAACACTTCCACTGAGTTTCTGTTAAACTATGTTCACTGAACTCAACACTTCCACTGAGTTTCTGTTAAACTATGTTCACTGAACTCAACACTTCCACTGAGTTTCTGTTAAACTATGTTCACTGAACTCAACACTTCCACTGAGTTTCTGTTAAACTATGTTCACTGAACTCAACACTTCCACTGAGTTTCTGTTAAACTATGTTTACTGAACTCAACACTTCCACTGAGTTTCTGTTAAACTATGTTTACTGAACTCAACACTTCCACTGAGTTTCTGTTAAACTATGTTTACTGAACTCAACACTTCCACTGAGTTTCTGTTAAACTATGTTCACTGAACTCAACACTTCCACTGAGTTTCTGTTAAACTATGTTCACTGAACTCAACACTTCCACTGAGTTTCTGTTAAACTATGTTCACTGAACTCAACACTTCCACTGAGTTTCTGTTAAACTATGTTTACTGAACTCAACACTTCCACTGAGTTTCTGTTAAACTATGTTTACTGAACTCAACACTTCCACTGAGTTTCTGTTAACATATGTTTACTGAACTCAACACTTCCACTGAGTTTCTGTTAAACTATGTTTACTGAACTCAACACTTCCACTGAGTTTCTGTTAAACTATGTTCACTGAACTCAACACTTCCACTGAGTTTCTGTTAAACTATGTTCACTGAACTCAACACTTCCACTGAGTTTCTGTTAAACTATGTTCACTGAACTCAACACTTCCACTGAGTTTCTGTTAAACTATGTTTACTGAACTCAACACTTCCACTGAGTTTCTGTTAAACTATGTTCACTGAACTCAACACTTCCACTGAGTTTCTGTTAAACTATGTTCACTGAACTCAACACTTCCACTGAGTTTCTGTTAAACTATGTTTACTGAACTCAACACTTCCACTGAGTTTCTGTTAAACTATGTTCACTGAACTCAACACTTCCACTGAGTTTCTGTTAAACTATGTTTACTGAACTCAACACTTCCACTGAGTTTCTGTTAAACTATGTTCACTGAACTCAACACTTCCACTGAGTTTCTGTTAAACTATGTTCACTGAACTCAACACTTCCACTGAGTTTCTGTTAAACTATGTTCACTGAACTCAACACTTCCACTGAGTTTCTGTTAAACTATGTTCACTGAACTCAACACTTCCACTGAGTTTCTGTTAAACTATGTTTACTGAACTCAACACTTCCACTGAGTTTCTGTTAAACTATGTTTACTGAACTCAACACTTCCACTGAGTTTCTGTTAAACTATGTTTACTGAACTCAACACTTCCACTGAGTTTCTGTTAAACTATGTTTACTGAACTCAACACTTCCACTGAGTTTCTGTTAAACTATGTTTACTGAACTCAACACTTCCACTGAGTTTCTGTTAAACTATGTTCACTGAACTCAACACTTCCACTGAGTTTCTGTTAAACTATGTTCACTGAACTCAACACTTCCACTGAGTTTCTGTTAAACTATGTTCACTGAACTCAACACTTCCACTGAGTTTCTGTTAAACTATGTTTACTGAACTCAACACTTCCACTGAGTTTCTGTTAAACTATGTTCACTGAACTCAACACTTCCACTGAGTTTCTGTTAAACTATGTTCACTGAACTCAACACTTCCACTGAGTTTCTGTTAAACTATGTTCACTGAACTCAACACTTCCACTGAGTTTCTGTTAAACTATGTTCACTGAACTCAACACTTCCACTGAGTTTCTGTTAAACTATGTTCACTGAACTCAACACTTCCACTGAGTTTCTGTTAAACTATGTTCACTGAACTCAACACTTCCACTGAGTTTCTGTTAAACTATGTTCACTGAACTCAACACTTCCACTGAGTTTCTGTTAAACTATGTTTACTGAACTCAACACTTCCACTGAGTTTCTGTTAAACTATGTTCACTGAACTCAACACTTCCACTGAGTTTCTGTTAAACTATGTTCACTGAACTCAACACTTCCACTGAGTTTCTGTTAAACTATGTTTACTGAACTCAACACTTCCACTGAGTTTCTGTTAAACTATGTTCACTGAACTCAACACTTCCACTGAGTTTCTGTTAAACTATGTTCACTGAACTCAACACTTCCACTGAGTTTCTGTTAAACTATGTTCACTGAACTCAACACTTCCACTGAGTTTCTGTTAAACTATGTTCACTGAACTCAACACTTCCACTGAGTTTCTGTTAAACTATGTTTACTGAACTCAACACTTCCACTGAGTTTCTGTTAAACTATGTTCACTGAACTCAACACTTCCACTGAGTTTCTGTTAAACTATGTTTACTGAACTCAACACTTCCACTGAGTTTCTGTTAAACTATGTTCACTGAACTCAACACTTCCACTGAGTTTCTGTTAAACTATGTTCACTGAACTCAACACTTCCACTGAGTTTCTGTTAAACTATGTTTACTGAACTCAACACTTCCACTGAGTTTCTGTTAAACTATGTTCACTGAACTCAACACTTCCACTGAGTTTCTGTTAAACTATGTTTACTGAACTCAACACTTCCACTGAGTTTCTGTTAAACTATGTTCACTGAACTCAACACTTCCACTGAGTTTCTGTTAAACTATGTTCACTGAACTCAACACTTCCACTGAGTTTCTGTTAAACTATGTTTACTGAACTCAACACTTCCACTGAGTTTCTGTTAAACTATATGTTTTACTGAACTCAACACTTCCACTGAGTTTCTGTTAAACTATGTTCACTGAACTCAACACTTCCACTGAGTTTCTGTTAAACTATGTTTACTGAACTCAACACTTCCACTGAGTTTCTGTTAAACTATGTTTACTGAACTCAACACTTCCACTGAGTTTCTGTTAAACTATGTTCACTGAACTCAACACTTCCACTGAGTTTCTGTTAAACTATGTTCACTGAACTCAACACTTCCACTGAGTTTCTGTTAAACTATGTTACTGAACTCAACACTTCCACTGAGTTTCTGTTAAACTATGTTTACTGAACTCAACACTTCCACTGAGTTTCTGTTAAACTATGTTTACTGAACTCAACACTTCCACTGAGTTGAACTCTGTTAAACTGAGTTTCTATGTTCACTGAACTCAACACTTCCACTGAGTTTCTGTTAAACTATGTTCACTGAACTCAACACTTCCACTGAGTTTCTGTTAAACTATGTTCACTGAACTCAACACTTCCACTGAGTTTCTGTTAAACTATGTTCACTGAACTCAACACTTCCACTGAGTTTCTGTTAAACTATGTTTACTGAACTCAACACTTCCACTGAGTTTCTGTTAAACTATGTTCACTGAACTCAACACTTCCACTGAGTTTCTGTTAAACTATGTTCACTGAACTCAACACTTCCACTGAGTTTCTGTTAAACTATGTTCACTGAACTCAACACTTCCACTGAGTTTCTGTTAAACTATGTTTACTGAACTCAACACTTCCACTGAGTTTCTGTTAAACTATGTTGTACTGAACTCAACACTTCCACTGAGTTTCTGTTAAACTATGTTCACTGAACTCAACACTTCCACTGAGTTTCTGTTAAACTATGTTTACTGAACTCAACACTTCCACTGAGTTTCTGTTTAACTATGTTCACTGAACTCAACATCTTCCACTGAGTTTCTGTTGTATTATGTTCACTGAACTCAACACTTCCACTGAGTTTCTGTTAAACTATGTTCACTGAACTCAACACTTCCACTGAGTTTCTGTTAAACTATGTTTACTGAACTCAACACTTCCACTGAGTTTCTGTTAAACTATGTTGCACTGAACTCAACACTTCCAAACTGAGTTTCTATTAAACTATGTTCACTGAACTCAACACTTCCACTGAGTTTCTGTAAACTATGTTCACTGAACTCAACACTTCCACTGAGTTTCTGTTAAAATATGTTTACTGAACTCAACACTTCCACTGAGTTTCTGTTAAACTATATTCACTGAACTCAACACTTCCACTGAGTTTCTGTTAAACTATGTTTACTGAACTCAACACTTCCACTGAGTTTCTGTTAAACTATGTTCACTGAACTCAACACTTCCACTGAGTTTCTGTTAAACTATGTTTACTGAACTCAACACTTCCACTGAGTTTCTGTTAAACTATGTTTACTGAACTCAACACTTCCACTGAGTTTCTGTTAAACTATGTTCACTGAACTCAACACTTCCACTGAGTTTCTGTTAAACTATGTTCACTGAACTCAACACTTCCACTGAGTTTCTGTTAAACTATGTTTACTGAACTCAACACTTCCACTGAGTTTCTGTTGTATTATGTTTACTGAACTCAACACTTCCACTGAGTTTCTGTTAAACTATGTTTACTGAACTCAACACTTCCACTGAGTTTCTGTTAAACTATGTTCACTGAACTCAACACTTCCACTGAGTTTCTGTTAAACTATGTTTACTGAACTCAACACTTCCACTGAGTTTCTGTTAAACTATGTTCACTGAACTCAACACTTCCACTGAGTTTCTGTTAAACTATGTTTCACTGAACTCAACACTTCCACTGAGTTTCTGTTAAACTATGTTTACTGAACTCAACACTTCCACTGAGTTTCTGTTAAACTATGTTCACTGAACTCAACACTTCCACTGAGTTTCTGTTAAACTATGTTTCACTGAACTCAACACTTCCACTGAGTTTCTGTTAAACTATGTTTACTGAACTCAACACTTCCACTGAGTTTCTGTTAAATTATGTTCACTGAACTCAACACTTCCACTGAGTTTCTGTTAAACTATGTTCACTGAACTCAACACTTCCACTGAGTTTCTGTTAAACTATGTTCACTGAACTCAACACTTCCACTGAGTTTCTGTTAAACTATGTTTACTGAACTCAACACTTCCACTGAGTTTCTGTTAAACTATGTTTACTGAACTCAACACTTCCACTGAGTTTCTGTTAAACTATGTTCACTGAACTCAACACTTCCACTGAGTTTCTGTTAAACTATGTTTACTGAACTCAACACTTCCACTGAGTTTCTGTTAAACTATGTTCACTGAACTCAACACTTCCACTGAGTTTCTGTTAAACTATGTTTACTGAACTCAACACTTCCACTGAGTTTCTGTTAAACTATGTTCACTGAACTCAACACTTCCACTGAGTTTCTGTTAAACTATGTTCACTGAACTCAACACTTCCACTGAGTTTCTGTTAAACTATGTTCACTGAACTCAACACTTCCACTGAGTTTCTGTTAAACTATGTTTGCTGACTGAACTCAACACTTCCACTGAGTTTCTGTTAAACTATGTTTACTGAACTCAACACTTCCACTGAGTTTCTGTTAAACTATGTTCACTGAACTCAACACTTCCACTGAGTTTCTGTTAAACTATGTTTACTGAACTCAACACTTCCACTGAGTTTCTGTTAAACTATGTTCACTGAACTCAACACTTCCACTGAGTTTCTGTTAAACTATGTTCACTGAACTCAACACTTCCACTGAGTTTCTGTTAAACTATGTTCACTGAACTCAACACTTCCACTGAGTTTCTGTTAAAATATGTTTACTGCACTCAACACTTCCACTGAGTTTCTGTTAAACTATGTTCACTGAACTCAACACTTCCACTGAGTTTCTGTTAAACTATGTTCACTGAACTCAACACTTCCACTGAGTTTCTGTTAAACTATGTTTACTGAACTCAACACTTCCACTGAGTTTCTGTTAAACTATGTTTACTGAACTCAACACTTCCACTGAGTTTCTGTTGTATTATGTTTACTGAACTCAACACTTCCACTGAGTTTCTGTTAAAATATGTTAACTGAACTCAACACTTCCACTGAGTTTCTGTTAAACTATGTTTACTGAACTCAACACTTCCACTGAGTTTCTGTTAAACTATGTTCACTGAACTCAACACTTCCACTGAGTTTCTGTTAAACTATGTTTACTGAACTCAACACTTCCACTGAGTTTCTGTTAAACTATGTTCACTGAACTCAACACTTCCACTGAGTTTCTGTTAAGCTATGTTCACTGAACTCAACACTTCCACTGAGTTTCTGTTAAACTATGTTTACTGAACTCAACACTTCCACTGAGTTTCTGTTAAACTATGTTTACTGAACTCAACACTTCCACTGAGTTTCTGTTAAACTATGTTCACTGAACTCAACACTTCCACTGAGTTTCTGTTAAACTATGTTCACTGAACTCAACACTTCCACTGAGTTTCTGTTAAACTATGTTCACTGAACTCAACACTTCCACTGAGTTTCTGTTAAACTATGTTTTGCACTGAACTCAACACTTCCACTGAGTTTCTGTTAAACTATGTTCACTGAACTCAACACTTCCACTGAGTTTCTGTTAAACTATGTTTACTGAACTCAACACTTCCACTGAGTTTCTGTTAAACTATGTTCACTGAACTCAACACTTCCACTGAGTTTCTGTTAAACTATGTTCACTGAACTCAACACTTCCACTGAGTTTCTGTTAAACTATGTTCACTGAACTCAACACTTCCACTGAGTTTCTGTTAAACTATGTTTACTGAACTCAACACTTCCACTGAGTTTCTGTTAAACTATGTTTACTGAACTCAACACTTCCACTGAGTTTCTGTTAAATATGTTCACTGAACTCAACACTTCCACTGAGTTTCTGTTAAACTATGTTCACTGAACTCAACACTTCCACTGAGTTTCTGTTAAACTATGTTCACTGAACTCAACACTTCCACTGAGTTTCTGTTAAACTATGTTCACTGAACTCAACACTTCCACTGAGTTTCTGTTAAACTATGTTCACTGAACTCAACACTTCCACTGAGTTTCTGTTAAACTATGTCTACTGAACTCAACACTTCCACTGAGTTTCTGTTAAACTATGTTTACTGAACTCAACACTTCCACTGAGTTTCTGTTAAACTATGTTCACTGAACTCAACACTTCCACTGAGTTTCTGTTAAACTATGTTCACTGAACTCAACACTTCCACTGAGTTTCTGTTAAACTATGTTTACTGAACTCAACACTTCCACTGAGTTTCTGCTAAACTATGTTTACTGAACTCAACACTTCCACTGAGTTTCTGTTAAACTATGTTCACTGAACTCAACACTTCCACTGAGTTTCTGTTAAACTATGTTTACTGAACTCAACACTTCCACTGAGTTTCTGTTAAACTATGTTCACTGAACTCAACACTTCCACTGAGTTTCTGTTAAACTATGTTCACTGAACTCAACACTTCCACTGAGTTTCTGTTAAACTATGTTTACTGAACTCAACACTTCCACTGAGTTTCTGTTAAAGTATGTTCACTGAACTCAACACTTCCACTGAGTTTCTGTTAAACTATGTACACTGAACTCAACACTTCCACTGAGTTTCTGTTAAACTATGTTCACTGAACTCAACACTTCCACTGAGTTTCTGCTAAATTATGTTACTGAACTCAACACTTCCACTGAGTTTCTGTTAAACTATGTTTACTGAACTCAACACTTCCACTGAGTTTCTGTTAAACTATGTTTACTGAACTCAACACTTCCACTGAGTTTCTGTTAAACTATGTTCACTGAACTCAACACTTCCACTGAGTTTCTGTTAAACTATGTTTACTGAACTCAACACTTCCACTGAGTTTCTGTTAAACTATGTTTACTGAACTCAACACTTCCACTGAGTTTCTGTTAAACTATGTTCACTGAACTCAACACTTCCACTGAGTTTCTGTTAAACTATGTTTACTGAACTCAACACTTCCACTGAGTTTCTGTTAAACTATGTTCACTGAACTCAACACTTCCACTGAGTTTCTGTTAAACTTATGTTTACTGAACTCAACACTTCCACTGAGTTTCTGTTAAACTATGTTTACTGAACTCAACACTTCCACTGAGTTTCTGTTAAACTATGTTTACTGAACTCAACACTTCCACTGAGTTTCTGTTAAACTATGTTCACTGAACTCAACACTTCCACTGAGTTTCTGTTAAACTATGTTTACTGAACTCAACACTTCCACTGAGTTTCTGTTAAACTATGTTCACTGAACTCAACACTTCCACTGAGTTTCTGTTAAACTATGTTCACTGAACTCAACACTTCCACTGAGTTTCTGTTAAACTATGTTCACTGAACTCAACACTTCCACTGAGTTTCTGTTAAACTATGTTTACTGAACTCAACACTTCCACTGAGTTTCTGTTAAACTATGTTCACTGAACTCAACACTTCCACTGAGTTTCTGTTAAACTATGTTCACTGAACTCAACACTTCCACTGAGTTTCTGTTAAACTATGTTACTGAACTCAACACTTCCACTGAGTTTCTGTTAAACTATGTTCACTGAACTCAACACTTCCACTGAGTTTCTGTTAAACTATGTTCACTGAACTCAACACTTCCACTGAGTTTCTGTTAAACTATGTTCACTGAACTCAACACTTCCACTGAGTTTCTGTTAAACTATGTTTACTGAACTCAACACTTCCACTGAGTTTCTGTTAAACTATGTTCACTGAACTCAACACTTCCACTGAGTTTCTGTTAAACTATGTTCACTGAACTCAACACTTCCACTGAGTTTCTGTTAAACTATGTTCACTGAACTCAACACTTCCACTGAGTTTCTGTTAAACTATGTTCACTGAACTCAACACTTCCACTGAGTTTCTGTTAAACTATGTTCACTGAACTCAACACTTCCACTGAGTTTCTGTTAAACTATGTTCACTGAACTCAACACTTCCACTGAGTTTCTGTTAAACTATGTTCACTGAACTCAACACTTCCACTGAGTTTCTGTTAAACTATGTTCACTGAACTCAACACTTCCACTGAGTTTCTGTTAAACTATGTTCACTGAACTCAACACTTCCACTGAGTTTCTGTTAAACTATGTTCACTGAACTCAACACTTCCACTGAGTTTCTGTTAAACTATGTTTACTGAACTCAACACTTCCACTGAGTTTCTGTTAAACTATGTTTACTGAACTCAACACTTCCACTGAGTTTCTGTTAAACTATGTTTACTGAACTCAACACTTCCACTGAGTTTCTGTTAAACTATGTTTACTGAACTCAACACTTCCACTGAGTTTCTGTTAAACTATGTTCACTGAACTCAACACTTCCACTGAGTTTCTGTTAAACTATGTTCACTGAACTCAACACTTCCACTGAGTTTCTGTTAAACTATGTTCACTGAACTCAACACTTCCACTGAGTTTCTGTTAAACTATGTTCACTGAACTCAACACTTCCACTGAGTTTCTGTTAAACTATGTTCACTGAACTCAACACTTCCACTGAGTTTCTGTTAAACTATGTTCACTGAACTCAACACTTCCACTGAGTTTCTGTTAAACTATGTTCACTGAACTCAACACTTCCACTGAGTTTCTGTTAAACTATGTTTACTGAACTCAACACTTCCACTGAGTTTCTGTTAAACTATGTTCACTGAACTCAACACTTCCACTGAGTTTCTGTTAAACTATGTTCACTGAACTCAACACTTCCACTGAGTTTCTGTTAAACTATGTTCACTGAACTCAACACTTCCACTGAGTTTCTGTTAAACTATGTTCACTGAACTCAACACTTCCACTGAGTTTCTGTTAAACTATGTTCACTGAACTCAACACTTCCACTGAGTTTCTGTTAAACTATGTTCACTGAACTCAACACTTCCACTGAGTTTCTGTTAAACTATGTTCACTGAACTCAACACTTCCACTGAGTTTCTGTTAAACTATGTTCACTGAACTCAACACTTCCACTGAGTTTCTGTTAAACTATGTTCACTGAACTCAACACTTCCACTGAGTTTCTGTTAAACTATGTTTACTGAACTCAACACTTCCACTGAGTTTCTGTTAAACTATGTTCACTGAACTCAACACTTCCACTGAGTTTCTGTTAAACTATGTTTACTGAACTCAACACTTCCACTGAGTTTCTGTTAAACTATGTTCACTGAACTCAACACTTCCACTGAGTTTCTGTTAAACTATGTTCACTGAACTCAACACTTCCACTGAGTTTCTGTTAAACTATGTTTACTGAACTCAACACTTCCACTGAGTTTCTGTTAAACTATGTTCACTGAACTCAACACTTCCACTGAGTTTCTGTTAAACTATGTTTACTGAACTCAACACTTCCACTGAGTTTCTGTTAAACTATGTTCACTGAACTCAACACTTCCACTGAGTTTCTGTTAAACTATGTTCACTGAACTCAACACTTCCACTGAGTTTCTGTTAAACTATGTTTACTGAACTCAACACTTCCACTGAGTTTCTGTTAAACTATGTTCACTGAACTCAACACTTCCACTGAGTTTCTGTTAAACTATGTTTACTGAACTCAACACTTCCACTGAGTTTCTGTTAAACTATGTTCACTGAACTCAACACTTCCACTGAGTTTCTGTTAAACTATGTTTACTGAACTCAACACTTCCACTGAGTTTCTGTTAAACTATGTTCACTGAACTCAACACTTCCACTGAGTTTCTGTTAAACTATGTTCACTGAACTCAACACTTCCACTGAGTTTCTGTTAAACTATGTTTACTGAACTCAACACTTCCACTGAGTTTCTGTTAAACTATGTTCACTGAACTCAACACTTCCACTGAGTTTCTGTTAAAACTATGTTCATTGAACTCAACACTTCCACTGAGTTTCTGTTAAACTATGTTTACTGAACTCAACACTTCCACTGAGTTTCTGTTAAACTATGTTTACTGAACTCAACACTTCCACTGAGTTTCTGTTAAACTATGTTCACTGAACTCAACACTTCCACTGAGTTTCTGTTAAACTATGTTTACTGAACTCAACACTTCCACTGAGTTTCTGTTAAACTATGTTCACTGAACTCAACACTTCCACTGAGTTTCTGTTAAACTATGTTCACTGAACTCAACACTTCCACTGAGTTTCTGTTAAACTATGTTCACTGAACTCAACACTTCCACTGAGTTTCTGTTAAACTATGTTCACTGAACTCAACACTTCCACTGAGTTTCTGTTAAACTATGTTTACTGAACTCAACACTTCCACTGAGTTTCTGTTAAACTATGTTCACTGAACTCAACACTTCCACTGAGTTTCTGTTAAACTATGTTTACTGAACTCAACACTTCCACTGAGTTTCTGTTAAACTATGTTCACTGAACTCAACACTTCCACTGAGTTTCTGTTAAACTATGTTCACTGAACTCAACACTTCCACTGAGTTTCTGTTAAACTATGTTTACTGAACTCAACACTTCCACTGAGTTTCTGTTAAACTATGTTCACTGAACTCAACACTTCCACTGAGTTTCTGTTAAACTATGTTCACTGAACTCAACACTTCCACTGAGTTTCTGTTAAACTATGTTCACTGAACTCAACACTTCCACTGAGTTTCTGTTAAACTATGTTCACTGAACTCAACACTTCCACTGAGTTTCTGTTAAACTATGTTTACTGAACTCAACACTTCCACTGAGTTTCTGTTAAACTATGTTCACTGAACTCAACACTTCCACTGAGTTTCTGTTAAACTATGTTTACTGAACTCAACACTTCCACTGAGTTTCTGTTAAACTATGTTTACTGAACTCAACACTTCCACTGAGTTTCTGTTAAACTATGTTCACTGAACTCAACACTTCCACTGAGTTTCTGTTAAACTATGTTCACTGAACTCAACACTTCCACTGAGTTTCTGTTAAACTATGTTTACTGAACTCAACACTTCCACTGAGTTTCTGTTAAACTATGTTTACTGAACTCAACACTTCCACTGAGTTTCTGTTAACTATGTTCACTGAACTCAACACTTCCACTGAGTTTCTGTTAAACTATGTTCACTGAACTCAACACTTCCACTGAGTTTCTGTTAAACTATGTTCACTGAACTCAACACTTCCACTGAGTTTCTGTTAAACTATGTTCACTGAACTCAACACTTCCACTGAGTTTCTGTTAAACTATGTTCACTGAACTCAACACTTCCACTGAGTTTCTGTTAAACTATGTTCACTGAACTCAACACTTCCACTGAGTTTCTGTTAAACTATGTTCACTGAACTCAACACTTCCACTGAGTTTCTGTTAAACTATGTTCACTGAACTCAACACTTCCACTGAGTTTCTGTTAAACTATGTTCACTGAACTCAACACTTCCACTGAGTTTCTGTTAAACTATGTTCACTGAACTCAACACTTCCACTGAGTTTCTGTTAAACTATGTTCACTGAACTCAACACTTCCACTGAGTTTCTGTTAAACTATGTTCACTGAACTCAACACTTCCACTGAGTTTCTGTTAAACTATGTTCACTGAACTCAACACTTCCACTGAGTTTCTGTTAAACTATGTTTACTGAACTCAACACTTCCACTGAGTTTCTGTTAAACTATGTTTACTGAACTCAACACTTCCACTGAGTTTCTGTTAAACTATGTTTACTGAACTCAACACTTCCACTGAGTTTCTGTTAAACTATGTTCACTGAACTCAACACTTCCACTGAGTTTCTGTTAAACTATGTTCACTGAACTCAACACTTCCACTGAGTTTCTGTTAAACTATGTTTACTGAACTCAACACTTCCACTGAGTTTCTGTTAAACTATGTTCACTGAACTCAACACTTCCACTGAGTTTCTGTTAAACTATGTTCACTGAACTCAACACTTCCACTGAGTTTCTGTTAAACTATGTTCACTGAACTCAACACTTCCACTGAGTTTCTGTTAAACTATGTTCACTGAACTCAACACTTCCACTGAGTTTCTGTTAAACTATGTTTACTGAACTCAACACTTCCACTGAGTTTCTGTTAAACTATGTTCACTGAACTCAACACTTCCACTGAGTTTCTGTTAAACTATGTTCACTGAACTCAACACTTCCACTGAGTTTCTGTTAAACTATGTTCACTGAACTCAACACTTCCACTGAGTTTCTGTTAAACTATGTTTACTGAACTCAACACTTCCACTGAGTTTCTGTTAAACTATGTTCACTGAACTCAACACTTCCACTGAGTTTCTGTTAAACTATGTTCACTGAACTCAACACTTCCACTGAGTTTCTGTTAAACTATGTTCACTGAACTCAACACTTCCACTGAGTTTCTGTTAAACTATGTTCACTGAACTCAACACTTCCACTGAGTTTCTGTTAAACTATGTTTACTGAACTCAACACTTCCACTGAGTTTCTGTTAAACTATGTTTACTGAACTCAACACTTCCACTGAGTTTCTGTTAAACTATGTTCACTGAACTCAACACTTCCACTGAGTTTCTGTTAAACTATGTTCACTGAACTCAACACTTCCACTGAGTTTCTGTTAAACTATGTTTACTGAACTCAACACTTCCACTGAGTTTCTGTTAAACTATGTTCACTGAACTCAACACTTCCACTGAGTTTCTGTTAAACTATGTTCACTGAACTCAACACTTCCACTGAGTTTCTGTTAAACTATGTTCACTGAACTCAACACTTCCACTGAGTTTCTGTTAAACTATGTTCACTGAACTCAACACTTCCACTGAGTTTCTGTTAAACTATGTTTACTGAACTCAACACTTCCACTGAGTTTCTGTTAAACTATGTTCACTGAACTCAACACTTCCACTGAGTTTCTGTTAAACTATGTTCACTGAACTCAACACTTCCACTGAGTTTCTGTTAAACTATGTTCACTGAACTCAACACTTCCACTGAGTTTCTGTTAAACTATGTTTACTGAACTCAACACTTCCACTGAGTTTCTGTTAAACTATGTTCACTGAACTCAACACTTCCACTGAGTTTCTGTTAAACTATGTTCACTGAACTCAACACTTCCACTGAGTTTCTGTTAAACTATGTTCACTGAACTCAACACTTCCACTGAGTTTCTGTTAAACTATGTTCACTGAACTCAACACTTCCACTGAGTTTCTGTTAAACTATGTTTACTGAACTCAACACTTCCACTGAGTTTCTGTTAAACTATGTTCACTGAACTCAACACTTCCACTGAGTTTCTGTTAAACTATGTTCACTGAACTCAACACTTCCACTGAGTTTCTGTTAAACTATGTTTACTGAACTCAACACTTCCACTGAGTTTCTGTTAAACTATGTTTACTGAACTCAACACTTCCACTGAGTTTCTGTTAAACTATGTTCACTGAACTCAACACTTCCACTGAGTTTCTGTTAAACTATGTTCACTGAACTCAACACTTCCACTGAGTTTCTGTTAAACTATGTTTACTGAACTCAACACTTCCACTGAGTTTCTGTTAAACTATGTTTCACTGAACTCAACACTTCCACTGAGTTTCTGTTAAACTATGTTTACTGAACTCAACACTTCCACTGAGTTTCTGTTAAACTATGTTTACTGAACTCAACACTTCCACTGAGTTTCTGTTAAACTATGTTCACTGAACTCAACACTTCCACTGAGTTTCTGTTAAACTATGTTCACTGAACTCAACACTTCCACTGAGTTTCTGTTAAACTATGTTTACTGAACTCAACACTTCCACTGAGTTTCTGTTAAACTATGTTCACTGAACTCAACACTTCCACTGAGTTTCTGTTAAACTATGTTTACTGAACTCAACACTTCCACTGAGTTTCTGTTAAACTATGTTCACTGAACTCAACACTTCCACTGAGTTTCTGTTAAACTATGTTCACTGAACTCAACACTTCCACTGAGTTTCTGTTAAACTATGTTTACTGAACTCAACACTTCCACTGAGTTTCTGTTAAACTATGTTCACTGAACTCAACACTTCCACTGAGTTTCTGTTAAACTATGTTCACTGAACTCAACACTTCCACTGAGTTTCTGTTAAACTATGTTCACTGAACTCAACACTTCCACTGAGTTTCTGTTAAACTATGTTCACTGAACTCAACACTTCCACTGAGTTTCTGTTAAACTATGTTCACTGAACTCAACACTTCCACTGAGTTTCTGTTAAACTATGTTTACTGAACTCAACACTTCCACTGAGTTTCTGTTAAACTATGTTCACTGAACTCAACACTTCCACTGAGTTTCTGTTAAACTATGTTCACTGAACTCAACACTTCCACTGAGTTTCTGTTAAACTATGTTCACTGAACTCAACACTTCCACTGAGTTTCTGTTAAACTATGTTCACTGAACTCAACACTTCCACTGAGTTTCTGTTAAACTATGTTCACTGAACTCAACACTTCCACTGAGTTTCTGTTAAACTATGTTACTGAACTCAACACTTCCACTGAGTTTCTGTTAAACTATGTTCACTGAACTCAACACTTCCACTGAGTTTCTGTTAAACTATGTTCACTGAACTCAACACTTCCACTGAGTTTCTGTTAAACTATGTTTACTGAACTCAACACTTCCACTGAGTTTCTGTTAAACTATGTTTACTGAACTCAACACTTCCACTGAGTTTCTGTTAAACTATGTTACTGAACTCAACACTTCCACTGAGTTTCTGTTAAACTATGTTTACTGAACTCAACACTTCCACTGAGTTTCTGTTAAACTATGTTCACTGAACTCAACACTTCCACTGAGTTTCTGTTAAACTATGTTCACTGAACTCAACACTTCCACTGAGTTTCTGTTAAACTATGTTCACTGAACTCAACACTTCCACTGAGTTTCTGTTAAACTATGTTTACTGAACTCAACACTTCCACTGAGTTTCTGTTAAACTATGTTTACTGAACTCAACACTTCCACTGAGTTTCTGTTAAACTATGTTCACTGAACTCAACACTTCCACTGAGTTTCTGTTAAACTATGTTTACTGAACTCAACACTTCCACTGAGTTTCTGTTAAACTATGTTTACTGAACTCAACACTTCCACTGAGTTTCTGTTAAACTATGTTCACTGAACTCAACACTTCCACTGAGTTTCTGTTAAACTATGTTTACTGAACTCAACACTTCCACTGAGTTTCTGTTAAACTATGTTTACTGAACTCAACACTTCCACTGAGTTTCTGTTAAACTATGTTCACTGAACTCAACACTTCCACTGAGTTTCTGTTAAACTATGTTCACTGAACTCAACACTTCCACTGAGTTTCTGTTAAACTATGTTTACTGAACTCAACACTTCCACTGAGTTTCTGTTAAACTATGTTCACTGAACTCAACACTTCCACTGAGTTTCTGTTAAACTATGTTCACTGAACTCAACACTTCCACTGAGTTTCTGTTAAACTATGTTTACTGAACTCAACACTTCCACTGAGTTTCTGTTAAACTATGTTCACTGAACTCAACACTTCCACTGAGTTTCTGTTAAACTATGTTCACTGAACTCAACACTTCCACTGAGTTTCTGTTAAACTATGTTCACTGAACTCAACACTTCCACTGAGTTTCTGTTAAACTATGTTTACTGAACTCAACACTTCCACTGAGTTTCTGTTAAACTATGTTCACTGAACTCAACACTTCCACTGAGTTTCTGTTAAACTATGTTCACTGAACTCAACACTTCCACTGAGTTTCTGTTAAACTATGTTCACTGAACTCAACACTTCCACTGAGTTTCTGTTAAACTATGTTTACTGAACTCAACACTTCCACTGAGTTTCTGTTAAACTATGTTCACTGAACTCAACACTTCCACTGAGTTTCTGTTAAACTATGTTTACTGAACTCAACACTTCCACTGAGTTTCTGTTAAACTATGTTTACTGAACTCAACACTTCCACTGAGTTTCTGTTAAACTATGTTCACTGAACTCAACACTTCCACTGAGTTTCTGTTAAACTATGTTCACTGAACTCAACACTTCCACTGAGTTTCTGTTAAACTATGTTCACTGAACTCAACACTTCCACTGAGTTTCTGTTAAACTATGTTTACTGAACTCAACACTTCCACTGAGTTTCTGTTAAACTATGTTTACTGAACTCAACACTTCCACTGAGTTTCTGTTAAACTATGTTCACTGAACTCAACACTTCCACTGAGTTTCTGTTAAACTATGTTTACTGAACTCAACACTTCCACTGAGTTTCTGTTAAACTATGTTCACTGAACTCAACACTTCCACTGAGTTTCTGTTAAACTATGTTCACTGAACTCAACACTTCCACTGAGTTTCTGTTAAACTATGTTCACTGAACTCAACACTTCCACTGAGTTTCTGTTAAACTATGTTCACTGAACTCAACACTTCCACTGAGTTTCTGTTAAACTATGTTCACTGAACTCAACACTTCCACTGAGTTTCTGTTAAACTATGTTCACTGAACTCAACACTTCCACTGAGTTTCTGTTAAACTATGTTTACTGAACTCAACACTTCCACTGAGTTTCTGTTAAACTATGTTTACTGAACTCAACACTTCCACTGAGTTTCTGTTAAACTATGTTCACTGAACTCAACACTTCCACTGAGTTTCTGTTAAACTATGTTTACTGAACTCAACACTTCCACTGAGTTTCTGTTAAACTATGTTCACTGAACTCAACACTTCCACTGAGTTTCTGTTAAACTATGTTCACTGAACTCAACACTTCCACTGAGTTTCTGTTAAACTATGTTCACTGAACTCAACACTTCCACTGAGTTTCTGTTAAACTATGTTTACTGAACTCAACACTTCCACTGAGTTTCTGTTAAACTATGTTCACTGAACTCAACACTTCCACTGAGTTTCTGTTAAACTATGTTTACTGAACTCAACACTTCCACTGAGTTTCTGTTAAACTATGTTCACTGAACTCAACACTTCCACTGAGTTTCTGTTAAACTATGTTTACTGAACTCAACACTTCCACTGAGTTTCTGTTAAACTATGTTTCTGTTACTGAACTCAACACTTCCACTGAGTTTCTGTTAAACTATGTTCACTGAACTCAACACTTCCACTGAGTTTCTGTTAAACTATGTTCACTGAACTCAACACTTCCACTGAGTTTCTGTTAAACTATGTTCACTGAACTCAACACTTCCACTGAGTTTCTGTTAAACTATGTTTACTGAACTCAACACTTCCACTGAGTTTCTGTTAAACTATGTTTACTGAACTCAACACTTCCACTGAGTTTCTGTTAAACTATGTTCACTGAACTCAACACTTCCACTGAGTTTCTGTTAAACTATGTTTACTGAACTCAACACTTCCACTGAGTTTCTGTTAAACTATGTTCACTGAACTCAACACTTCCACTGAGTTTCTGTTAAACTATGTTCACTGAACTCAACACTTCCACTGAGTTTCTGTTAAACTATGTTTACTGAACTCAACACTTCCACTGAGTTTCTGTTAAACTATGTTTACTGAACTCAACACTTCCACTGAGTTTCTGTTAAACTATGTTTACTGAACTCAACACTTCCACTGAGTTTCTGTTAAACTATGTTCACTGAACTCAACACTTCCACTGAGTTTCTGTTAAACTATGTTTACTGAACTCAACACTTCCACTGAGTTTCTGTTAAACTATGTTCACTGAACTCAACACTTCCACTGAGTTTCTGTTAAACTATGTTCACTGAACTCAACACTTCCACTGAGTTTCTGTTAAACTATGTTCACTGAACTCAACACTTCCACTGAGTTTCTGTTAAACTATGTTCACTGAACTCAACACTTCCACTGAGTTTCTGTTAAACTATGTTCACTGAACTCAACACTTCCACTGAGTTTCTGTTAAACTATGTTTACTGAACTCAACACTTCCACTGAGTTTCTGTTAAACTATGTTCACTGAACTCAACACTTCCACTGAGTTTCTGTTAAACTATGTTCACTGAACTCAACACTTCCACTGAGTTTCTGTTAAACTATGTTCACTGAACTCAACACTTCCACTGAGTTTCTGTTAAACTATGTTCACTGAACTCAACACTTCCACTGAGTTTCTGTTAAACTATGTTTACTGAACTCAACACTTCCACTGAGTTTCTGTTAAACTATGTTCACTGAACTCAACACTTCCACTGAGTTTCTGTTAAACTATGTTCACTGAACTCAACACTTCCACTGAGTTTCTGTTAAACTATGTTCACTGAACTCAACACTTCCACTGAGTTTCTGTTAAACTATGTTCACTGAACTCAACACTTCCACTGAGTTTCTGTTAAACTATGTTTACTGAACTCAACACTTCCACTGAGTTTCTGTTAAACTATGTTCACTGAACTCAACACTTCCACTGAGTTTCTGTTAAACTATGTTTACTGAACTCAACACTTCCACTGAGTTTCTGTTAAACTATGTTCACTGAACTCAACACTTCCACTGAGTTTCTGTTAAACTATGTTTACTGAACTCAACACTTCCACTGAGTTTCTGTTAAACTATGTTCACTGAACTCAACACTTCCACTGAGTTTCTGTTAAACTATGTTCACTGAACTCAACACTTCCACTGAGTTTCTGTTAAACTATGTTACTGAACTCAACACTTCCACTGAGTTTCTGTTAAACTATGTTCACTGAACTCAACACTTCCACTGAGTTTCTGTTAAACTATGTTTACTGAACTCAACACTTCCACTGAGTTTCTGTTAAACTATGTTCACTGAACTCAACACTTCCACTGAGTTTCTGTTAAACTATGTTCACTGAACTCAACACTTCCACTGAGTTTCTGTTAAACTATGTTCACTGAACTCAACACTTCCACTGAGTTTCTGTTAAACTATGTTCACTGAACTCAACACTTCCACTGAGTTTCTGTTAAACTATGTTTACTGAACTCAACACTTCCACTGAGTTTCTGTTAAACTATGTTCACTGAACTCAACACTTCCACTGAGTTTCTGTTAAACTATGTTTACTGAACTCAACACTTCCACTGAGTTTCTGTTAAACTATGTTCACTGAACTCAACACTTCCACTGAGTTTCTGTTAAACTATGTTTACTGAACTCAACACTTCCACTGAGTTTCTGTTAAACTATGTTCACTGAACTCAACACTTCCACTGAGTTTCTGTTAAACTATGTTCACTGAACTCAACACTTCCACTGAGTTTCTGTTAAACTATGTTCACTGAACTCAACACTTCCACTGAGTTTCTGTTAAACTATGTTTACTGAACTCAACACTTCCACTGAGTTTCTGTTAAACTATGTTTACTGAACTCAACACTTCCACTGAGTTTCTGTTAAACTATGTTCACTGAACTCAACACTTCCACTGAGTTTCTGTTAAACTATGTTTACTGAACTCAACACTTCCACTGAGTTTCTGTTAAACTATGTTCACTGAACTCAACACTTCCACTGAGTTTCTGTTAAACTATGTTCACTGAACTCAACACTTCCACTGAGTTTCTGTTAAACTATGTTCACTGAACTCAACACTTCCACTGAGTTTCTGTTAAACTATGTTCACTGAACTCAACACTTCCACTGAGTTTCTGTTAAACTATGTTCACTGAACTCAACACTTCCACTGAGTTTCTGTTAAACTATGTTCACTGAACTCAACACTTCCACTGAGTTTCTGTTAAACTATGTTCACTGAACTCAACACTTCCACTGAGTTTCTGTTAAACTATGTTTACTGAACTCAACACTTCCACTGAGTTTCTGTTAAACTATGTTCACTGAACTCAACACTTCCACTGAGTTTCTGTTAAACTATGTTTACTGAACTCAACACTTCCACTGAGTTTCTGTTAAACTATGTTCACTGAACTCAACACTTCCACTGAGTTTCTGTTAAACTATGTTTACTGAACTCAACACTTCCACTGAGTTTCTGTTAAACTATGTTCACTGAACTCAACACTTCCACTGAGTTTCTGTTAAACTATGTTCACTGAACTCAACACTTCCACTGAGTTTCTGTTAAACTATGTTCACTGAACTCAACACTTCCACTGAGTTTCTGTTAAACTATGTTCACTGAACTCAACACTTCCACTGAGTTTCTGTTAAACTATGTTTACTGAACTCAACACTTCCACTGAGTTTCTGTTAAACTATGTTCACTGAACTCAACACTTCCACTGAGTTTCTGTTAAACTATGTTCACTGAACTCAACACTTCCACTGAGTTTCTGTTAAACTATGTTCACTGAACTCAACACTTCCACTGAGTTTCTGTTAAACTATGTTTACTGAACTCAACACTTCCACTGAGTTTCTGTTAAACTATGTTCACTGAACTCAACACTTCCACTGAGTTTCTGTTAAACTATGTTCACTGAACTCAACACTTCCACTGAGTTTCTGTTAAACTATGTTCACTGAACTCAACACTTCCACTGAGTTTCTGTTAAACTATGTTCACTGAACTCAACACTTCCACTGAGTTTCTGTTAAACTATGTTTACTGAACTCAACACTTCCACTGAGTTTCTGTTAAACTATGTTCACTGAACTCAACACTTCCACTGAGTTTCTGTTAAACTATGTTCACTGAACTCAACACTTCCACTGAGTTTCTGTTAAACTATGTTTACTGAACTCAACACTTCCACTGAGTTTCTGTTAAACTATGTTTACTGAACTCAACACTTCCACTGAGTTTCTGTTAAACTATGTTTACTGAACTCAACACTTCCACTGAGTTTCTGTTAAACTATGTTTACTGAACTCAACACTTCCACTGAGTTTCTGTTAAACTATGTTTACTGAACTCAACACTTCCACTGAGTTTCTGTTAAACTATGTTTACTGAACTCAACACTTCCACTGAGTTTCTGTTAAACTATGTTCACTGAACTCAACACTTCCACTGAGTTTCTGTTAAACTATGTTTACTGAACTCAACACTTCCACTGAGTTTCTGTTAAACTATGTTCACTGAACTCAACACTTCCACTGAGTTTCTGTTAAACTATGTTTACTGAACTCAACACTTCCACTGAGTTTCTGTTAAACTATGTTTACTGAACTCAACACTTCCACTGAGTTTCTGTTAAACTATGTTCACTGAACTCAACACTTCCACTGAGTTTCTGTTAAACTATGTTTACTGAACTCAACACTTCCACTGAGTTTCTGTTAAACTATGTTTACTGAACTCAACACTTCCACTGAGTTTCTGTTAAACTATGTTCACTGAACTCAACACTTCCACTGAGTTTCTGTTAAACTATGTTCACTGAACTCAACACTTCCACTGAGTTTCTGTTAAACTATGTTTACTGAACTCAACACTTCCACTGAGTTTCTGTTAAACTATGTTTACTGAACTCAACACTTCCACTGAGTTTCTGTTAAACTATGTTTACTGAACTCAACACTTCCACTGAGTTTCTGTTAAACTATGTTCACTGAACTCAACACTTCCACTGAGTTTCTGTTAAACTATGTTTACTGAACTCAACACTTCCACTGAGTTTCTGTTAAACTATGTTTACTGAACTCAACACTTCCACTGAGTTTCTGTTAAACTATGTTCACTGAACTCAACACTTCCACTGAGTTTCTGTTAAACTATGTTCACTGAACTCAACACTTCCACTGAGTTTCTGTTAAACTATGTTTACTGAACTCAACACTTCCACTGAGTTTCTGTTAAACTATGTTTACTGAACTCAACACTTCCACTGAGTTTCTGTTAAACTATGTTCACTGAACTCAACACTTCCACTGAGTTTCTGTTAAACTATGTTCACTGAACTCAACACTTCCACTGAGTTTCTGTTAAACTATGTTCACTGAACTCAACACTTCCACTGAGTTTCTGTTAAACTATGTTCACTGAACTCAACACTTCCACTGAGTTTCTGTTAAACTATGTTCACTGAACTCAACACTTCCACTGAGTTTCTGTTAAACTATGTTTACTGAACTCAACACTTCCACTGAGTTTCTGTTAAACTATGTTCACTGAACTCAACACTTCCACTGAGTTTCTGTTAAACTATGTTCACTGAACTCAACACTTCCACTGAGTTTCTGTTAAACTATGTTCACTGAACTCAACACTTCCACTGAGTTTCTGTTAAACTATGTTCACTGAACTCAACACTTCCACTGAGTTTCTGTTAAACTATGTTCACTGAACTCAACACTTCCACTGAGTTTCTGTTAAACTATGTTTACTGAACTCAACACTTCCACTGAGTTTCTGTTAAACTATGTTTACTGAACTCAACACTTCCACTGAGTTTCTGTTAAACTATGTTCACTGAACTCAACACTTCCACTGAGTTTCTGTTAAACTATGTTTACTGAACTCAACACTTCCACTGAGTTTCTGTTAAACTATGTTCACTGAACTCAACACTTCCACTGAGTTTCTGTTAAACTATGTTTACTGAACTCAACACTTCCACTGAGTTTCTGTTAAACTATGTTCACTGAACTCAACACTTCCACTGAGTTTCTGTTAAACTATGTTTACTGAACTCAACACTTCCACTGAGTTTCTGTTAAACTATGTTTACTGAACTCAACACTTCCACTGAGTTTCTGTTAAACTATGTTTACTGAACTCAACACTTCCACTGAGTTTCTGTTAAACTATGTTCACTGAACTCAACACTTCCACTGAGTTTCTGTTAAACTATGTTTACTGAACTCAACACTTCCACTGAGTTTCTGTTAAACTATGTTTACTGAACTCAACACTTCCACTGAGTTTCTGTTAAACTATGTTTACTGAACTCAACACTTCCACTGAGTTTCTGTTAAACTATGTTTACTGAACTCAACACTTCCACTGAGTTTCTGTTAAACTATGTTTACTGAACTCAACACTTCCACTGAGTTTCTGTTAAACTATGTTCACTGAACTCAACACTTCCACTGAGTTTCTGTTAAACTATGTTTACTGAACTCAACACTTCCACTGAGTTTCTGTTAAACTATGTTCACTGAACTCAACACTTCCACTGAGTTTCTGTTAAACTATGTTTACTGAACTCAACACTTCCACTGAGTTTCTGTTAAACTATGTTCACTGAACTCAACACTTCCACTGAGTTTCTGTTAAACTATGTTCACTGAACTCAACACTTCCACTGAGTTTCTGTTAAACTATGTTCACTGAACTCAACACTTCCACTGAGTTTCTGTTAAACTATGTTTACTGAACTCAACACTTCCACTGAGTTTCTGTTAAACTATGTTCACTGAACTCAACACTTCCACTGAGTTTCTGTTAAACTATGTTCACTGAACTCAACACTTCCACTGAGTTTCTGTTAAACTATGTTCACTGAACTCAACACTTCCACTGAGTTTCTGTTAAACTATGTTCACTGAACTCAACACTTCCACTGAGTTTCTGTTAAACTATGTTCACTGAACTCAACACTTCCACTGAGTTTCTGTTAAACTATGTTTACTGAACTCAACACTTCCACTGAGTTTCTGTTAAACTATGTTCACTGAACTCAACACTTCCACTGAGTTTCTGTTAAACTATGTTCACTGAACTCAACACTTCCACTGAGTTTCTGTTAAACTATGTTCACTGAACTCTGTTAAACTATGTTCACTGAACTCAACACTTCCACTGAGTTTCTGTTAAACTATGTTTACTGAACTCAACACTTCCACTGAGTTTCTGTTAAACTATGTTCACTGAACTCAACACTTCCACTGAGTTTCTGTTAAACTATGTTCACTGAACTCAACACTTCCACTGAGTTTCTGTTAAACTATGTTCACTGAACTCAACACTTCCACTGAGTTTCTGTTAAACTATGTTTACTGAACTCAACACTTCCACTGAGTTTCTGTTAAACTATGTTCACTGAACTCAACACTTCCACTGAGTTTCTGTTAAACTATGTTTACTGAACTCAACACTTCCACTGAGTTTCTGTTAAACTATGTTCACTGAACTCAACACTTCCACTGAGTTTCTGTTAAACTATGTTTACTGAACTCAACACTTCCACTGAGTTTCTGTTAAACTATGTTTACTGAACTCAACACTTCCACTGAGTTTCTGTTAAACTATGTTTACTGAACTCAACACTTCCACTGAGTTTCTGTTAAACTATGTTTACTGAACTCAACACTTCCACTGAGTTTCTGTTAAACTATGTTCACTGAACTCAACACTTCCACTGAGTTTCTGTTAAACTATGTTTACTGAACTCAACACTTCCACTGAGTTTCTGTTAAACTATGTTCACTGAACTCAACACTTCCACTGAGTTTCTGTTAAACTATGTTTACTGAACTCAACACTTCCACTGAGTTTCTGTTAAACTATGTTCACTGAACTCAACACTTCCACTGAGTTTCTGTTAAACTATGTTTACTGAACTCAACACTTCCACTGAGTTTCTGTTAAACTATGTTTACTGAACTCAACACTTCCACTGAGTTTCTGTTAAACTATGTTTACTGAACTCAACACTTCCACTGAGTTTCTGTTAAACTATGTTCACTGAACTCAACACTTCCACTGAGTTTCTGTTAAACTATGTTCACTGAACTCAACACTTCCACTGAGTTTCTGTTAAACTATGTTTACTGAACTCAACACTTCCACTGAGTTTCTGTTAAACTATGTTTACTGAACTCAACACTTCCACTGAGTTTCTGTTAAACTATGTTCACTGAACTCAACACTTCCACTGAGTTTCTGTTAAACTATGTTTACTGAACTCAACACTTCCACTGAGTTTCTGTTAAACTATGTTTACTGAACTCAACACTTCCACTGAGTTTCTGTTAAACTATGTTCACTGAACTCAACACTTCCACTGAGTTTCTGTTAAACTATGTTTACTGAACTCAACACTTCCACTGAGTTTCTGTTAAACTATGTTCACTGAACTCAACACTTCCACTGAGTTTCTGTTAAACTATGTTCACTGAACTCAACACTTCCACTGAGTTTCTGTTAAACTATGTTTACTGAACTCAACACTTCCACTGAGTTTCTGTTAAACTATGTTTACTGAACTCAACACTTCCACTGAGTTTCTGTTAAACTATGTTTACTGAACTCAACACTTCCACTG
>NW_027467782.1:9854366-9902557 GCF_004210375.1 Tachypleus tridentatus | reverse complement strand
TCAACACTTCCACTGAGTTTCTGTTAAACTATGTTTACTGAACTCAACACTTCCACTGAGTTTCTGTTAAACTATGTTTACTGAACTCAACACTTCCACTGAGTTTCTGTTAAACTATGTTTACTGAACTCAACACTTCCACTGAGTTTCTGTTAAACTATGTTTACTGAACTCAACACTTCCACTGAGTTTCTGTTAAACTATGTTTACTGAACTCAACACTTCCACTGAGTTTCTGTTAAACTATGTTTACTGAACTCAACACTTCCACTGAGTTTCTGTTAAACTATGTTTACTGAACTCAACACTTCCACTGAGTTTCTGTTAAACTATGTTTACTGAACTCAACACTTCCACTGAGTTTCTGTTAAACTATGTTTACTGAACTCAACACTTCCACTGAGTTTCTGTTAAACTATGTTTACTGAACTCAACACTTCCACTGAGTTTCTGTTAAACTATGTTTACTGAACTCAACACTTCCACTGAGTTTCTGTTAAACTATGTTTACTGAACTCAACACTTCCACTGAGTTTCTGTTAAACTATGTTTACTGAACTCAACACTTCCACTGAGTTTCTGTTAAACTATGTTTACTGAACTCAACACTTCCACTGAGTTTCTGTTAAACTATGTTTACTGAACTCAACACTTCCACTGAGTTTCTGTTAAACTATGTTTACTGAACTCAACACTTCCACTGAGTTTCTGTTAAACTATGTTTACTGAACTCAACACTTCCACTGAGTTTCTGTTAAACTATGTTTACTGAACTCAACACTTCCACTGAGTTTCTGTTAAACTATGTTTACTGAACTCAACACTTCCACTGAGTTTCTGTTAAACTATGTTTACTGAACTCAACACTTCCACTGAGTTTCTGTTAAACTATGTTCACTGAACTCAACACTTCCACTGAGTTTCTGTTAAACTATGTTTACTGAACTCAACACTTCCACTGAGTTTCTGTTAAACTATGTTTACTGAACTCAACACTTCCACTGAGTTTCTGTTAAACTATGTTTACTGAACTCAACACTTCCACTGAGTTTCTGTTAAACTATGTTCACTGAACTCAACACTTCCACTGAGTTTCTGTTAAACTATGTTTACTGAACTCAACACTTCCACTGAGTTTCTGTTAAACTATGTTTACTGAACTCAACACTTCCACTGAGTTTCTGTTAAACTATGTTTACTGAACTCAACACTTCCACTGAGTTTCTGTTAAACTATGTTTACTGAACTCAACACTTCCACTGAGTTTCTGTTAAACTATGTTTACTGAACTCAACACTTCCACTGAGTTTCTGTTAAACTATGTTTACTGAACTCAACACTTCCACTGAGTTTCTGTTAAACTATGTTTACTGAACTCAACACTTCCACTGAGTTTCTGTTAAACTATGTTTACTGAACTCAACACTTCCACTGAGTTTCTGTTAAACTATGTTTACTGAACTCAACACTTCCACTGAGTTTCTGTTAAACTATGTTCACTGAACTCAACACTTCCACTGAGTTTCTGTTAAACTATGTTCACTGAACTCAACACTTCCACTGAGTTTCTGTTAAACTATGTTTACTGAACTCAACACTTCCACTGAGTTTCTGTTAAACTATGTTTACTGAACTCAACACTTCCACTGAGTTTCTGTTAAACTATGTTTACTGAACTCAACACTTCCACTGAGTTTCTGTTAAACTATGTTTACTGAACTCAACACTTCCACTGAGTTTCTGTTAAACTATGTTTACTGAACTCAACACTTCCACTGAGTTTCTGTTAAACTATGTTTACTGAACTCAACACTTCCACTGAGTTTCTGTTAAACTATGTTTACTGAACTCAACACTTCCACTGAGTTTCTGTTAAACTATGTTCACTGAACTCAACACTTCCACTGAGTTTCTGTTAAACTATGTTTACTGAACTCAACACTTCCACTGAGTTTCTGTTAAACTATGTTTACTGAACTCAACACTTCCACTGAGTTTCTGTTAAACTATGTTTACTGAACTCAACACTTCCACTGAGTTTCTGTTAAACTATGTTCACTGAACTCAACACTTCCACTGAGTTTCTGTTAAACTATGTTTACTGAACTCAACACTTCCACTGAGTTTCTGTTAAACTATGTTTACTGAACTCAACACTTCCACTGAGTTTCTGTTAAACTATGTTTACTGAACTCAACACTTCCACTGAGTTTCTGTTAAACTATGTTTACTGAACTCAACACTTCCACTGAGTTTCTGTTAAACTATGTTTACTGAACTCAACACTTCCACTGAGTTTCTGTTAAACTATGTTTACTGAACTCAACACTTCCACTGAGTTTCTGTTAAACTATGTTCACTGAACTCAACACTTCCACTGAGTTTCTGTTAAACTATGTTTACTGAACTCAACACTTCCACTGAGTTTCTGTTAAACTATGTTTACTGAACTCAACACTTCCACTGAGTTTCTGTTAAACTATGTTTACTGAACTCAACACTTCCACTGAGTTTCTGTTAAACTATGTTTACTGAACTCAACACTTCCACTGAGTTTCTGTTAAACTATGTTTACTGAACTCAACACTTCCACTGAGTTTCTGTTAAACTATGTTTACTGAACTCAACACTTCCACTGAGTTTCTGTTAAACTATGTTTACTGAACTCAACACTTCCACTGAGTTTCTGTTAAACTATGTTTACTGAACTCAACACTTCCACTGAGTTTCTGTTAAACTATGTTTACTGAACTCAACACTTCCACTGAGTTTCTGTTAAACTATGTTTACTGAACTCAACACTTCCACTGAGTTTCTGTTAAACTATGTTTACTGAACTCAACACTTCCACTGAGTTTCTGTTAAACTATGTTTACTGAACTCAACACTTCCACTGAGTTTCTGTTAAACTATGTTTACTGAACTCAACACTTCCACTGAGTTTCTGTTAAACTATGTTTACTGAACTCAACACTTCCACTGAGTTTCTGTTAAACTATGTTTACTGAACTCAACACTTCCACTGAGTTTCTGTTAAACTATGTTTACTGAACTCAACACTTCCACTGAGTTTCTGTTAAACTATGTTTACTGAACTCAACACTTCCACTGAGTTTCTGTTAAACTATGTTTACTGAACTCAACACTTCCACTGAGTTTCTGTTAAACTATGTTTACTGAACTCAACACTTCCACTGAGTTTCTGTTAAACTATGTTTACTGAACTCAACACTTCCACTGAGTTTCTGTTAAACTATGTTTACTGAACTCAACACTTCCACTGAGTTTCTGTTAAACTATGTTTACTGAACTCAACACTTCCACTGAGTTTCTGTTAAACTATGTTTACTGAACTCAACACTTCCACTGAGTTTCTGTTAAACTATGTTTACTGAACTCAACACTTCCACTGAGTTTCTGTTAAACTATGTTTACTGAACTCAACACTTCCACTGAGTTTCTGTTAAACTATGTTTACTGAACTCAACACTTCCACTGAGTTTCTGTTAAACTATGTTTACTGAACTCAACACTTCCACTGAGTTTCTGTTAAACTATGTTTACTGAACTCAACACTTCCACTGAGTTTCTGTTAAACTATGTTTACTGAACTCAACACTTCCACTGAGTTTCTGTTAAACTATGTTTACTGAACTCAACACTTCCACTGAGTTTCTGTTAAACTATGTTTACTGAACTCAACACTTCCACTGAGTTTCTGTTAAACTATGTTTACTGAACTCAACACTTCCACTGAGTTTCTGTTAAACTATGTTTACTGAACTCAACACTTCCACTGAGTTTCTGTTAAACTATGTTTACTGAACTCAACACTTCCACTGAGTTTCTGTTAAACTATGTTTACTGAACTCAACACTTCCACTGAGTTTCTGTTAAACTATGTTTACTGAACTCAACACTTCCACTGAGTTTCTGTTAAACTATGTTTACTGAACTCAACACTTCCACTGAGTTTCTGTTAAACTATGTTTACTGAACTCAACACTTCCACTGAGTTTCTGTTAAACTATGTTTACTGAACTCAACACTTCCACTGAGTTTCTGTTAAACTATGTTTACTGAACTCAACACTTCCACTGAGTTTCTGTTAAACTATGTTTACTGAACTCAACACTTCCACTGAGTTTCTGTTAAACTATGTTTACTGAACTCAACACTTCCACTGAGTTTCTGTTAAACTATGTTTACTGAACTCAACACTTCCACTGAGTTTCTGTTAAACTATGTTTACTGAACTCAACACTTCCACTGAGTTTCTGTTAAACTATGTTTACTGAACTCAACACTTCCACTGAGTTTCTGTTAAACTATGTTTACTGAACTCAACACTTCCACTGAGTTTCTGTTAAACTATGTTTACTGAACTCAACACTTCCACTGAGTTTCTGTTAAACTATGTTTACTGAACTCAACACTTCCACTGAGTTTCTGTTAAACTATGTTTACTGAACTCAACACTTCCACTGAGTTTCTGTTAAACTATGTTTACTGAACTCAACACTTCCACTGAGTTTCTGTTAAACTATGTTTACTGAACTCAACACTTCCACTGAGTTTCTGTTAAACTATGTTTACTGAACTCAACACTTCCACTGAGTTTCTGTTAAACTATGTTTACTGAACTCAACACTTCCACTGAGTTTCTGTTAAACTATGTTTACTGAACTCAACACTTCCACTGAGTTTCTGTTAAACTATGTTTACTGAACTCAACACTTCCACTGAGTTTCTGTTAAACTATGTTTACTGAACTCAACACTTCCACTGAGTTTCTGTTAAACTATGTTTACTGAACTCAACACTTCCACTGAGTTTCTGTTAAACTATGTTTACTGAACTCAACACTTCCACTGAGTTTCTGTTAAACTATGTTTACTGAACTCAACACTTCCACTGAGTTTCTGTTAAACTATGTTTACTGAACTCAACACTTCCACTGAGTTTCTGTTAAACTATGTTTACTGAACTCAACACTTCCACTGAGTTTCTGTTAAACTATGTTTACTGAACTCAACACTTCCACTGAGTTTCTGTTAAACTATGTTTACTGAACTCAACACTTCCACTGAGTTTCTGTTAAACTATGTTTACTGAACTCAACACTTCCACTGAGTTTCTGTTAAACTATGTTTACTGAACTCAACACTTCCACTGAGTTTCTGTTAAACTATGTTTACTGAACTCAACACTTCCACTGAGTTTCTGTTAAACTATGTTTACTGAACTCAACACTTCCACTGAGTTTCTGTTAAACTATGTTTACTGAACTCAACACTTCCACTGAGTTTCTGTTAAACTATGTTTACTGAACTCAACACTTCCACTGAGTTTCTGTTAAACTATGTTTACTGAACTCAACACTTCCACTGAGTTTCTGTTAAACTATGTTTACTGAACTCAACACTTCCACTGAGTTTCTGTTAAACTATGTTTACTGAACTCAACACTTCCACTGAGTTTCTGTTAAACTATGTTTACTGAACTCAACACTTCCACTGAGTTTCTGTTAAACTATGTTTACTGAACTCAACACTTCCACTGAGTTTCTGTTAAACTATGTTTACTGAACTCAACACTTCCACTGAGTTTCTGTTAAACTATGTTTACTGAACTCAACACTTCCACTGAGTTTCTGTTAAACTATGTTTACTGAACTCAACACTTCCACTGAGTTTCTGTTAAACTATGTTTACTGAACTCAACACTTCCACTGAGTTTCTGTTAAACTATGTTTACTGAACTCAACACTTCCACTGAGTTTCTGTTAAACTATGTTTACTGAACTCAACACTTCCACTGAGTTTCTGTTAAACTATGTTTACTGAACTCAACACTTCCACTGAGTTTCTGTTAAACTATGTTTACTGAACTCAACACTTCCACTGAGTTTCTGTTAAACTATGTTTACTGAACTCAACACTTCCACTGAGTTTCTGTTAAACTATGTTTACTGAACTCAACACTTCCACTGAGTTTCTGTTAAACTATGTTTACTGAACTCAACACTTCCACTGAGTTTCTGTTAAACTATGTTTACTGAACTCAACACTTCCACTGAGTTTCTGTTAAACTATGTTTACTGAACTCAACACTTCCACTGAGTTTCTGTTAAACTATGTTTACTGAACTCAACACTTCCACTGAGTTTCTGTTAAACTATGTTTACTGAACTCAACACTTCCACTGAGTTTCTGTTAAACTATGTTTACTGAACTCAACACTTCCACTGAGTTTCTGTTAAACTATGTTTACTGAACTCAACACTTCCACTGAGTTTCTGTTAAACTATGTTTACTGAACTCAACACTTCCACTGAGTTTCTGTTAAACTATGTTTACTGAACTCAACACTTCCACTGAGTTTCTGTTAAACTATGTTTACTGAACTCAACACTTCCACTGAGTTTCTGTTAAACTATGTTTACTGAACTCAACACTTCCACTGAGTTTCTGTTAAACTATGTTTACTGAACTCAACACTTCCACTGAGTTTCTGTTAAACTATGTTTACTGAACTCAACACTTCCACTGAGTTTCTGTTAAACTATGTTTACTGAACTCAACACTTCCACTGAGTTTCTGTTAAACTATGTTTACTGAACTCAACACTTCCACTGAGTTTCTGTTAAACTATGTTTACTGAACTCAACACTTCCACTGAGTTTCTGTTAAACTATGTTTACTGAACTCAACACTTCCACTGAGTTTCTGTTAAACTATGTTTACTGAACTCAACACTTCCACTGAGTTTCTGTTAAACTATGTTTACTGAACTCAACACTTCCACTGAGTTTCTGTTAAACTATGTTTACTGAACTCAACACTTCCACTGAGTTTCTGTTAAACTATGTTTACTGAACTCAACACTTCCACTGAGTTTCTGTTAAACTATGTTTACTGAACTCAACACTTCCACTGAGTTTCTGTTAAACTATGTTTACTGAACTCAACACTTCCACTGAGTTTCTGTTTCTGTTAAACTATGTTTACTGAACTCAACACTTCCACTGAGTTTCTGTTAAACTATGTTTACTGAACTCAACACTTCCACTGAGTTTCTGTTAAACTATGTTTACTGAACTCAACACTTCCACTGAGTTTCTGTTAAACTATGTTTACTGAACTCAACACTTCCACTGAGTTTCTGTTAAACTATGTTTACTGAACTCAACACTTCCACTGAGTTTCTGTTAAACTATGTTTACTGAACTCAACACTTCCACTGAGTTTCTGTTAAACTATGTTTACTGAACTCAACACTTCCACTGAGTTTCTGTTAAACTATGTTTACTGAACTCAACACTTCCACTGAGTTTCTGTTAAACTATGTTTACTGAACTCAACACTTCCACTGAGTTTCTGTTAAACTATGTTTACTGAACTCAACACTTCCACTGAGTTTCTGTTAAACTATGTTTACTGAACTCAACACTTCCACTGAGTTTCTGTTAAACTATGTTTACTGAACTCAACACTTCCACTGAGTTTCTGTTAAACTATGTTTACTGAACTCAACACTTCCACTGAGTTTCTGTTAAACTATGTTTACTGAACTCAACACTTCCACTGAGTTTCTGTTAAACTATGTTTACTGAACTCAACACTTCCACTGAGTTTCTGTTAAACTATGTTTACTGAACTCAACACTTCCACTGAGTTTCTGTTAAACTATGTTTACTGAACTCAACACTTCCACTGAGTTTCTGTTAAACTATGTTTACTGAACTCAACACTTCCACTGAGTTTCTGTTAAACTATGTTTACTGAACTCAACACTTCCACTGAGTTTCTGTTAAACTATGTTTACTGAACTCAACACTTCCACTGAGTTTCTGTTAAACTATGTTTACTGAACTCAACACTTCCACTGAGTTTCTGTTAAACTATGTTTACTGAACTCAACACTTCCACTGAGTTTCTGTTAAACTATGTTTACTGAACTCAACACTTCCACTGAGTTTCTGTTAAACTATGTTTACTGAACTCAACACTTCCACTGAGTTTCTGTTAAACTATGTTTACTGAACTCAACACTTCCACTGAGTTTCTGTTAAACTATGTTTACTGAACTCAACACTTCCACTGAGTTTCTGTTAAACTATGTTTACTGAACTCAACACTTCCACTGAGTTTCTGTTAAACTATGTTTACTGAACTCAACACTTCCACTGAGTTTCTGTTAAACTATGTTTACTGAACTCAACACTTCCACTGAGTTTCTGTTAAACTATGTTTACTGAACTCAACACTTCCACTGAGTTTCTGTTAAACTATGTTTACTGAACTCAACACTTCCACTGAGTTTCTGTTAAACTATGTTTACTGAACTCAACACTTCCACTGAGTTTCTGTTAAACTATGTTTACTGAACTCAACACTTCCACTGAGTTTCTGTTAAACTATGTTTACTGAACTCAACACTTCCACTGAGTTTCTGTTAAACTAGCGTTTACTGTTTCCACTGACTGAACTCAACACTTCCACTGAGTTTCTGTTAAACTATGTTTACTGAACTCAACACTTCCACTGAGTTTCTGTTAAACTATGTTTACTGAACTCAACACTTCCACTGAGTTTCTGTTAAACTATGTTTACTGAACTCAACACTTCCACTGAGTTTCTGTTAAACTATGTTTACTGAACTCAACACTTCCACTGAGTTTCTGTTAAACTATGTTTACTGAACTCAACACTTCCACTGAGTTTCTGTTAAACTATGTTTACTGAACTCAACACTTCCACTGAGTTTCTGTTAAACTATGTTTACTGAACTCAACACTTCCACTGAGTTTCTGTTAAACTATGTTTACTGAACTCAACACTTCCACTGAGTTTCTGTTAAACTATGTTTACTGAACTCAACACTTCCACTGAGTTTCTGTTAAACTATGTTTACTGAACTCAACACTTCCACTGAGTTTCTGTTAAACTATGTTTACTGAACTCAACACTTCCACTGAGTTTCTGTTAAACTATGTTTACTGAACTCAACACTTCCACTGAGTTTCTGTTAAACTATGTTTACTGAACTCAACACTTCCACTGAGTTTCTGTTAAACTATGTTTACTGAACTCAACACTTCCACTGAGTTTCTGTTAAACTATGTTTACTGAACTCAACACTTCCACTGAGTTTCTGTTAAACTATGTTTACTGAACTCAACACTTCCACTGAGTTTCTGTTAAACTATGTTTACTGAACTCAACACTTCCACTGAGTTTCTGTTAAACTATGTTTACTGAACTCAACACTTCCACTGAGTTTCTGTTAAACTATGTTTACTGAACTCAACACTTCCACTGAGTTTCTGTTAAACTATGTTTACTGAACTCAACACTTCCACTGAGTTTCTGTTAAACTATGTTTACTGAACTCAACACTTCCACTGAGTTTCTGTTAAACTATGTTTACTGAACTCAACACTTCCACTGAGTTTCTGTTAAACTATGTTTACTGAACTCAACACTTCCACTGAGTTTCTGTTAAACTATGTTTACTGAACTCAACACTTCCACTGAGTTTCTGTTAAACTATGTTTACTGAACTCAACACTTCCACTGAGTTTCTGTTAAACTATGTTTACTGAACTCAACACTTCCACTGAGTTTCTGTTAAACTATGTTTACTGAACTCAACACTTCCACTGAGTTTCTGTTAAACTATGTTTACTGAACTCAACACTTCCACTGAGTTTCTGTTAAACTATGTTTACTGAACTCAACACTTCCACTGAGTTTCTGTTAAACTATGTTTACTGAACTCAACACTTCCACTGAGTTTCTGTTAAACTATGTTTACTGAACTCAACACTTCCACTGAGTTTCTGTTAAACTATGTTTACTGAACTCAACACTTCCACTGAGTTTCTGTTAAACTATGTTTACTGAACTCAACACTTCCACTGAGTTTCTGTTAAACTATGTTTACTGAACTCAACACTTCCACTGAGTTTCTGTTAAACTATGTTTACTGAACTCAACACTTCCACTGAGTTTCTGTTAAACTATGTTTACTGAACTCAACACTTCCACTGAGTTTCTGTTAAACTATGTTTACTGAACTCAACACTTCCACTGAGTTTCTGTTAAACTATGTTTACTGAACTCAACACTTCCACTGAGTTTCTGTTAAACTATGTTTACTGAACTCAACACTTCCACTGAGTTTCTGTTAAACTATGTTTACTGAACTCAACACTTCCACTGAGTTTCTGTTAAACTATGTTTACTGAACTCAACACTTCCACTGAGTTTCTGTTAAACTATGTTTACTGAACTCAACACTTCCACTGAGTTTCTGTTAAACTATGTTTACTGAACTCAACACTTCCACTGAGTTTCTGTTAAACTATGTTTACTGAACTCAACACTTCCACTGAGTTTCTGTTAAACTATGTTTACTGAACTCAACACTTCCACTGAGTTTCTGTTAAACTATGTTTACTGAACTCAACACTTCCACTGAGTTTCTGTTAAACTATGTTTACTGAACTCAACACTTCCACTGAGTTTCTGTTAAACTATGTTTACTGAACTCAACACTTCCACTGAGTTTCTGTTAAACTATGTTTACTGAACTCAACACTTCCACTGAGTTTCTGTTAAACTATGTTTACTGAACTCAACACTTCCACTGAGTTTCTGTTAAACTATGTTTACTGAACTCAACACTTCCACTGAGTTTCTGTTAAACTATGTTTACTGAACTCAACACTTCCACTGAGTTTCTGTTAAACTATGTTTACTGAACTCAACACTTCCACTGAGTTTCTGTTAAACTATGTTTACTGAACTCAACACTTCCACTGAGTTTCTGTTAAACTATGTTTACTGAACTCAACACTTCCACTGAGTTTCTGTTAAACTATGTTTACTGAACTCAACACTTCCACTGAGTTTCTGTTAAACTATGTTTACTGAACTCAACACTTCCACTGAGTTTCTGTTAAACTATGTTTACTGAACTCAACACTTCCACTGAGTTTCTGTTAAACTATGTTTACTGAACTCAACACTTCCACTGAGTTTCTGTTAAACTATGTTTACTGAACTCAACACTTCCACTGAGTTTCTGTTAAACTATGTTTACTGAACTCAACACTTCCACTGAGTTTCTGTTAAACTATGTTTACTGAACTCAACACTTCCACTGAGTTTCTGTTAAACTATGTTTACTGAACTCAACACTTCCACTGAGTTTCTGTTAAACTATGTTTACTGAACTCAACACTTCCACTGAGTTTCTGTTAAACTATGTTTACTGAACTCAACACTTCCACTGAGTTTCTGTTAAACTATGTTTACTGAACTCAACACTTCCACTGAGTTTCTGTTAAACTATGTTTACTGAACTCAACACTTCCACTGAGTTTCTGTTAAACTATGTTTACTGAACTCAACACTTCCACTGAGTTTCTGTTAAACTATGTTTACTGAACTCAACACTTCCACTGAGTTTCTGTTAAACTATGTTTACTGAACTCAACACTTCCACTGAGTTTCTGTTAAACTATGTTTACTGAACTCAACACTTCCACTGAGTTTCTGTTAAACTATGTTTACTGAACTCAACACTTCCACTGAGTTTCTGTTAAACTATGTTTACTGAACTCAACACTTCCACTGAGTTTCTGTTAAACTATGTTTACTGAACTCAACACTTCCACTGAGTTTCTGTTAAACTATGTTTACTGAACTCAACACTTCCACTGAGTTTCTGTTAAACTATGTTTACTGAACTCAACACTTCCACTGAGTTTCTGTTAAACTATGTTTACTGAACTCAACACTTCCACTGAGTTTCTGTTAAACTATGTTTACTGAACTCAACACTTCCACTGAGTTTCTGTTAAACTATGTTTACTGAACTCAACACTTCCACTGAGTTTCTGTTAAACTATGTTTACTGAACTCAACACTTCCACTGAGTTTCTGTTAAACTATGTTTACTGAACTCAACACTTCCACTGAGTTTCTGTTAAACTATGTTTACTGAACTCAACACTTCCACTGAGTTTCTGTTAAACTATGTTTACTGAACTCAACACTTCCACTGAGTTTCTGTTAAACTATGTTTACTGAACTCAACACTTCCACTGAGTTTCTGTTAAACTATGTTTACTGAACTCAACACTTCCACTGAGTTTCTGTTAAACTATGTTTACTGAACTCAACACTTCCACTGAGTTTCTGTTAAACTATGTTTACTGAACTCAACACTTCCACTGAGTTTCTGTTAAACTATGTTTACTGAACTCAACACTTCCACTGAGTTTCTGTTAAACTATGTTTACTGAACTCAACACTTCCACTGAGTTTCTGTTAAACTATGTTTACTGAACTCAACACTTCCACTGAGTTTCTGTTAAACTATGTTTACTGAACTCAACACTTCCACTGAGTTTCTGTTAAACTATGTTTACTGAACTCAACACTTCCACTGAGTTTCTGTTAAACTATGTTTACTGAACTCAACACTTCCACTGAGTTTCTGTTAAACTATGTTTACTGAACTCAACACTTCCACTGAGTTTCTGTTAAACTATGTTTACTGAACTCAACACTTCCACTGAGTTTCTGTTAAACTATGTTTACTGAACTCAACACTTCCACTGAGTTTCTGTTAAACTATGTTAAACTACTGAACTCAACACTTCCACTGAGTTTCTGTTAAACTATGTTTACTGAACTCAACACTTCCACTGAGTTTCTGTTAAACTATGTTTACTGAACTCAACACTTCCACTGAGTTTCTGTTAAACTATGTTTACTGAACTCAACACTTCCACTGAGTTTCTGTTAAACTATGTTTACTGAACTCAACACTTCCACTGAGTTTCTGTTAAACTATGTTTACTGAACTCAACACTTCCACTGAGTTTCTGTTAAACTATGTTTACTGAACTCAACACTTCCACTGAGTTTCTGTTAAACTATGTTTACTGAACTCAACACTTCCACTGAGTTTCTGTTAAACTATGTTTACTGAACTCAACACTTCCACTGAGTTTCTGTTAAACTATGTTTACTGAACTCAACACTTCCACTGAGTTTCTGTTAAACTATGTTTACTGAACTCAACACTTCCACTGAGTTTCTGTTAAACTATGTTTACTGAACTCAACACTTCCACTGAGTTTCTGTTAAACTATGTTTACTGAACTCAACACTTCCACTGAGTTTCTGTTAAACTATGTTTACTGAACTCAACACTTCCACTGAGTTTCTGTTAAACTATGTTTACTGAACTCAACACTTCCACTGAGTTTCTGTTAAACTATGTTTACTGAACTCAACACTTCCACTGAGTTTCTGTTAAACTATGTTTACTGAACTCAACACTTCCACTGAGTTTCTGTTAAACTATGTTTACTGAACTCAACACTTCCACTGAGTTTCTGTTAAACTATGTTTACTGAACTCAACACTTCCACTGAGTTTCTGTTAAACTATGTTTACTGAACTCAACACTTCCACTGAGTTTCTGTTAAACTATGTTTACTGAACTCAACACTTCCACTGAGTTTCTGTTAAACTATGTTTACTGAACTCAACACTTCCACTGAGTTTCTGTTAAACTATGTTTACTGAACTCAACACTTCCACTGAGTTTCTGTTAAACTATGTTTACTGAACTCAACACTTCCACTGAGTTTCTGTTAAACTATGTTCACTGAACTCAACACTTCCACTGAGTTTCTGTTAAACTATGTTTACTGAACTCAACACTTCCACTGAGTTTCTGTTAAACTATGTTTACTGAACTCAACACTTCCACTGAGTTTCTGTTAAACTATGTTTACTGAACTCAACACTTCCACTGAGTTTCTGTTAAACTATGTTTACTGAACTCAACACTTCCACTGAGTTTCTGTTAAACTATGTTTACTGAACTGAACTCAACACTTCCACTGAGTTTCTGTTAAACTATGTTTACTGAACTCAACACTTCCACTGAGTTTCTGTTAAACTATGTTGACTGAACTCAACACTTCAACACTGAGTTTCTGTTAAACTATGTTTACTGAACTCAACACTTCCACTGAGTTTCTGTTAAACTATGTTTACTGAACTCAACACTTCCACTGAGTTTCTGTTAAACTATGTTTACTGAACTCAACACTTCCACTGAGTTTCTGTTAAACTATGTTTACTGAACTCAACACTTCCACTGAGTTTCTGTTAAACTATGTTTACTGAACTCAACACTTCCACTGAGTTTCTGTTAAACTATGTTTACTGAACTCAACACTTCCACTGAGTTTCTGTTAAACTATGTTTACTGAACTCAACACTTCCACTGAGTTTCTGTTAAACTATGTTTACTGAACTCAACACTTCCACTGAGTTTCTGTTAAACTATGTTTACTGAACTCAACACTTCCACTGAGTTTCTGTTAAACTATGTTTACTGAACTCAACACTTCCACTGAGTTTCTGTTAAACTATGTTTACTGAACTCAACACTTCCACTGAGTTTCTGTTAAACTATGTTTACTGAACTCAACACTTCCACTGAGTTTCTGTTAAACTATGTTTACTGAACTCAACACTTCCACTGAGTTTCTGTTAAACTATGTTTACTGAACTCAACACTTCCACTGAGTTTCTGTTAAACTATGTTTACTGAACTCAACACTTCCACTGAGTTTCTGTTAAACTATGTTTACTGAACTCAACACTTCCACTGAGTTTCTGTTAAACTATGTTTACTGAACTCAACACTTCCACTGAGTTTCTGTTAAACTATGTTTACTGAACTCAACACTTCCACTGAGTTTCTGTTAAACTATGTTTACTGAACTCAACACTTCCACTGAGTTTCTGTTAAACTATGTTTACTGAACTCAACACTTCCACTGAGTTTCTGTTAAACTATGTTTACTGAACTCAACACTTCCACTGAGTTTCTGTTAAACTATGTTTACTGAACTCAACACTTCCACTGAGTTTCTGTTAAACTATGTTTACTGACTCTCAACACTTCCACTAGGTTTCTGTTAAACTATGTTTACTGAACTCAACACTTCCACTTGGGTTTCTGCTGCATTATGTTTGCTGAACTCAACACTCCACTGAGTTTCTGCTGTATTATGTTTACTGAACTCAACACTCCAATTGGGTTTCTTGTTAAACTATGTCTCACTGAAATACACCACTTCCACTGGTTTTCAATTGCAACCATGTCTACTGAACTCAACACCTCCACTGGGCTTCTGTTGTATTATGATGTTTACTAGACTCAACACTTCTACTGACTTTGAGGTTGTAATATGTTTGCTGAACTCAACACTTCCACTGAGTTTCTGTTGTATTTTATGTTTATTGAACTCAAACACTTCCACTGAGTTTCTGTTAAACTATGTTCACACTGAACTCAACACTTCCACTGAGGTTTCTGCTAAACCATGTTCACTGAACTCAACACATCCACTGAGTTTCTGTTAAACCATGTTTACTGAACTCAACACTTCACTGAGTTTCTGTTGTATTATGTTTACTTTCAACTCTTGTGTTTTGTTTCGGCGCTCCCACTGAGTGCTCTCTGTTACACTAAGTGCTGTTCACTGAACTCTTTCACCTCCACTGAGTTTCTTTTGCTAAACCATATGTTCATTTGAACTCAACACTTCCACTGAGTTTCTGTTAAACTATGTTTACTGAACTCAACACTTCCACTGGGCTCTTGCTAACATATGCTACTGAACTCAACACTTCCACTGAGTTTCTAAATTGTACATGTTTACTGAACTCAACACTTCCACTGAGTTTTCTCATTAAACTATGTTTTGCTGAACTCAACACTTCTACACAGGTTTCTTTTGTACTATGTTTACTGAACTCAACACTTCCACTGAGAGCTCTGTTAAACTATGTTTTACTGAACTCAACACTTCCACTTCCAGTTTCTGCTATTTTATGTTCACTGAACTCCAAACTTCCACTGAGTTTCTGTGTAAACTATGTTCACTGAACTCAACACTTCCACTGAGTTTCTGCTTAAACCATGTTCACTTGAACTCAACACTTCCACTGTGTTCTCTGTTGACTTAATGTTTACTGAACTCCAACACTTCAACTGGGTTTCTGTTAACATATGTTCACTGAACTCAACACTTCCTCACTGAGTTTCTGTTAAACAAATGTTCTTTTCAGACTCAACACTTCCACTGAATTCCTGTTAAGCTATGTTTACTTAGAACTCAACACTTCCACTGAGTTTCTGTTTGTATTATGTTCACTGAACTCAACACTTCCACTGAGTTTCTGCTAAACCATGTACTCAGACTGAACCTAGCACACTTCCACTGAGTTTCTGCTAAAACTGTGTTTACTGAACTCAACACTTCCACTGAGTTTCTAGTTAAACTATGCTCACTGAACTCAACACTTCCATTGAGGTTTCTGTTAAACTATGTTTACATTGAACCTAACAACACTTCCACTGAGTTTCTGTTAAAACTAAGTGTTTACTGAACCCAACACTTCCCACTAGGTTTCTGCTAAACCATGTTCACTGAACTCAACACTTCCACTGAGGTTCTGTTAAACTATGTTCACTGAACTCAACACTTCCACTGAGCTTCTGCTAAACTCATGTCTATTGAACTCAACACTTCCACTGAGCTTCTGTTAAACTATGTTTTACTGAACTCAACACTTCCACTGAGCTCTTGCTAAACTATGTTAACTGAGACTCAACACCTCCCACTGAGTTTCTTGCCAAACCATGTGTTTACTGGAACCCAACACTTCCACTGAGTTTCTGTTAAACCATGTTCACTGAACCTCTCAACTCCACTCTGAGTTTCTGTTGTATTATGTTCATTGAACTCAACACTTCCCACTTCAGTTTCTATTAAACTATGTTTACTGAACTCAACACTTCCACTGGGTCTCTGTTAAACTATGTTTCACTGAACTCAACACTTCCACTGAGTTTCTGCTAAACTCATGTTGCCTGAATCCCACACTTCCACTGAGGTTTCTGTTAAACTATGTTCGAACTCAACTCAACACTTCCCACTGAGTTTCTGTTAAGCTAATGTTTACTGAACTCCAACACTTCCACTGAGTTTCTCTGTTAAACAAATGCCCACTGAGCTCAACACCTCTACTAGGCTCTAAGCTGTATTATGTTCTCTGAACTCAACACACCTTCTGAGTTTCTGCTAAACTGTGTTCACTGAACTCAACACTTCCACTGAGTTTCTGCTAAACTATGTTCACTGAACCTGCCACCTCCACTGAGTTTCTGTTAAACTATGCCGTTCACTGAACCCAACACTTCCAATGAGTTTCTGCTAAACTATGTTCACTGAACTCAAAACCCACTGAGTTTGTCTGTTAAAACTATGTTCACTGAACTCAACACTTCCCCACTGAGGTTTCTAATGTATTATGTTCATTGAACTCAACACTTCCACTGAGTTTCTGTTAAACTATGTTTACTGAACTCAACACTTCCACTGAGGTTCTCTGCTAATCTGTATGGCTACTTGCTTTCACACCCTTTCCACCTGAGAGCTCTGCTAAATTATGTTCACTGATCTCAACACTTCCACTGAGTTTCGCTTAATCTATGTTTACTGAACTCAACACTTCCACTGAGTTTCTGTTAAACTATGTTCACTGAACTCAACACCTCCACTGAGTTTCTCAGTTAAACCATGTTCATCTGAACTCAAACACTTCCACTGAGTCTCTGCTAAACTATGTTCACTAGAACTCAACACTCTACTGGGTTCTTGTTAAACTATGTTCATTGGAACTCACACTTCCACTGAGTTCTCTGTTGTACTATGTCTACTGAACTCAACACTTCCACTGAGGTTTCTGTTAAACTGTATTTGCTGAACTCAACACTTCCACTGAGTTTCCTTTTTAATTTCTCTATGGTTACTGAACTCAACACGCTTTACTAGGTTTCTGTGTATTGCATGTTTTTCTGAACTCAACACTTCCACTGAGTTTCTGTTAAACTATATGTTACTTAAATCCAACACTTCCACTGAGGTTTTGTTAAACTATGTTTGCTGAACTCAACACTTCCACTGAGTTTCTGTTAAACTATGTTCACTGAACTCACACTTCCACTGAGGTTCTGTTACTAAATCTATGTTCACTGAACTCAACACCTCCTGAGGTTTCTTTGCTTGTGTTAACTGAACTAGGTTTCTGTTGTATGTTTACTGAACTCAAACACTTCCACTGAGTTTCTTTTAAACTATGTTTACTGAACTCTAACACTCTACTGAGGTTTCTGCATTGTTTGCTTACTACTGAACCTCAACACTTCCACTGAGTTTCTGCTTAAACCATGTGCTTACTGAACTCAAACACTTCCAACTGAGTTTCTGTTAAACTATGTCTACTGAACTCAACACTTCCACTGAGGTTCTGCTAAACCATGTTCACTGAACTCAACACTTCCACTGAGTTTCTGTTAAACTATGTTTTCACTGAACTCAACACTTCCACTGAGTTTCTGCTAACATGTTAGCTTCAATGAACTCAACACTTCCACTGAGTTTCTGTTGCATTATGTTGCAGACTGAACACTTCCACTGAGTTTGTGCATTAATTATGTTTACTGAACTCAACACTTCCACTGAGTTTCTTGTAAACTATGTTTTACTGAACTCAACACTTCCACTGAGTTTCTGTTAAAACTATGTCTCACTGAACACACCACTTCCACTGGGTTCTGCAATGCTAAACCTAATGTTTCACTGAACTCAACACATCCACTGAGTTTCTGTTAAACTCATGTTCACTTGAACTCACATGAATCTCTGGGTTGCATTAATGCTTCACTGAACCAACACTTCCACTGAGTTTCTGCATATGTTTACTTGAACTCAACACTTCCACTGAGTTTCTGTTAAACCAATGTCTACACTGAATACAACACTTCCACTGAGTTACTGTTAAACTATGTTCATTGAACTCAACACTTCCACTGAGTTTGTATTAAACTATGTTTACTTAACTCCAACACTCCACGGAATTTGCTGTTGTTATGTTTACTGAACTCAACACCTCCACTGAGGTTTCTGCTGTAATTATGTCACTGAACTCAACACTTCCACTGAGTTTCTGTTAAAACCATGTTCATTGGAACACAACACATCCACTGAGTTTCTGTTAAACTATGTTCATTTCTGAACTCAAACATCCACTGAGCTTCTGTTGTATTATGTTTACTGAACTCAACACTTCCACTGAGTTTCTGTTAAACTATGTTCACTGAACTCCAACACTTCCACTGAGCTCTGCTGGCACCTGGCACTATGTTTCTGACTGAACACACTTAAAACCCCACTGAGCTCTCTGTTAAACTAAGTGTTCATTTAACTCAACACTTCCATTGAGTTTCTGTTAAACTATGTTTGCTTTAGACTCAACACTTCCACTGGAGTTTCTGTTAACATATGTTAACTGAACTCAACACTTCCACTGAGCTTCTGTTGTATTATGTTTACTGAACTCAAAACTTCTACTGAGTTTCCATTAAACTATGTTCACTGAACTCCACACACTTCCACTGGGTTTCTTTTGCATTATGTTCATTGAACTCAACACTTCCACTGAGTTTCCATTAAACTATGTTTACTTCAGACTGCACTCTTTTGGGCATGCATGGACAACGCTCCACTAGGTTTCTGCTAAAACTATGTTCACTGAACTCAAACACTTCCACTGAGTTTCCCTGTTAAACCATGTTCACTGAACTGGGCCAATTTCCCCACTGAGTGTCTGTTAAACTATGTTTACTCAACTCAACACTTCCCACTGTGTTTCTGTGAAGCTATGTTTACTGCACTCAACACTTCCCACTGAGTTTACTGAACTCAACACTTCCACTGAGTTTCTGTTAAACTATGTTCACTGAACTCAACACTTCCACTGAGTTTCTGTTAAACTATGTTCACTGAACTCAACACTTCCACTGAGTTTCTGTTAAACTATGTTCACTGAACTCAACACTTCCACTGAGTTTCTGTTAAACTATGTTCACTGAACTCAACACTTCCACTGAGTTTCTGTTAAACTATGTTCACTGAACTCAACACTTCCACTGAGTTTCTGTTAAACTATGTTCACTGAACTCAACACTTCCACTGAGTTTCTGTTAAACTATGTTCACTGAACTCAACACTTCCACTGAGTTTCTGTTAAACTATGTTCACTGAACTCAACACTTCCACTGAGTTTCTGTTAAACTATGTTCACTGAACTCAACACTTCCACTGAGTTTCTGTTAAACTATGTTCACTGAACTCAACACTTCCACTGAGTTTCTGTTAAACTATGTTCACTGAACTCAACACTTCCACTGAGTTTCTGTTAAACTATGTTCACTGAACTCAACACTTCCACTGAGTTTCTGTTAAACTATGTTCACTGAACTCAACACTTCCACTGAGTTTCTGTTAAACTATGTTCACTGAACTCAACACTTCCACTGAGTTTCTGTTAAACTATGTTTACTGAACTCAACACTTCCACTGAGTTTCTGTTAAACTATGTTCACTGAACTCAACACTTCCACTGAGTTTCTGTTAAACTATGTTCACTGAACTCAACACTTCCACTGAGTTTCTGTTAAACTATGTTCACTGAACTCAACACTTCCACTGAGTTTCTGTTAAACTATGTTTACTGAACTCAACACTTCCACTGAGTTTCTGTTAACATATGTTAACTGAACTCAACACTTCCACTGAGTTTCTGTTAAACTATGTTTACTGAACTCAACACTTCCACTGAGTTTCTGTTAAACTATGTTTACTGAACTCAACACTTCCACTGAGTTTCTGTTAAACTATGTTTACTGAACTCAACACTTCCACTGAGTTTCTGTTAAACTATGTTTACTGAACTCAACACTTCCACTGAGTTTCTGTTAAACTATGTTCACTGAACTCAACACTTCCACTGAGTTTCTGTTAAACTATGTTCACTGAACTCAACACTTCCACTGAGTTTCTGTTAAACTATGTTCACTGAACTCAACACTTCCACTGAGTTTCTGTTAAACTATGTTTACTGAACTCAACACTTCCACTGAGTTTCTGTTAAACAATGTTCATTGAACTCAACACTTCCACTGAGTTTCTGTTAAACAATGTTCACTGAACTCAACACTTCCGCTGAGTTTCTGTTAAACTATGTTTACTGAACTCAACACTTCCACTGAGTTTCTGTTAAACTATGTTTACTGAACTCAACACTTCCACTGAGTTTCTGTTAAACTATGTTTACTGAACTCAACACTTCCACTGAGTTTCTGTTAAACTATGTTTACTGAACTCAACACTTCCACTGAGTTTCTGTTAAACTATGTTCACTGAACTCAACACTTCCACTGAGTTTCTGTTAAACTATGTTTACTGAACTCAACACTTCCACTGAGTTTCTGTTAAACTATGTTTACTGAACTCAACACTTCTACTGAGTTTCTGTTAATCTATGTTTACTGAACTCAACACTTCCACTGAGTTTCTGTTGTATTATGTTTACTGAACTCAACACTTCCACTGAGTTTCTGTTAAACTATGTTTACTGAACTCAACACTTCCACTGAGTTTCTGTTAAACTATGTTTACTGAACTCAACACTTCCACTGAGTTTCTGTTAAACTATGTTTACTGAACTCAACACTTCCACTGAGTTTCTGTTAAACTATGTTCACTGAACTCAACACTTCCACTGAGTTTCTGTTAAACTATGTTCACTGAACTCAACACTTCCACTGAGTTTCTGTTAAATTATGTTTACTGAACTCAACACTTCCACTGAGTTTCTGTTAAACTATGTTTACTGAACTCAACACTTCCACTGAGTTTCTGTTAAACTATGTTTACTGAACTCAACACTTCCACTGAGTTTCTGTTAAACTATGTTCACTGAACTCAACACTTCCACTGAGTTTCTGTTAAACTATGTTCACTGAACTCAACACTTCCACTGAGTTTCTGTTAAACTATGTTCACTGAACTCAACACTTCCACTGAGTTTCTGTTAAACTATGTTCACTGAACTCAACACTTCCACTGAGTTTCTGTTAAACTGTGTTTACTGAACTCAACACTTCCACTGAGTTTCTGTTAAACTATGTTTACTGAACTCAACACTTCCACTGAGTTTCTGTTAAACTATGTTCACTGAACTCAACACTTCCACTGAGTTTCTGTTAAACTATGTTTACTGAACTCAACACTTCCACTGAGTTTCTGTTAAACTATGTTTACTGAACTCAACACTTCCACTGAGTTTCTGTTAAACTATGTTTACTGAACTCAACACTTCCACTGAGTTTCTGTTAAACTATGTTTACTGAACTCAACACTTCCACTGAGTTTCTGTTAAACTATGTTCATTGAACTCAACACTTCCACTGAGTTTCTGTTAAACTATGTTTACTGAACTCAACACTTCCACTGAGTTTCTGTTAAACTATGTTTACTGAACTCAACACTTCCACTGAGTTTCTGTTAATCTATGTTTACTGAACTCAACACTTCCACTGAGTTTCTGTTAAACTATGTTTTCTGAACTCAACACTTCCACTGAGTTTCTGTTAAACTATGTTTACTGAACTCAACACTTCCACTGAGTTTCTGTTAAACTATGTTTACTGAACTCAACACTTCCACTGAGTTTCTGTTAAACTATGTTTACTGAACTCAACACTTCCACTGAGTTTCTGTTAATATATGTTTACTGCACTCAACACTTCCACTGAGTTACTGTTAAACTATGTTCATTGAACTCAACACTTCCACTGAGTTTCTGTTAAACAATGTTCACTGAACTCAACACTTCCACTGAGTTTCTGTTAAATTATGTTTACTGAACTCAACACTTCCACTGAGTTTCTGTTGTATTATGTTTACTGAACTCAACACTTCCACTGAGTTTCTGTTAAGATATGTTTACTGAACTCAACACTTCCACTGAGTTTCTGTTAAACTATGTTTACTGAACTCAACACTTCCACTGAGTTTCTGTTAAACTATGTTTACTGAACTCAACACTTCCACTGAGTTTCTGTTAAACTATGTTCACTGAACTCAACACTTCCACTGAGTTTCTGTTAAACTATGTTTACTGAACTCAACACTTCCACTGAGTTTCTGTTGTACTATGTTTACTGAACTCAACACTTCCACTGAGTTTCTGTTAAACTATGTTTACTGAACTCAACACTTCCACTGAGTTTCTGTTAAACTATGTTTACTGAACTCAACACTTCCACTGAGTTTCTGTTGTATTATGTTTACTGAACTCAACACTTCCACTGAGTTTCTGTTAAACTATGTTTACTGAACTCAACACTTCCACTGAGTTTCTGTTAAACTATGTTCACTGAACTCAACACTTCCACTGAGTTTCTGTTAAACTATGTTCATTGAACTCAACACTTCCACTGAGTTTCTGTTAAACTATGTTTACTGAACTCAACACTTCCACTGAGTTTCTGTTAAACTATGTTTACTGAACTCAACACTTCCACTGAGTTTCTGTTAAACTATGTTCACTGAACTCAACACTTCCACTGAGTTTCTGTTAAACTATGTTCACTGAACTCAACACTTCCACTGAGTTTCTGTTAAACTATGTTCATTGAACTCAACACTTCCACTGAGTTTCTGTTAAACTATGTTTACTGAACTCAACACTTCCACTGAGTTTCTGTTAAACTATGTTCACTGAACTCAACACTTCCACTGAGTTTCTGTTAAACTATGTTCACTGAACTCAACACTTCCACTGAGTTTCTGTTAAACTATGTTCACTGAACTCAACACTTCCACTGAGTTTCTGTTAAACTATGTTTACTGAACTCAACACTTCCACTGAGTTTCTGTTAAACTATGTTCACTGAACTCAACACTTCCACTGAGTTTCTGTTAAACTATGTTCACTGAACTCAACACTTCCACTGAGTTTCTGTTAAACTATGTTTACTGAACTCAACACTTCCACTGAGTTTCTGTTAAACTATGTTTACTGAACTCAACACTTCCACTGAGTTTCTGTTAAACTATGTTTACTGAACTCAACACTTCCACTGAGTTTCTGTTAAACTATGTTCACTGAACTCAACACTTCCACTGAGTTTCTGTTAAACTATGTTCACTGAACTCAACACTTCCACTGAGTTTCTGTTAAACTATGTTTACTGAACTCAACACTTCCACTGAGTTTCTGTTAAACTATGTTCATTGAACTCAACACTTCCACTGAGTTTCTGTTAAACTATGTTTACTGAACTCAACACTTCCACTGAGTTTCTGTTAAACTATGTTCACTGAACTCAACACTTCCACTGAGTTTCTGTTAAACAATGTTCACTGAACTCAACACTTCCGCTTAGTTTCTGTTAAGCTGTGTTTACTGAACTCAACACTTCCACTGTGTTTTCGTTAAACAATATTTACTGAACTAAACACTTCCACTGAGTTTCTGTTAAACTATGTTTACTGAACTAAACACTTCCACTGAGTTTCTGTTAAACTATGTTTACTGAACTCAACACTTCCAAGAAGAGTTTCTGTTGACCACTATGTTTACTGAACTCAACACTTTCACTGAGTTTCTGTTAACAGATCATGTTCATTAAAAAAACAACACTTCCAACTTTAAGAGTTAACTCTGTAAACAAACTGAAAAAAAACACAATGGACTGAATATCAACAAACATTCTAATGATCTTTGAAAGTAAGAGGTTGTACTATGTGTACCGAATTCAGAAACCTCCACTAAGATTTTATGACACTGTCTCAACACTCCCATCTTTTGAAGGACTATGTTTACTGAACTCAACACTTTTAACTAAGTTAAAAATAGACCTCTCAAACTGAATCAGAAAACCCCACCAAATACGTTTCCTGAAGAAGAAAGAAGGTGTGCCTGACCAACTAGGAATAGGAAAATATAAACAGGAGCCAATGCCCATAAAAGGAATGTAGTAAAATTATGGGCAACAGATCATTCCAACACAAAGAGTCGAAAAAGACCAAAGGGCTGCACCTCAACAAGATCCCATGTAAACAAACTGTGACAATGGAGCAATAAGTATGAAGTCAAACATTGAAATGATCAAAAAAAAAAATGAAAGCTATTGTGAAAGGATGAAAAGTTCTGAACATTTATGACAGGTCTCAACATCTTTTGAAGTTTATCAGGTGAGTGGGTACTATGAACAGGAACAGGCAGGCAAGATGAAAATTTATCACTATGAAGGATAAAATTTAGAAATGTGTAGTGTCCAAATCACATAAAAATAATGAACCTGTAAAACTAAGAAATTTACCCTAAAACAAAAAAACTATACTTGAATACAAAACCACTAATAGGACTTAGAATATTAACGACATAAATTTCGAACTTATATGTCCACTCAAAGAATCAATAAAACAAAGGATGTCAAAGTAAGAGCTACCCTGAAGAAGAAGAGAACGTAAAGGAAACCAGTTAACAGTAACAAAATTTACTCAAATATAATACCCAATTAGATGTAACTAATAGTAAAAAAATAAATAAAAAATTTACAAACTTATATAAATAGTAAAAGGAAGAATAAATGAACTCACACAGTATCTTGTATAATCCATATATATACATACACACACACACACCAAAAATTAAACAAATAATAATAACAGGCCAACTCAAAATGCAAACTTAAACTAAAAGTAAACTTAGATGGTAAAAGAATTTTAAAATCTAGCATACCAGATACTGAGCACAGAACACAAGAAAGACCAAATTTATAACACAAGGAAATTAAATTGACATGCACAAGTCAAGAAAAGTTCAATAAATATGAGTATAACTATTGGGAGTGAGAAATACACACTAAAAAATCCAACACAGATCTACTAGGAAAAGTACAATATCTAACCCACAAGATTAAATGGAGATAGAATAATGGATGGAAAGTGCAGTAAAATAAATTTCCTCTTAGTACTGACATCCTTCCCTACAAAGCTCATAATGCAGAAGGAAGAAATCACTGGCTGAATATAACATACAACATCTCCATGGACTGAATTCTGTGCTTTCCCAACAGATATCACTGACCCTGAGATCTGAGAATTCAAGTCAGAACCACTGCCAACTTTTGCAAGACTTTCATCATCTGCCATATCAAATTTCAAATTCATATGAACAAATTGGAATTTGGAAAACAAATATTCACAAAATAAACAAGCAAAAAAGAATGGTAATCAAACACAAAACGAAAAATGAAGTTGAAACTGTATAAATTTGTAATCAAGCATAATCAAAGCTTTGTAATCACATGGAGAGAAAGTTGTTCAAACACACATCCATAAACTACAGGATGTTCGGAAAGTCACTGTGCAGTTTAGTTTGTTAATAAATATATAAGTACACAGCGACTTTTCGAACACCCTGTAGAATGCCCACTGAGAAAGTGAGGATCATTCTAGAATAGTAGAGGGCTCTTGCTGAACTTGTATAGATGGTGCAATATGATTTGTGAAGGGTAGTCATGTAATCAGTATCTTCTGAAATAACACAAAACTAATATGGTATAAAGAGTGATGCAATGTTCCAAAAGTTTTGTAGCAATGCTTCAAGGGCAGACCAGGATCAAGATGGCTTTTGATAAGAGGAGGTAGGACTATTTTATAAAAATGAATAAAGCTTCATTAACAGGACTCCATCACAGATTCTGTGACACTATTGTCTGTTAAACTGGCAACAAATGTGCTTATAATAGTTATGTTTGGTGCTATAAGAATCAAAAGACACACATCACGTGAACAAGTTAATTTGCATCTTCAGCTCAGATCAAAGTCTGAATGGTTATAGTTTCTAATAAGCTGGTCAAACCCTGCATAAGTAATAGTTTAAGTTTTGAAGACTCATCAAATTCAATAGCTTAAGAATAATATCTTCTTATTAGACGAATATAATTATTAGTAGTGTGAAGTTCAATGTACAAAATGTGTTTTCACATCTCTGACACACAAATAAAAGTTCAGTTACAAAACAATATATTTCCAGCTTTACCATTTATCCCCATCTCCTTCCTCCATTTCAATGTATCTCTTATCATGTTTAGGCTATCTTCAATGTCTTCTTTTGATGTTTGATAAACCTGGCACAATACCAATTGTCTTGTTTCAGCCTATCAACATCTCGTTGATCGTAATTATCTGAAATAAAGAACAGAAAACCATATTTTCAATTAATATCATTCAAGGTCATTTTGTAAATGTAAATCCCATACAAGTCCCACGTGTGAAGATGAATAAATGATATCCCATTGTGAAAACTGACAACTGACAAAAGATATCCAGTGTGGGATTTGCAACAACATCAATTGAAGTAGTTTTGAAATGGAAACAAATGTAATGAAAACCAAAGCATGAATCCCACAGTGGTAAAAGTAACAAACCACAGAGACACAACCACTGTAAAAGCACATGATTACCATAGGCCCAAAAAAGAAAGTCCAGTGTGAGAAAGCACAAGTCCCAAAATGGGAACCTCCTGACAGTTGAATAAAGTAATAACCATAGAGTTGTCTATGTCAACTGGCAGACGATGACAGAACAACTGTGTCAGAAAAAGAGGGTAAGCCCAATAAGCTACAGTTATCTCTATGATGCTGATAAACAAAAATGCCTAATCAGATTTCAGAGAGAGTGTGGTATTGAGAACCATCACTCCCAAACCAAAAGAAAGGCACTGATGTAAAGGTGCAACTAAGGCCAAAAGGTTGAGTGGTATACCCCAAGTTATGTTGATTTGAGTGAGCCATAACAACAGAGGGGTGTAAAGAAGTAGATGCACAAAACAACCACTAAATGCATGAATTGAAAGAGAGAATATCAATTAACTTGTTGTTACACCATGGTTAATCACAGCTTAATGAGGATGTCGGAGTTAGGTAATCTATGATACTGAATGTACCTCATCATAGAATATATCTCAGTCATGAACCTTCAACCACACATTCTACAAAGGGAGCTAAAAGGTCATTTTTTATATCAGGTCCACAAACAGATATTTGCCTCCTCTCACCACTGAGTAAGGTGGAGAAAATTCTCTAAGAAAAAAAAGAAAAGCGTATGGATCTCAAGGGTGTTTTTTTAATATCTATACACATTTTACTGTGCATATGTTGCTAAGAGTAGTCTAAAGCAGAAATGTGGTGGCTAGAGAAAATTAACTGGAAATCAGGTAGTTGGAATAAAATTGCAAAAGCAATATAGCACTAAAAAACAAAATAAGTCAATAAAGGCGATTAGTATCTCAAAAAGTATAAGAAAAACATATATCAACACAGGAAAGACTGGGTAAAAATTTCCCAGCAGTTGTGCAAGAGGTGGTAGCTCTCAGTGGCACAGAAAGGTAAGTTGCATTTCATTTTGATATATTTTAGGCATGAGGGATTTTTACTTGAGAAACATGCTTCAGTTACTCTTTACACTGATTTTCCACAAAAATAATTAATGCACATTCAAATATATGAATTTTAGAACACAATAAATGTACAGATCACTAAAATAAAACATTCCAAAACTACTTTAAGTTTTCTCACTTTCTAACTAAGTTATAACTAGATTAAAATTTCTATTATTGCTGAGAGCAATAATTTTTTCTCAACTTAATAAACTTTCTTTGCAAACTATCATCCCTTTCTACATTAACTAAATAAAAAACTTAAAATTCCTGTATATTGCAGTAAGATCTTTCTATTGCTCATAAATATATCCAGAAGATAAATTGGTATGAGTAAATAACTGGTTTGAAATGCATGAAAAGAGGAGAGGTGATTCCTGGTAAATTTGACAAATTTTCTCTTATCTCAGTAAATCTAGAAGATTGGAGGTTCACATATTATATTCTTCCTTGTTAATGGTTTTGTTTTTTACTTGGCTTGGCACTAAATAAGCTTTACTGTTGAAGTTACAATATCTATATTTAAATGGATGAGTTCAGATAGCAGACATGACAAAGAGTGAAAATTTTCTAAAATATTTCTATTTAAAATTAATAAAGTAAAACTTGTATGTTAAATTTCAAATTATAAACTAAACTTTGATGTAAAATGTATCAACATCCACTGATAATAAAGTTGTTTTATTAAGTTTGGAATGTAACTGTAAAAATGTTGTAATGTGCATTACAAGGTCATTTAAATTAAGAATGCCTATAAGTATATGGTTAACTCTTAAATAGTACAGTACATAAAAGAAACCAGATCAGTATATACACAAGATCAAGCTGTGAAAACTAGTTTACCTTGATTAATCCTTAAAAAGTATACAAATGAAAGACACCACAAGTATATATGTGCATGTTTGCATAAATATGAAATCTTGTTTACTGGATAATTATTCATAAGTTTTAGAACAGAACAAATCTGATCAGCTGCAATTATTAAAATAACTCATATTACTGCAGTATTTACAATTTAGAATGTTTTCGTTTGAGTTAACAGAGATGATGATGTTCGTAATTTTATTTTAGTGTATTTTGTGATAGGTAAAACTTTACAAGGGTTGAAGAAGATATATTTCATACAATTCTGGAAATGGATATTGTAAATCAAATTCATAGTTTTAGAAATTTATTTAAGTGTAAAACACTGCTTCTTTAAGCCTACACATTTCTTAGCTAACTAGCAAGTTAACAGTGTCCATTACCTAGTAGTCACTGCAACTGCAAAGACAGTTTTCAGCATTTGAACAGCTCAACATGGTAACAACACAATAAAAAATGCATTAATGGGATGTTGGTAAATATGATATTAACTTCAATTTTTAATATTTTAATCATCCATAATAATATGCTTAAACTAAATTGACATAATGTACAGCCTCCTTGGTGTATTATTATACAAAATTCTAAACTTCTGTGTAATCTTCAATCCAAAAAGAAAAGAAATATCATTTTCCCTAGCCTTAAATCAATGTATGTGTGTGAGTGTGTGTCTCTGGTTTCCAATCCAAATAAAAAATAGGTAGATAGGTAGGGATTATTTTTTATGTCAGATACTAATAAGCTAAAGTGTAAAATGTTTTTTTTTGTCTTAAAGGAAGAAAAATACTTAAAATATTTTCAGGTCAGTTGTAAAAATCAGGATGACCAGGAAACTAGAACCATACTTTTGTTTGGAATAATGAGAGATTACTTTTATTATTTAAGTTCATTCACACACTTGAAAATCATTGATTAGTGATTATGCAAGTCAACATTTACTAGCCTCATACCTTTCCAACCTTTCTGTTCTTCAAATATTCTTCTCCTCACTTCTGTTACTAATTGCAAATTGACAGAGGTGTCAGATGAAGTGGAGGTCTTACATAGAGAAGTAAAGGTCTTACGTGAGAACTCATTCCTTTAATTTATTTATTTCAACGTTAACAACTGAAAATTAATGTAAAAAATATGTAAATATTAAAGAAACAACAACAACAACTATAAACTATACAAATGAAATTGAATCCTGGTACTGTCTGATTTGGTCTATTGAAGTTCGGATACTTCAAAATACAAGTTTTCATTACCACCAAAACAATATTGTGCAAAAAATTCTCTCCATTTAAATTTTTGGTTTATAACAATGGTTTTCTGAAGACAAAACCTGTAAAATAAAATGCATTAAAGTACTTTAAGAAATTTAGCAACTTTTTACTTACACGTAAATATTATGTTTCGCTACTTTCTGTGAAAATATTTTAAAAAATTCACCAAATTTCATCTTAAGCTGCATATAAGTTTCTCCCTAAAATACGTTTAAAATTTTGTTTTCAAAACTTTCCTTATAAAATACTGCTGTTATAGGAAGATTAGCCCCATTTACAGATTAGAAAAAGTATCTTAAAGTTGCCAATACTTTGATAACTCTCATAAACTTGTTAGAATTCTTTAAAACAACTTTCTTTTCATTGTAGGTGATGGATGGGGCAATGAGGAGAGCACATATGATTATATCTAAATGTATTTTGACTTCCAAAGTACCTTTTGTAAGGAACAACAAAAATTACTTGAGTTATAGTGACTTATGAAATTTGCAAAAAAAAACACAGAAATACTACTACATGCTGTTTTAGTTCAATAAGCAACAAACAATTCTGCAGTGAACTCTGTGGTATTTTTGGATATAAGCACAACGAAAGGGTGAAGTATGGGGTTTTGATCCTCCAATTAGCTATGTGCATATTTGACTAAACACTGATGAAATTTGTTAATATTCAAGATAATTATACTTCTCTCAGAAAGAAAAGGGGAAAAAAGGAGACTGCAGGTTAAACCCACATTGACTTATAGAAAGCATAATAGATAAAATTTGAGAAAAGCATAACAAATTTAAGAAATTTAAATTGCTTGATATGGTGGGGGATTTCAAAAATAATAATGATTAAAAGTTTGTTAAACAGGAAATTTTGATGTCAAGAAAGATGTATAAACAAACATTGGCTGAAATTGTAAAAATTAACAGGGAGAGTTCCTTTAAATAAATTAAGGGTAACCAAAATGTTAGAATGGAGGAATGATAAAGGAAGGTTTGTACTTGATGATTATGAGATGGCTGGTTAATAACAGTCTTTTCTTCAGTTTTGCTGATGAAATTTAAGTAATATTCTTCATCTTGAATAGGTAATATATGGAAATGTTGGGCACATACCAGAGGATTGGAAGTTAGCTAATGTCACTCCTTTTTCAAGAAAGGTGATGAAGTGCCCTAATAATTATAACAACAAACAATGCTGCAGTGAAGGCTGTGGTATTTTTGGATATAAGCACAATGAAAGGGTGGGGTATGGGGTTTTGCATTAGTTGTGGAAAAGATTTGGAAAGTCTGATACAAAATACTTTGCAACGTCATTTAAAATTTCAGAAATTTATTGGCAGTCAGCATTGTTTCAGTAAAGGAAAATATTTTGACATTCTTTGAAAATGTTTCTGCTTATGTAAATCAAGATAATGATGTAGATTTGGTGTATCTGGATTTTCAAAAAGCATTTGATAAGATGCCACCTTAAGGCTCAGTCTTAGGACTATTGCTCTCTCTTTGATCTGCATCAATGACACAGGATAAGGAATGGTCCATAAATTACTTGTATTTGCTGATGATATTCAGATCTCTGAGTTGCCAGCTGTGAGAAGAATGTTGCTGCTTTACAAAGAATTTTGATCATTTAGTAAGTTGAGCAAATCAGAGTAGAAAAAGAAAAGAGTACATTTGAGTGGGAGAGAATGTGGTACGAAGGTGATTCTAACCATAGAAAGATACTGTAACTCAATCCCACAGTGAAAAAGTGGGTATCAAAAGGATGTATCAAAACCTCTTCATGGGACACCAACATCCATATGAGTGTGGAATGAGAATTATACCATCTTCACCTCGAACCCCACAACCCACGAACTGAGAAGCATTCCAATTCCCAGATACGATACAAGGACTAGCTTTGACCTACCAATTCAGAAAATTGACCTATGATGTCAACAGGATGTCTACTGCATGGAATATACTCTACTCACATAAAACAAGCTGAAACCATTAAAATGGCAATAAAATCTTGTAAAAGAGAAAAAAAAGAGTAGCCGAGAACAGAACCACAACAATTCCATGTTCTACTGCTACAACAGAGACAAAGAAAATTGAGAGAGAAAGGAAGACAACCTAAAACTTGTATGAAGTCTGATGTTGACTGGTTTGCTCTGAATCCACACCAGGCCACAGGGTATGGATATCCACATAACTGTAAGATGAAAGTTCACAATTGAAGGTTCGAAGTGCATTCCAGATGGCTCAACTCCAGTGGCTGAGTAAATGGTATCAGGAGGTCACATCATCCAGAAAGGTGACATCTCAACTCCTCTGGATACCACATCTCATGTACATCAGCAAAACACTATTGCTCGACTCTCAACTGAATGGTTATAGCCATCTTTCTGTGGAACCTATTCAGAAGGATGCCTCCAAGGGTGACAACCCCAGCAGCTTGGAACTGGTAAGGGCTCTCACACTTTATTAGAAAAAATGGGGAGTGAAAATGCACTGGAGAGACCAGAGTAATGTCATCACTAGAGACAGTACAATGAGTGTTCACAAAATTCTATTTTGGAAAAATAGACCATACCAATTTATTCAATCCCCTTCTGTTTTACTCATGATGCTCATAGATGGTTCAGTCCACAATGACCATATTTATGAAGCAAAATACCCAACAACTATTCACCTGCAAGAGATCTTGTGAAACATTCTATCTCAACAATGAGCAATCCAAGGACATGGAACATAAAGTGTGAGTAAACACTGGTTATACAGTGTAATTTGGAGTTAAACATTACCAGGTCAGGCACCACTCACCAGAATGTGATCTATGTGATAAAAAGTAATTAAAAGCCCTGAAAACGAAAGTATGAATACAACTTACCAGTTAGAGTTGTACCATATTTTGAAACATGGCCAAAGGTGGTAGACAAATATCTAACAGACAGGAAATCACAGCATTACAGAGATAGTAGGAGATGAATGTACTAAGACGGGACAACATGCTAGACTGCAGAATTTCTTCTATTGGACAATGAGGATAAGAAACAAAGAAAAGATTAAGATACAAGATATGACAGATAAACAAATGTAACCAAGGGTACAAGATATAAGGTTGGAAGGAGTAGGCCAAAAAAACCACAAGGTGCAACTCTATTTAGAAGAGTAGGATGTAAAAGATCATGATGGGAGGAGGATTGCCAGCAGATCAAGAATATTGGTGGACAGATGTCAACTAAGTCTCAATAACATCCAGGACAGAATCAATACATATAATGAGGCCATACATAAATATCCAAGAGAAGTTGATGGTAAACTGGCCTGAGTCAATATGGTTTGATAAACTAAAATGTCCCAGAGACAAGAAACCACATACTACCTGCCAGAGCTGAAAATAAAATGTAGGTTGAGGTGGAGGGGAGAAGAACAAGGTTATCTCCAGAAACCCCACAGAATTTGTGAAGAGTCTCAGAGGAAGATGCAAGTAAAAAGAAAATCATAAGAAGGTGATAAGGGTAGGAAGAAAACAACAATATAAGGCATGTAAACGAGAGACATATAATTTAGGAATCATCTCAACCACCCCTAAACAGGTAAAAGTAATCTCACAACTATATATGTAAAACGGCTGGTATGGATAGAAGAAGCTCTTTGCAGAGGAGCGACCAATGTTTCGACCTTCTTCGGTCATCGTCAGGCTCACAAAGAAAGAAAGAAGTAATCACAGATAGCTGACCACATGCTTGAATGGGGTTGTGTAACTGAGTGTAGGAAAGTAGAGGGCGTGCTTAGATGTTTGATTATATTTATAAATGTCGGTACAAAGATGTTCCTTTGTATTGGTTAATTTTGGGCTTGAATTGTTGAATAAGTAAGGCTTCTTTAATTTTGCGTTTGTTTATGCTTGTTTCTTTATTTAGTATTTGGGTGTTTTCTATAGTTATGTTGTGTTTATTTGATTTGCAGTGTTCGGAAACGTGTGAAGGTGACTTTTTGTATTCTTTGAATCTGGTTTCCATTTTTCTACTTGTTTCTCCAACATAGAATTCGTGGCAGTTATCACATTGCATTTTATAAATAATGTTGGTGTTGTGTTTGTCATTGTAGTTTTGTGCCTCGTTTTTGAATAAATTTTGTATTGACTGAAATGTCATATTTTGTTACTAGTTTTTGCCAAAGGTTGGTTATTTTTCTCCTCATGTCGGGAATATATGGTATGCAGCAGTATATGGTTTCACGATTTTTAAATCGTGGAGTATATTTACTTTTGTTAGTTGATTTTGCTTTTTTGTCTAAGTGTGTGCGAATCATGTTTTCTACACTTAGTGGAGGAAACTTATTGATGTTAATGAAGTATTATTTTATTTTGTCTAATTCGTCGTTAATTTTATCTGATGAACATAGTTTTATGGCTGTGTTTATTTGGTTTCTTAGTACGTTGAGTTTTTAATTTGTTTCATGTGCTGAGTCCCAAGGAATATTCAGTCTAGTATTGATGATTTTTCGGTGGATTTCTGTTTTAAATAGTGTATCGAATCTTGTAAGTTTGAGGTTAAGAAATGATTTGTTTGTATATAGTTGTGGTTGTTGGACATGAAGTTTGTCTTCATCGTGGTGAATTCTATAAGGGTTGCTAATTGGTTGCGGGAATGTCTATTGATGGGTTAGGCTCTTGAATATAGAGTTCTAAGGCTATCTTGCAGGCTTCAGCGGTTGGGACTTCTGTAAAGAGGAATATGACAACGAAACTGGCCATTAAGACTTTATGATCAAGTTTATTAAAATTAGATTTGAAATTAAAAGAGTCTTTGATAAATATAATCCAACATCTAAGCATGCCCTCTACATTCAATTACACAACCGCCTTCAAACATGTGGTCAACTATCGGTCGGCTACCTCTTTCTTTCTTTGTGAACCTGACGATGACCAAAGAAAGTGGAAAAGTTGTTCGCTTCTCCACATAGTTGGTTTCGACGTCACATTTTACGTAAATTAGACCAAACCTCAAGAACTATGAGCAGAAACTCCATCAGCCTATCTATAAAATATGATAGCAAGAACAAAAAAGGTGACAAACAAAACCCAGCAGTTCAACTATACAATATGTCAACAGAAAAGATATATGAAAATCTAACAGATAAAATCCAAGCCAAAATTGTAAACAAATACCCAACATATAAACTGGAAGACAGCATGGACTACAACAAGCAACAGGAAAATAGAAAACAAAAGAAGAGACCTAAATTATAAAATAGCACGATATAGTGAGCACAAAAGAAAGATAAAACAAACAGAAAGTTATGAAATCAAACAAATGTCCGTGCTGCCAGCGCATAGAAACAACAAAACATGCTTTCTATGAGGGCCTGGCATGGCCAAGCATGTAAGGCGTGCGACTCGTAATCCGAGGGTCGCGTATTCGCGCCCGCGTCGCGCTAAACATGCTCGCCCTCCCAGCCGTGAGGGCGTATAATGTGACGATCAATCCCACTATTCGTTGGTAAAGAGTAGCCCAAGAGTTGGCGGTGGGTGGTGATGACTAGCTGCCTTCCCTCTAGTCTTACACTGCTAAATTAGGGACGGCTAGCACAGAGAGCCCTCGAGTAGCTTTGTGCGAAATTAAAAAAAACAAGCTTTCTATCACTACGCACACGTAAATGGAAATTAACGGAAGATATCCGACAATTTTCACACGGGCTTGATATATTACGCAACAGTCCTCTTTAACACTCCACAACATGTAAAGAATACAAAGAAATTCTCCTTCTTCTTTTTCATGAGTGAAGTTAAATACTAGATATTGTCCGCAAGATGGAAAGCCGTTTATGAAAACGTACAGGAAAGCGTTCCAGTGAAAATGAGAAGAATTAGAGCAAATACAAGAATTAGGTTAAAATCGACAAGCATTGATTAACGCTCATTTCAATATGAGATGGGCCTCGGAAGAGTCGAAAATAATGAAAATGAAAGGCGGATTCATAGACCTGAAATTTTAAAATTCACTCTGTCACATCACACGCTGACTTTAAATGGACGACGAAGGAGGAAACCACGGCGGACCAGCCAACGCTGGAGGTGCAAACCTGGTTAGTAAGTGTGTTTGTGTACTTCACATGTGTAGGTGCTTCGACAAATGGCTCATGAACCGTAAAAATAGTGACTTTGACTGCACATGTGAAGTTGTGTATTGTCTACCCCAAATGCGTTCAACAAGATATCAACACACGACAGGAAATCTAGAGGAAACTACGACAAAGGAATGGTACAGAAACAGGGAAAGAGTAAATTAAGGTAGGTAAGGTAAGTAATATCTAGAACTTACTTTGTGTTGACTAGGGTTGCAGGGTAGGCTAGAGATACGCCCTATCCTCTTCCAACAGTAAGGGTTTAGTCAGAATAGTTAGTGTGTTCTCTAAGCTGAAGGAGTGGAGGCAGGATACAAGAAATAGAGTTAGGAAGCCTACCCCAAGGGTACAGACCGGATCCTGGGGCAGTCTTTGGCGGCATACGACGCAGGAACCCCTGTGTGGTTAGCTGTCGAGTGGATAGTTCGTCATACTTGTGAGTGTTGGGTACAAGAAGGTGAACCCGGAATACTCATGTCAGTAATGGAAGCCGACTCTTTGAGAAAAGAAAGACCTATACGGTCTAGTTCTGTCTTGGAGTACAGCGACCACACAAACGTGATGACCCGGAGTAACGATCCGAAGTCGTTCAATATAGGTAAGAGTTTAAATTCCGAACAGAAATCGAATGTAGACTACAACCAAACTCCAACGGCAAAGTCAACACGTAAAGTTAAAAAAATATATGTCACTGGCAAATGTAGTACATAAAATAATATGTAATAGTTCCCCTAGCACAGGGATCTGGGTGACAAAGAGCTATCTTCATCACCCAAGCCTTTATTGTGTTTAGAGCAAACATATGTGGGAAGATAACGTGTAAAAAGTAGGAGATAATAGGTAAATTTTAGGTAGGGTTACGTAACTATGTTGCCCACAGAAACATCGCTTCTCTACATAGAGTTTTCTTTACCTAGACCAGTCGTTTTTGCACATACATTTTTCTCTGCAAGTGGGTTTTCTCGTCATCACAGATTAATCTTACAACTGTTGAACTGAAATCAAATAGACAGTAGAATTTCAGGAAAAGGCAAAATAATCAGAAGTCCTGAGGAGGCATGACATGCTAAATCCCTTGAGGTCAATGGATCAGCAAAACCCAAATATCATGGAAGAGAAAAAAAGCAAAGGTTGAGAAGCTTATTTATGTGATAAGAATATAATACTAGTAACATGAGCTATAAAATTCATTAAGACCAAATGAAGCCTAGGAGACTCCCTAGGCTTGGAACTTCAGCAAACTCAGGAGGTAGAAAAAATGATCAAAGTCTTAGTTGGCCATGAAAGACTCAGCAGTTTCAGCAGAAACCTTTGCAAATTCCAGAGATAAAGGATGGACACAGTAACAGCCAATCTCTCAACATATAAATCAGATCCATCATCAAGTCATCAACATCTGAGGCCTGGGAGAACTCTAGTCTCTAGTTTATCCCCCAAAGTGGAAAGAATAAATTCAGAATTCATTGCATAGAAAGGTTTCACCAAACTCGAAAGCAGAAAAAGTGACTTGAATTAAATGATAAATACAAATAAAAGAATTTGGTTGAAAAAATCAAATGATGGTGAAAAATAACTACTTCGTGAAGAAAGGAAACATGCAATAAACAAACGAAGGAGAAAGTCCAAACTCTAACGTTTCCAAACAAGAAGTGATAGTTCAGTAAAGATTCACAGATAGAGTGACATGCATCATGTGTAAAAATAAAATTTGCACATAGAGGACAGCAACGAATGAAAATAGATAATCCCGTGAGTGGAGGGAAGTATCATACCAGAAAATAGATCTGGGATCAGGTTGAGATGTTACAGATTGTCGAGTTAAATGAGTATCGATTCATCATCTTTTTTCATACTTGAAAGTGAGAATGGTATGACTAGAGGACAGCGATATAAATTTTAGCAAAGTAAGAGTAATTTTCAACCAAGTTTTATTTTTCAAACAGGGTAATTGACCTTTGGTTGTGATGGAGGCAATAAATTTAAGTAAGTTTGAAAATACGCTTGATAAGTACATGAATGAGAAAAGCTGGTTTTAAGGTTGTTGTTTTTATTATTTATATATTAATAGTTTTAGTTTTGTTTAGAAAACAGAACAGCTGAGATGAACCAATAGATCCCTTGTTGTCCCTAAACATTATGGTAATTTATCAGTGGCCTAGGGTGTTTGTTTTTCAAACTAAAATAGAAATGTTTTCAAATTTGCTGGTATCACAAGTGTTATCTTAACACAGTTTGATAACTTGTTACTAATGGAATAAGAATCTGTGATTCCGAGAAAACCCACTTGTAGAGAAAAATATATGTGTAAAAACGACTGGTATGGGTTATATTAATCCGTAATGACATATATAATGGAATAAGAGTTTTATTGTTTAAAGTACAAGATTATATTCTCAGGTGTAAAAATTCGGAAAAATTGGGACAGTGGTCTTATGTGGAAAAGAATACAAGGTTTAGGTGGAATTTCACATGCTGTGGTAAGAATATATAAATTATGTGTTTTATTTATCAGAGATGTGAGACCGAATTTAAAGTACTGTGTTCAATTTGGTCTCACTGCTATAGCAACATATTATAAACAGTTTGATCTCATAGCTACAGCAATATGTTGTAAACGGTTAAGCAAGCCTTCTTAATCTAAAAAAAATAAAGATTTTAGATTTATGCTCAATATTTGTGCTACGTATAACTCGTGATTTGTTATACTTTTTTAGAATTATAATGATTTAGGCATTCTTGCACTGGGTGGTTGGCTGAATGGTGAAAAGTAATATGTTGGATATGAACTTTTTTCATATTAGAGGCAATGTTTAATTGTTCTAAGTGCACGTCATGATTTTTCAACAGAATTATTTTTCATTGGTGTTGTACACTTGTAAAATAATGAAATAGTTGGTACTGTTAAAAATTTCTGAATTACTTAAAGGTAAAATTTACATTTTGGGTCAAAAGATTCACTTCAACAGGATGAAAATTTTTAGATTCTGCTACCTTCTATAAAATTCTCAGATCTCAAAACTTCAGCATGTTTGTTTAAGTGAATTATACTGCTTTCACTGAATACTAGTGCTCCTAAAAATTATACCATTATTGTTCAGAGTGACAAAAACAACGCCCAACCCCCTAGTGACTTAGCGGTATGCCTGCAGACTTACAACGCTAAAAACCGAGTTTCGATACCCTTGGTGGGCAGAGCATAGATAGTTCATTGTATAGCTTTGTCCTTAATTAAAAAAAAACAACAACGACAAAACAATAAAGCAAAATTATCTAAATAAGTCCAATATTTATATATTAACCAGATTTTAAATTGTTTAAAACTTATTTTCTCGATATATACTAACTTATATTTTCATGTGAATAAAGTTTCTGGAAATTATACTACACAAACTAAATTGTCTTGAGTCATAAATAATAATAAGAAGAAATATTAGTAGTAATAATTGTCACTAAGGGGGAAACAACCTATCTGTTCATGCCTATCAACTTACTTTGTGTTGACTAGGATTGCAGGATAGGCTAGAGATATGCCCTATCCTCTTCCAACAGTAAGGGTTTAGTCAGAATAGTTAGTGTGTTCTCTAAGCTGAAGGAATGGCTTGGGGTATAAATTGTCAGTGTTATATAACTTACGGTCTTTTGTCTCTGCCATTCAAAATAAAATAACTTTTCAGCTCATAATTGTCATTTCTCAGTACTATAGTATACGTTGAAAAGTTGAATAATAACATATTTTATTTATAAAATTAAAGGAATATACTGTTACTGATAATTACTAAATTAGTGTTATACACATTCAATAAATCATTCATTCAGTGACTGATTATTATGTAAGTTTCTTAAACACTTGTCAATTTAGAAATCGTAGACATTTATAAAAGTATATATATACACAATAGGTAAATTGCACAAACAATTTAACTTAAAACTACTACAAAATCACACTACGTGCCTCGTATCTTACTGAAAATTATAAGATAGAACTTTTAATCTTTACTTTTCAATGTCATCACCGCCAGTGTACGTACACGAGCTGGCATATTTACACGTTTTCCTACCAAAGGTCGATGAAAGAAAACGACAAAAAATAAGTCTTGTTTGTTTGTTTTGAAATTCGCACAAAGCTATTCGAGGGCTATCTGTGCTAGCCGTCCCTAATTTAGCAGTGTGAGACTAGAGGGAAGGCAACTAGTCATCACCACCCACCGCCAACTCTTGGGCTACCCTTTACCAACGAATAGTGGGATTGACCGTCACATTATACTGCCCCCATGGCTGAAAGGGCGAGCATGTTTGGCGCAACGGGATGCGAACCCGCGACCCTCAGATTACGAGTCGCACGCCTTAACACGCTTGGCCATGTCGGGCCCAAAAATAAGTCCATTGTCCAAAGTTGGTTAATTATCAAATATACTACTAGATCTCAGCCCCCCACGAGTATGGCGATAAGTCTACAAATTTACAACGCTATAATCAGGGATTCGATTCCACTCGGTGGGCTCAGCAGATAGCCCGATGTGGCTTTGCTATAAGAAAACACACACTCTTTACGAAATCTCAAAACATATGTTATTAATTACAGTCTCATAAATTCAATAATAAAATTTAAACAGGAATAAAATTTCAAATTTTCTTTAAAAAATCTAAGCCTACGTGATACCTGTTACACTAAAAAAAAGCCATACAATTTATAAATTTTTATATATCTGCAAAAACACGTTACCACAACAGTAGCATTTAAAACACAAACGTGCTCTTGGAACAATCCCTAGCGGAGAACAATAAAGCAAAAAGTATAAGTCTTACAAAACAAACCGTGGTTTAGTGCCCTTCCAACTCAAACTAAAAAATTATTGCTCCAAACATTTCTTCGTGAAGTACTTTTTAAACTCTTTCACTAAGTGGCATCTACAGCAAAATAACTTTCATATTTGTGCATCAATTCGTAATTTATATTGCACAAACTAAACCCCTTTCACACATATCCATGCACAGATATATTTGCCGTGACTACGCTCATAATGCATTTCAGATCAAACTCTTAACTTTTTTTTTAACTTTATATGTTATGTGGGTCACATGAATTTTAGAGCATGCTGTTATAGTATCCCTCGGTTTTCCCTACATTCACTGACCTACTTCAGTAGTTGCATATTGCTATTATTAGCCAGAAAAGAAAGAGTTACATCATCTACGCTCTCATCTAAGAAAAATGTTCACTTCCATATTTTACCAGAAAAGTTGTATTAACGAATGTAAGTAAAGCCCAAAATGTAACCAAAATTAATTTCCAATATTGAATGTTCTTACATTATCTTGTTTAATGCGCAGTTTAAGGTTCTGAGTAGAATAATCCAAGCAATTCATAAGTCTTTTAATTTCTTGAATTTTACACACTTTTACATGCCACACCACATTCATCCAACAACTCTAAGACTAATAATTAGTTATGTAACTAAAAACAAAATGTCTCGAACAAACGAATTTTGAATGCTTCTGAAAAATGAATGGATGTGATGTCATAATATAAAGGATTCTTACTGCGATCTCATAAGAAACTTTCTTTTAGTAACTATGAAATTAAATAGGAAAAATCGAAACATTATAACAAAATCAGAAAAGTCCCACGAAAGGAACAAGCAATACTACCATATACTTAGAGATACGCGCAATGAAAGAGAAGGCTTCAGGTCTCTGAGCGTTCACTTGGCCATACATTTTTACAAAAAATATACAATAGAAAAAGTCATATTTACATAGGTAAAACTTATCTCTAACCTGAACAACTTTCAAACAACATTATATACACTTATTCCTTTGTTACTTGCTTGGCATAAATTATAATATATGTTACTTATAATGAACATAGACTGATGTTCCCTTGACACGGTGGTGCGTCTGCGGACTAATAACGTTAAAATCTGGGTTTCGATACTCTTGGTAGGCAAAGTACAAATAACCTACTTTGTTGCTTAGTGCTTAATTCAAAAAAGTACATATTTATTAATGATACGATACACATCTAGATTCAAAACTTTTACCAACTGTTTGTTACAAAGATTTACGGCCTTATCTGTAATTTATTATATATATTACTAACATTGTCCTGTTTAAGTACTTCACACTTCGCAGCTCTTTTTCAAATTCTCAGACTTCACCGATTAAATAAATGGCAGCTGGAAAGAGAAGAGAAGTTTAAAAAAATCAATATCTGTTTTCTTATTACTAATTTATTATGTCATTTTGCAAGAAATGTTTTTGATAAAAGAAATGAAGACAACATTTAGTACTCAATATTCATCTTCCTTTATTAAATCGTTAATTTTTGTCTAAATAATTTATTAGGAATTTTTATTTTTTTCTCTGTAGAATACTTTTTACGTTTACTAAAAGCTTGCCAAATTTTGTGAAGATACACAAATCGTATCGTAGCGGACATTGTATCCATAAAGTTGTATCACTGCTTCACAACACGATACTTGTATCCAATCGCCACACTTTTAGTTTTTACTATCCAAGATAACAGTCAACCACAGACAATCAAGAAACTAAAACCTTACTTTAGTCAATTCAGTCGGTTCAGTTGGCATTACAGAAAAGTAAATACAGGTAAATCCAATTGAATAAAACATATTAAATTGAGATTTTTAGATACCCAACACAGTTTCTGTTCTTATAAAGAACACAACACCCCCACTGCACAAAGTAATATTTGTTTGCTTGTTTAGAATAAAGAACAATGATACACAATGTGCAATCTGTGCTCTGCCCACCACGGGTATCGAAACCCGGTTTTTAGTGCGTAAGTCCGCAGACATACCACTGTGCCATTGGGGGGGCGAGAGTTATATAACATTAAAATGTACAGATAGGAATTTAACAAGTACCTCACACAATAACTTTCACAACTAATCTAAGAGACAATAACTTTGTAAAACGCTAGATGGTTCTTTCACTATAGAAAAGCAATCACTATTTCAGAAGGCAATGATCGCTCCGACCTTTTGGGCTAAGTTTTTGAACCCTAACATAAATCTTTGGTAATACAAACTATGGATGTTCTAGCAACAGCTTTTGTAAACTTCAGTAATGAAGTGGTAGTCACAAAATTTCATCTTCATATTCTATTGTATAACATAATTCAACAATTCAAAATACAAAAATTACAAAGCCTTTTTGGTCATTTGTTCCTAACCATACAGTTGTTCCGATTGCTCTGGTTCAACGATAATCACAAACTGCAGTTCATATATTTAAGTGCGAACGACACTGGAAATCTGAGAAAACAACAGTTGTAACATCCTTTCAGTCATTGTTTTCTTGAACAAATGACTTTTCTAGCTACTGGTGGGAAACTTAATCGCAATTTTAATGACGAGGAATTTGTCGTCAGAATCCAAGGCTTACAGCAAAAATATTCTCATCATACATTCTTGTGATATGCAGGTGTACCGTGTGCTTTTTTTGTTTTAATATATAATTTTTCAAGCATTTTCGTTTATTCAAGATGTGTCCAATTTCTCTATAGTACGCGGCCTAGGTTATTTCACTCTAGCTACCTTTGTTCTTTGTCATTTCCTTGAAAATACAATCTAGTTTATTCATGAGAAGTTCTCTTTTCCATGTTCTCAAGGTAGGTCAGATTACACCTTAAAGTTACAAACCCTCTTTTTATTTGAACAAGAATGACCAATCATGTTGTTTAATAAGTTCTTTGAGTAGATATGCTGTTCTGGATTTAACCATGTAATGTGAGATTTAGACAGTTTGGAACATCATTTTGAGTGAACCATTCAGCTCGGAAGTAATGTTCGAAGAAGTAAAATCAGCCTGATCAGTACAAAATATTGTAAAAGTGACCCAAAATAAGAACACCTTTATTCCATTAATGAAGATTGTTTTCATTCTCCACTGCAATTTTTGTCCACAAAGACAAGGCTAGTTTTAACGGAACTCAATCTTAGTTTAGAATTTGTCTTACCAAACACCGATGTTAGTCTATTCCTTCAGGAAATCAGCTTATCTAAAGAAATTTTGGTGTCATAACCATAGGATATTGCAATGAAAGGAAGTTTTCAAGCACACACTTCTCCACATACATACTAATTGAATGTGCTTTTATTTGAGGATCTCACTGTCTGACATTTGTAGAGGAATAAATTCACTTGAAAATACCACAAATGGATTTATCACACAGTGTATGTATACTAGTCCTGCCTTGAGCTATTGAGTTGAACAAGTTTATAGAATTGCTTTTCTTTGAAGGCATGCTATTTTCTGTAGAATGAAGTACATTGTGAAAAAAGGAAAGTTTACTCGTGAAGAGAGACAGTTGTATGAGGGAGTGGAGACGATTCCTCCCGTAAATATTGAAAATAAAGTTATTAAAATACGTAAACACGAATCATGTTAAAACAAAGCAAAGTTCAATTTTTGATTAAAAACTTAAATAGCGTTTAAAAGGCCAATATCCTTAAAAAAACTAAAAAAAACATTTGTAAAGTGGACAGTGTCACCATCCCAATGGTACTGTCCAGGGACAGGGTAAACCTTTGGATAAAACACGTCTAAAACGGTGCCGTCGTTCAAAGTCGTAATGATGGTACGACAGTAAAGTGTAGACTATTGCGACTTGAGTGTCACATATACCACACACTGGAGCAACAGTCCTGGATAAAAGAAAACGATGAGTTAAAAACTGTGACCAATGTGTAGTCTAATTAAAACAACCTCCTCCTTTCCATTCTTGCGCAAACAAAGCGACAAAAGACTAATAGAGGGTTTTATCTGGAAAAGACTGTTATCATGCTGCTCACTCCAAGTCGACTGCCAACTGGCACAGAGTCGAGCCTTGAATACAGGACCATAGTTTATGTTTGGAAAAGGCACAGTAGTAATAACGCCAGAGCAGATAAACTCAGCTGCGATGTCAGCGAGCTCGTTCTCGAGAACACTAACGCGTCCTAGTGTCCAGAAGAACTGGATAAAAGTAAATGTTAAAGATAAACTGGTCAGTTCGTTTTGAATGTCGGCGAGAACAGGGTGAAAACCTAATGTGAAGCGATTCCTGAGCCAGTAGAGAGTTAAGCAAGTCGGTAGAAATAGTACAATTTGACCATTGTTTAGCTTCTATATGATCCAAAACAAAGGAAATGGCATACAGTTTGGCAGTGAACACAGAAATTATAGAGGGATTCTGCACTCAACCATCGAACTACAACAAACTATGGCAGAGCCCACATAGTAACCTGATTTTGAACCATCCGTATAAAATGGAAAAATGGTTCAAAATGTGCTTAGCAAACAGAAGATGGTGCTTCCAAAAGAAGTACCCACCTTTCTCAAACGACTCGAAAAAAAGGTCACACTTGGGAATGGTAATAAGCCTTGGTGGGAGGGGCTGACCAGAGGATAGAGCAATATTATCCAAGAACAGAACCAATTTACCTAAATGTGCCTGGATCCGAAGGCCAAAGAATCTTGTCCCAAATGATTTTGGAACTGGTGATAGAAGAGATATTTGTTGAGAATTGAATCCAAGATTGTTTTGTCTTTGATGTCTTAATTGTCGACCATATGCGCGTGCTTGCTGAAAAGTAATGTGGTTCGAAAGTGTGGGATATCTATGAAAGGTATCCCAGGCCTGTTTTGAGCCTTGCATGCTGTGTGGCATTGTGGATTCCACGACGGACAAGTATACCATGGAAAATGTGTCGAGGTTTTATGTATAGATTGAGGTGTTGCTTGGATAGTAAAGTTAGTTACCGCTGCCACACATTTGTCTATTGATGGCTAATTGAAGATGGCAGGATCAAATTCCGAGAAAATAGTGAGAGGGACAACTGGCTTGGTCCAGCTCCCGCCGAGACACGCGAACCTCGTGGCACCGACCAAGGCCATTCTCTCAAAATGATAGGGAAATGATCACTGCCCTGTGGGTTTCTGTCATCCTTACATAAAAGGTCAGGAAAAGTAAAGAGGACTAGATCAAGAGATCAGTAGCAATAAAACTCTGACTAAATGCATGAAAATATATACAAACACCGGTACTGAAGAAAAAATGTTGTGATCCGAGAGCATATGCTCTACGGAATTACCTCTCCCATCAATATCAGCACCTCTCCAGAAGGAAATACGTTCATTTAGGTCCCTCAAGAGTAAAACAGAAGACAGCAACTGTTCAACGAGAGCATCAAGAAATGTTTCCTGTAAAGACACACAGGATGGTAAGAATTAATCAGTGCTTTAATATGATCCAGATCTGAACATAAACCGCGACAGTTCCACTGTATCAAAATAACCATTTTACTCATGTGCTGGAGAATTGGGTCGAGAGTGTTTTCTGTTTTCGACTACGTTTCTTTATTAGAAGGAAGTTTATCGACCTGCATGGATCCTGCCTTGGGTTCATTGGGCAGGTCTCTATCGTTGGAAGAAGATTCCAGCGACTGAGGGGCGTGAACGAATTATTATTCTGCATCTCAGAGCCAGAGATGAAAGATGGACACAAGGAAACGCCAGAACTCAAAGTCAAAGGAAGCAGGTCTGGACAGCAACTGGAAGAAATGTTTGGGACAGAAAGGGAAGTAGACGTTGATTCGTCTAGTCTCTTAATCATGGAGGGCAAAAGATTATTGAGATGATTTGAAAAGAAATTACTCTGTTAGAGGCACGGACAGATCTGTCTGCACTCTCACAGTAGCAGTGGAATGGAATGCAGCAGCATTGTCTTAGATGGAGTTTGGGACATTAATTTCTGAGCCTCCAAATAAATGATATTATTTAGTCTTTAAACGTTGTACTTCTTTCTCCTCCACCCAATGGGGAAAGAAAGAAAGTATAAAGTGGTGTGAACCATTACAGTTGACACAGTGTAGTTCAAGTTTACACACCTAGGCGTCGTGGTCTTTGCCACCAAGACGAGCACGTGTTAATGATCCACGACAAAAGGCCTTTGAATGTCCTCTGAATCTCTGGCACTGAAAACATCAGAGAAAGATTTGAAATAGCAAGCCTAACTTTACAAGTTAAGTATTCTGCTTTGATAATGGCAGGTGGAGGTGGCGATGCAGACGTCAACATAATTACATTTGTGGGTACCATAATTCCACCTTTGCAGAGTGGAGACTCGATGCACTGCAGAAACACCTTCACTGGAGAAACCAGCGAAAATCTCTGGCTGGGGAATGTTCTTTAAATTCCTGTCCTGGAAGAATTAAAGTTACATGGGGAATAACCTCGATGTGTATTATGCCTAATGCTCCTCGAATCTCAGATATTTGTGATGCAGATGTTTCCACCAAAAATGTTTCCAGATTGTAACTTTCTCACTGACTTGGGAGAAGCCAAAGTGTCCCTCTAATCCCCTTTCGAATAAAATTTAACATTTAACATAAAAATAACATTTGCAATTAAGGATTTCTTGGATAAAGAGTGCATGATTAGGAAATCGAGGGTACACAAAATCTGGTGGAGACGTTGACTGTACAACA
>NW_027467782.1:9760176-9853866 GCF_004210375.1 Tachypleus tridentatus | reverse complement strand
TAGTTAGAAAGTGAATGAATGGGTTAACTATTACAAGTATATTGATTTAATTTTACATAATTTTTATAAATATTAATTGCTGGAAGATGAACGTAGGTCTACTACACTTTGTTATAGTAATAGTATATAGTCTAACTTAGAAGTATTTCAAAATTAGAGTTGAAAGGTATGACTTCTTGTGAAGCCCAAGAGTTGGCAGCGGGTGGTGATGACTAGCTGCCTTCCCTCTAGTCTTACTCTGCTAAGTTAAGGACGGTTAGCGCAGATATCCCTCGTGAAATTCAAAACAAATAATGCTTCTGAAGTATAATGAAAATAAAACTTATAATTTCTATATTCAACACGTTTTACAGTTTAGTAACAATTATTTACAAACGTTGACGTCTTGCTGAGCTGGCTTTTTTTAATCATGTTGATAAAGTGTACAGAGCAGATAACACTAAGTTTCGGAAATATACAAAAAGCACAAGTAGTAGTTCAAGAATATCAAACTTCGTAGATGATGAGAATTTCGTAACATATCAGAAATTCGAGGGGGCGTTAGGATTATTTTAAATTCTTTGCTCGATAAAACTGTACCCAATTTAAAATAGTTATCAAGGTCTGGAGAAATTGTTTAATATAATCGCTCTTCTGGTCTTTGGGCCTGAAATGTGAATAATTGGGTTTCGATACCCTTGGCTAACAAATAACCTACTGTGCAGTTTTGTGTTTAAAAATAAGAAGGAAACAAATTAAGATAATCTGAAATTAACTGTCAACTTAGTCTTCGAAACCTGCACTAAATTGTTGTATAAGATGCCAACATAATTACGAATATTTAGAATTACTATTGTATTACGTTGTTTTCATTTAGCATAAATCATAATTTTAACCAGGAGCCTTTGTAATCATATTTTTAGGAAATAAATTTTCAGTTCCTTCTAAAATTGCATTAAACAAATAACAACAACCAGTGTAAATAAACAAATAATAATGAGTTGTAATCAACATATGACACAAGAAGTTCATTTGACTGTTTTGAGAAAAAAATCAACGAGAAAAACAACATTGTGTGGTAGCTCGCTTTTTGTAAGAAAATTTAAATAAAGATTATGCTGTTGCTGGAACATTGTGAAGGTAACAGGAAGAAACACTGCTTTTTAAGATTATATTTCCAGAAGTTTGTCTGTCTAGAGAACAGTTAAAGCTGTTTTTTCTTTGATTGTAACATTTATTTTTATACAGCTGTTATCAGTGCAGGAAATCCCTATTTTTCAATATGTTCCATTTAAAGGGCACAAAAATTCAGAAAACTGTCAGGAAAAGTGGGAGAATGAATAAAGAGCTTCTTGGGCTCTTAAGCGTGCCCTAAACTCTGGCCTCAGTATGCACGACTTTGATGTGTATTCCCTCACTTTACTTGGTCAAATGAACCTTGCCCCCACTTTTAATTTGCCTTTACTCCTCTGAGAATGTTATTTATCAAAACCTATCAGCGTAGAAATAAAAATTTAAAACATTTAACAAATCCCTCACTTAAAATTCGGCCAATTTATCAAATGAAGTTTACATTGACAAATTATTTACGAAAGAGCTGTAAAATTATATTTCATGACGGGTATTAGTTTGAAGATGGCCTGGGAAAGTCGAAACGTTGTTCTCTGCTTTACTTGTGTTAATACTCATACCAGCCATCCTGACATATATTTTTTACTTCAAGTGGGTTTGTCGTCATCACGAAAAGGTGTAAATATTTTACATTGTGTAAAATTCCAAAATGAAAAAAAATGTATTTAAATATGTATTTAATATGTTTTTAACGTGTATATAAAAGTTCATCTCTTATGTTCATCGGTTTTAAGTGCTATCATATTCCTTAAAACATTCAACAAGATGAATAAACCTCTTAGGATAGCGTTTTCCAGACAGTGGCGAGGGCGGGTCGGCCTTCTGGCGGAAAATAAAAAATAACGGAGGAAGAAAACACTTCATTACAGAATATTTAAAATCAAGAAATACCAAAGACTGTATGGAATTGATGGTAAACAATTATAAAAAACACAGCACACTATACTTATCACAGTTTATTAACTGTACAATTGATCAATGGATGCATAATGTCTTAAATTCACAGTCTTATATATCAATATCAAAGGTGCACTTGCTTCCAAGAAACATGAAATTGAAGAAATTAGTCATAGTCAAACCAATTATATATGTCATGTTGACCTGAAATAGTTTTATCTTTGACCCAATCTCTAATAAAAAATATTTATTGCGGCGCCACCTTCCTCGAATGTAGTGTTGACCCGAAATATTTTATCTTTGACCCAATCTCTAATAGGTAATCTGTATTACCGCACCACCTTTTTGGAATATAGTGTTGACCTGAGACAGTTTGATCTTTGACCCAATTTCTGATAGAAAATCTTTATTGTGGCACTACCTTTCTCGAATGTAATGTTGTCCACATTAACTCCCTCATAGAAATAAAGTACTCTGATTCTTATATTAGATTTCGCGATCGTGCCAAATGGTCAAGATGCGGTTAGATTTTTGAGATAGAAATGTTTCTGAAGTTTGTCAAAAAACAAACAAACCAAAAAAGAATTATAGAAATAGCCGACATTTCCCAGTGTTGTCAATAAAACATACACCTAAATTTCTTTAAGCTTTCGTAAGTAAACAGAAGATAAACATCTTCTGTGAAATAAAATGCGCATGTCCGAGGTTGTGTCGTGCGTGTACAACCACTGTTATTGATATTAAAACTCTCTTCTGAGCTATCGTGGTTTCTCGGTAGACAATCAATTCACTTTTTCAGTTTCGATCATTTTCTTCTTGACAAATAACTTTCTCCTGTACGTAACTAAACATCCTTTCTTGTCCTTTACGAGCAAGAACTGTGAATAACGTCATCCGTGACCGAAGCAATTTTCAATATAATTTCACATTCTAAATATTGCTCTTTTAAATAGTAGCGTGAGACGTGTGAAACACACATGTTGCACATAAACCATTAAAGATATTTATCGGATTTCCGGTGTCAAAACGTACTCTACCGTCTTGTATAAGAATAAAGAAAACTGTGCCAGTGTATGAGATTGATGATTTAAGTTTTATCGTATAAATAACACAAATGACATCAGAACACAAAGTTTTGATATACATTCAGTTTATTTACAATATTTTAATGCAATATAAATGTAAACAAAACACACCGTATCTAAAGAAGAATTCTCTTCCAACATTTGTCTTTACTTAAGTACATTTTTCCTCTTATGTGGCTCGCTCGTTCTCTCTAGGCAGGACGTGATTTAGCACTTAGCGTGTTGGAGTGGATTCGTGGTTCGCATCCCATTGCAGAAATAAATCGCGCAAGCACTTTGTGGTTTTCAGTATACCGTAAGAGTAATGGTCAAATGATGTAATCATAATAGTCCAAGAGTTGGTAGTCAAGTGATTTGATTATAATAGTCTAAAAGCTGGCGCCCTTGTGATTTGATTATAATAATCTAAAAGCTGACGATCAAGTATCATCATCATCATTAGTATCATCATTAATATCATTAGTATCATCATCATCATTAGTATCATATTGTACATCATCATCATCATTAGTATCATCATTAATATCATTAGTATCATCATCATCATTAGTATCATCATTAATATCATCATCATCATCATCATCAGTAGTATCATCATCATCATAAGTATCATCATCATATAAAGTAGTAGTATCATCATCATACCATGTAGTATCATCATCATGGTATATCAATACATATCATCATTAGTATCGTTATCATCATCATTATCATCAATAGTATCATCATCATCATCATAAGTATCATCATTAATATCATAATCATCATCATTAGTATCATCATCATCATTAGTATCATCATCATGATCATTATCATCATCATTGGTATCATCATCTTCATTAGTATCATCATCATCATCGTTAGTCTCATCATATTTATCATCATTAGTCTCATCATCATCATTAGTATTATCATTAGTCTCATCATCATCATTAGCATTATCATTAGTCTCATCATCTTCATTAGTATCATCATCATCATCGTTAGTCTCATCATATTTATCATCATTAGTCTCATCATCATCATTAGCATTATCATTAGTCTCATCATCATCATTAGTATTATCATTAGTCTCATCATCATCATCACTGCTTATTCCCCGATGCTAGAGACATTTACAACGTTGCTTAACCACTCGTTGCTAGGTGCATTTCCAACACTGCTTACACCTCGTTGCTGGGGACCGTTCCAACACTTCTTACCCAAATGTTGCTCGCGAGATTTCCAATACTGCTTACCCCCCGTTTCTAGGGACATTTCCGACACTACTTACCCAATCGTTGCTAGGGATTTTTCCAACACTGCTTACCCCTCGTTGCCAGGGGCATTTCCAACACTGCTTTACTCTCGTTGCTAGGGACATTTTCGACACTGATTAACCCCCGTTGCTAGGGACATTTCCCCCACTGCTTACCCCCGTTGCTAGGGACATTTCCGACACTGCTTACTCCCCGTTGGTAGGGACTTTTCCGACACTGCTTACCCCTTTGCTAGGAACATTTCCGACACTGATTACTCACCGTTGCTAGGGATATTTCCCCCACTCCTTAACTCCCGTTGCTAGGGACATTTCTAACACTGCTTACCTCACTGTTGCTTGGGACATTTCCCCCGCTGATTACCCGCCCGTTGTTTGGGCCATTTAACACACAGCTTACTCCCGATACTAGAGACATTTCCACCACTACTTACCCCCCCCATTGCTAGGGCATTTCCACTGCTTATCTCCTTGTTGCTTGGGACATTTCCCCACTGCTTACCCCCCCCGTTACTAGGGACTTTTCCGACACTGCTTACCACTCATTGCTATTTTATGGAGTGTGTTAGAGTATAGATCACCATACCATATGATTTTATCCTACTGTCTAACTCTCTACCTATTAATGGAGTATGTTAAAGTATAGATTACCATGCCACATGATTTGATACTGCTGTTTAACTCTCTAATTATCAATGGAGTATGTTAGAGTATAGATTTCCACACCATAATATTTTATCCCAATGATTAAGATAAGATTGAGAGAAAAAAAGAATTTAAGTATTCCAAAAGAAAGTTTTGCCACAATACCAGTGTTATCTTACCAAAAGCTCACCATTACTAGAAAAAATAGTGTAATAGGAGAGAAAGGAAAATCATTTTTTCTTTATAAGGAAGTCATGAAATAACTGCGTAAAAAGATGCTACACTTTTGATAAAGCGTTTTTAGAAATTTCCATGTAGTGTACCATCTTCGTTACTATCTTTATAGACACAAGTTTTACTATCTGGTTAATCTTACGGCATTGAGATCTTTAACAGAATAACAACCATAAAGAGTTCAGGAATTTGACCATCCTACTAAAAGAGATCTATAGTGAAGGGATTTTAACGTTTTGTCAACATGACGAGGGGCGTGATTATCATTTTGATGTGAGACCTTCTCATCACATGAAACATTACACCGTATTATCATGCTGCTCTACCGTTTGTCAATATGTAATTGTGGATTATCGTTACAAATGTCCCGTATTACTCTCCACAGTTCAGCTAAGCCTTTTAATTAATTTTCTCAGTTTTTATATAAGACTATTCAGCGTAAAACATGTTAATTGTGAAATCCAAACCATTGTTGTGAATATTCCATTGATCCATTTTTCTCTATCCCATCAAACAAAATGTCTTTCATCCTTACCAGATAATGCGATATAGAATGCACCTGCTAAAAGTACACGTTTCTAACTTTGGTCATCTCGTTGTGTGTATTTCATTGTCACTTAAAACCTTTCATCCTGTCACCTGTTGTCAGTGGTAATTTTGAAATGGCTATACACTCATTTGGATTACTTCGTACTAAATGTGTATCTTACTGGTGTCAAGATTACCTTCATCCTTGTATTTCAGTGTATTAAACTGTCAAAAGTCCCACGAAAAGCTTGCTATTTCTCTGTGCCAACCACATTGTAATTATCCTGTTAAAGACCGCCCTTCAGTTTCTGTTAAAGTTTGATCTCTACAGTCTACTGGTTCGTTATCAAGTGAAACTATCTGTCCTTCTATTTTATAACACACTACAATTGTAATCTGCTTTTTTTGTGAGATTATACAGGGTGTTCGGAAAGTCACTGTGTAGTTTTGAAAACAGCGATAACAGCATTCATTCAGTCTATTTCAAGCCAGCAACTGATAGCGATGTTTAGAAACAAAATAAGAAGGATCCAAGCCTGTATTGATGCCAACGGGGGTCACTTTCAACATTTTTTGTAATTATCATTCATATTTACCTCCTATTCGATATCGAAACATGTCTGTTAATAAATATATAAGTGCACAGTGACTTTCCGAACACCCTGTATTTCTAATAAATATTGTTCTGTGTGTTATCGTTGTTTCTGTTTTGTCTCAGATATTTCTATAAATCTCTAAATTTTATGTAAATTTGTAACTCCCGAGTGAGCCCAGCATGGCCAGGCGGTTAAGGCACTCGACTCGCAATCTGAAGATCGTGGGTTCAAATCCCCATCACACCAAACATGCTCGCCCTTTCAGTCGTGGGGACGTTATAATGTTACGACCAATCACACTATTCGTTAATAAAAGAGTAGCCCAAGAGTTGGCGGTGGTTGGTGGTGACTAGCTGCCTTCCCTCTATTTTTGCACTGCTAAATTAGGGATGGCTAGTGCAGAGACCCCTCGAGTAGCTTTGCGTGAAATTTAAAACAAAACAAACCAAAATCATATCTAACAAGTATTCAATTACAGTACTGAACAAAGTGTTGTCTCCCGCTGTTACAGTGGAAAGTCTACGGAGTTACAATGCTAAAATCAGGGGTTCGATTCCCCTCGATGGACTCAACAGATAGTCCGATGTAGCTTTGCTATAAGAAAACACAAACACAAAAGTGTTAAGACAAGAAAATATTTTGTCATTCTTTCCATTTTGTGGGGCTAATTCTTCCATGTCACCACGTAAGAAAACTCAAATATTTTATACCTAAAACAACATGGTAATACTTTACTGTTGACAACCGATGAATCAGTATGAGAATACTTGTCATTCTTTAGAATTTCTGTAAACTTGTACCAAGGACATATCATAAGGGTTTTGCTTGAATGAACATACTGATTAAATTTAAGGTCTGAAATAACTGTCATGGTGCCCAATGCAGTGTGTTAACTATATAGAAAGAAGCTAGTAAGGAACTAACATATGGTACCGGTGTATGTTAGAAATAAATTTCATAAAACTTCACAAATAAACCTTCATACAGAGAGTGTTTAACACATTATATTAAGTTTTATTTTCATTGCCCAAAAAGCTTAGAGAATTGTCACTAGAGCAGAGAGTTCGTACAAAAACTTTACGTTGTGCTGATTGAACTCTATAGCAAATTGCTTCAGAATTGAAATGTTCTCCTAGAACTGTCAAGTACACCCTAGATCATGAGACTGAGACAGGTAAATTAGAAAATAGGAAAGGAAGAGGAACACCTAAACTCAGTTATACTGATGTTAAGTATCTTTGTTTATGCAGCTTTCAGGACAGAAAGAAGACTACACGAGATAAACAGCCATGAACCTAATGACATAAAAGTGTCCTGATACACAGTGTCAAGAAGACTCAATGAGAATGAAATATTTGGTTGTGAAGCAGTTAGAAAACCTTTACTTATAACCTCCAATTATCATGAAAAGACTGAAATCTGTTAAAAAATACAAAAGCTGGACGGCTAATGATTAGTAAATGACTTTATGAGTGGATAAGTCCACTTTTGAAATATTTCTTTCAAAATGTAGGTCGTACGTCCGACGGAGGAAAGGTGAAATATACTTACCTCAGTACATAGCACCAACCATGAAATATAGGTGGAGTTAGTATAATGGTATGGAGGTGTTTTTCTGTTAATGCAACAGGAGATATTTACAAAATAAATGGAATAATGAACCAGTACAGATACCATCAGATACTGATCCGCCATGGTATATCCAGTGGTTGGTGTATAATTGGTTAAGAATTCCACTATCTAGAAAATAACTACCCTCTTTCAAACATTAAGAAAGAAACTGCTGAAGTTATTTTAATGATACAATGGCCCCCATAGAGCCCCGATCTCAACCAGCTTAAGTAGATCTGGAACATGATGGATCAAAAACTTGACATGTCAAAAATTACTTCTAAAGAAACTTTATGGAAGTGTATTACAGACATTTGAAGTAAATTCCCAAAAAACACTTTTATTAGATGTGTTGCAACGATGGTTGAAAGACTGTCTGCAGTTATTAAACCAAAAGGGGGACACAAAATATTAGCTATTTACAGAACTCAACACTTCCATTGAGTTTCTGTTGTACCATGTTTACTGAACTCAACACTTCCACTGAGTTTCTGTTAAACTATGTTTACTGAACTCAACACTTCTACTGAGTTTCTATTGTACTATGTTTACCGAACTCAACACTTCCACTGAGTTTCTGTTGTATTATATTTACTGAACTCAACACTTCCACTGAGTTTCTGTTAAACTATGTTTACTGAACTCAACACTTCCACTGAGTTTCTGTTAAACTATGTTTACTGAACTCAACACTTCCACTGAGTTTCTGTTAAACTATGTTTACTGAACTCAACACTTCCACTGAGTTTCTGTTAAACTATGTTTACTGAACTCAACACTTCCACTGAGTTTCTGTTAAACTATGTTTACTGAACTCAACACTTCCACTGAGTTTCTGTTAAACTATGTTTACTGAACTCAACACTTCCACTGAGTTTCTGTTGTATTATGTTTACTGAACTCAACACTTCCACTGAGTTTCTGTTAAACTATATTTACTGAACTCAACACTTCCACTGAGTTTCTTTTCTTTATGTTTACTGAACTCAACACTTCCACTGAGTTTCTGTTAAACTATGTTTACTGAACTCAACACTTCCATTGAGTTTCTGTTGTACTATGTTTACTGAACTCAACACTTTCACTGAGTTTCTGTTATGTTCATTAAACTCAACACTTCCACTGAGTTTCTGTTAAACTATGTTCACTGAACTCAACACTTCTACTGAGTTTCTATTGTACTATGTTTACCGAACTCAACAACTGAGTTTCTGTTAAACTATGTTTACTGAACTCACTTCCACTGAGTTTCTGTTAAACTATGTTAACTGAACTCAACACTCCACTGAGTTTCTGTTAAACTATGTTAACTGAACTCAACACTTCCACTGAGTTTCCGTTGTCTATGTTTACTGAACTCAACACTTCCACTGAGTTTCTGTTAAACTGTGTTTACTGAACTCAACACTTCCACTGAGTTTCTGTTAAACTATGTTTACTGAACTCAACACTTCCACTGAGTTTCTGTTAAACTATGTTCACTGAACTCAACACTTCCACTGAGTTTCTGTTAAACTATGTTTACTGAACTCAACACTTCCACTGAGTTTCTGTTAAACTATGTTTACTGAACTCAACACTTCCACTGAGTTTCTGTTAAACTATGTTTACTGAGCTCAACACTTCCACTGAGTTTCCGTTGTAATAAATAGGAACATTAATAACATTTTGATGTTTCACCTGTGATTTACCTTCCAATGTTCCTTGACATAAACCTAAAACCTAATCCCTGATTTTGTCCTTACAATTTTGCACAATACTGTATATCGGTAATACTAGGGTTTAAATAATTTGTCTAAAGGAAATAAATCTGTAATGCTGAATAAATAACTTGAATTTCACTGACTGATTACAACTTGTTAAACTTTCACACAAAAACCAAAACTTGTTTCCGTTAGTAAAATCCTATAGCTATACTTGTTAAGAAACCATTACAGCCAGTAAGTTGATAATTGTCAAACCTATTGGCATCATTACGTATACAGGACTCAAGATGGTGCTAATCTAAACTGCTTAAATTGCAAAAAATCTAAAATTTTACAACAATGTGGTTAAAAACTGGTTATGATTACAAGTTGTGGTGTCGGAACATCTGTTTGGAACATAATTTGAGATAAATCATGTAAAAGAACTTGGAACTTATTGCAGCCTCAGTTAAGTATATGATGTAGTTGGTTAACTGATGTGTAACAAAAGAAAATGTACTATTTCAAGTGAAGATTAATAGCCATCTTGTCACTACTCTGACATCATCACTTGAACAGTAGATAACCTGGCGTGTAAAGCTAATAGTTGAAACTAAGTAAGTATATAGGCAAATAATATGAACGTTCATATACGTTATAAACTGTCACAACTCCATTATAAAATAAGTTTCATTTTTAGAGAAGGAATATCGAGGTTTTTTGTTGTCTATTTTTAAACAAATTAATTTGAAGTAAGGATTATGTTTTGATACTGAGCACGAACAACAACCCACATGAAGTAAAAATGCATCTTAAGATAGCTGGTATGGGTACTAAAACTTTAATTAAAATTAAATTCTGAACAACGTTACGACCTTCTTAAGTGATATTCTGGTTAACTTAGTAACCCTAGCAATTACCCTGTTGCTAGGGGCATTTCCACCACTGCTTACCCTCCTTTGCTAGGGACATTTCTCACACTGCTTCCACATCGTTGCTATGGAAATTTCCCCCACTGTTTACACCACCGTTGCTAGTGACATTTCCCACACTGGATACCTACGTTGATTGGGACATTTTCCTCACTGCTTACCTCCCGTTGCTACGGATATTTTCCAAAAAGCTTGACCGCCATTGCTAGGGATATTTCTCTCACTTCTTACCACCCGTTACTAGGGACATTTCCCTCACTGCTTTCCCTCCGTTGCTAGGAACATTTCCTACACTTTTTACCCTTCCATTGCTAGGGAAGTTTCCCACATGGCTTACCGACGTTGCTAGGGACATTTCTCCCATTGCAAGAGACATTTCCACCACTGCTTACCTCCCGTTGTTAGGGACATTTCCCACACAGCCTGACCCCCATTGCTAGGGACATTTCACACATGACTTCCAACCGTTGTTTGGGACATTTCACTTTCTGCTAACCCCCCGTTGCTAGGGACATTTCCTCCACTGCTTACACCCCATTGCTGGGGTGTATTTCCTCCACTGAATAACCCCGTTGTTAGGGAAATTACCACCAATTCTTACCCCCATTTTCTAGGGACATTTCACCCATTATTTACCCTCCATTGCTTGGGACATTTCTTGCACTGCTTACCCCCGTTTCTAGGGACATTTCACACACTGATTACCCTCCGTTGCAAGGGACATTTCCCACACTGCTTACCTTCGTTGCTAGAGACATTTCCCCACTGCTTACCCCACGTTGCTAGGAACATTTACGACACTACTTACACTGTATCTAGGGACACTTCTCCCACTGCTTACTGCGGTTTCTAAGGACATTTTCCCCACTGCTAACACCCATTGCTATGGACATTTCCCTACTGCTTACCACCCGTTCCAAGGGATATTTCCGAAACTGCTTACACCCATTGCTAGGAACATTTCGCTCATTGCTTACCCCTCCAGTTGCTAGGGACATTTCCCACACTGTTTACCACCGGTTGCTAGGGTCATTTCCCCCACTGTTTCCCCCATTGCTAGGAACATTTCCCACTGCTTACTCCCCATTGCTAGGGGCATTTCCCCAGTTCTTATTCACGTTGCTAGGAATATTTCTCCCACTGTTAACCACCCCTTGCTAGGGACATTAACGACACTGCTTACCCCGTTGCTAATGACATTTACTCCACTGTATACCCCTGGTTCTAGGGACATTTACCCCACTGCTTTCTCCCGTTGATAGGGACATTTACCCTACTGTTTACCTCCGTTGCTAGGGACATTTCCCCACTGAATACCCTCCATATATAGGGATATTTCACCTAAAACTTACCCCTCCATATATAGGGATAATTCACCTAAAGCTTACCCCTCCATATATAGGGATATTTACCCCACTTTGTAACCACGTTGCTAGAAACCTTTTCCCCACTTATTATTTACGTTGCTAGGGACATTTCCCCTACTTCTTACCCACGTTGCTACGGATATTTTTCCTACTGCTTTCCCCACGTTGCTAGGGACATTTCCCTTACTGCTTATCACCTGTTGCTAGGGATATTTCCCCACTGTTTAACTCTGTTGCTAGGGACATTTCGCACTGAATACACCCCATTGCTAGGGAAATTTCCCCACCATTTACCCCGTTGCTAGGGACATTTATCTTACTGTATACCTCCATTGCTAGCGACATTTCCCCATTGAATACACCCCATTGCTAAGGACATTTCCCATACTTCTTACCCCACGTTGCTAAAAACATTTCCACTACTGCTTACCCCCGTTGCTAGAGTCATTTACACCACTGCTTAACGCCATTGCAAGGGACATATCCCCTACTGTTTACCCTTGTTGTTAGGGACATTCCCCAACTGAAAACACCCCGTTGCTGGAGACATTTCCCCCACTGCTTACCCACGTTGCTAAGAGCATTTCCACTACTGCTTACCCCATTTGCTAGAGTCATTTACACCACTGCTTTCCACGTTGCTAGAAAAACATTTACACTGCTTATCCCGTTGCTAGGGACATTTCCCCTACTGCTTTATTTTCGTTGCTAAGGGCATTTCCACCACTGCTTACCCCTGTTGCTGGGGTCATTTCCCCACTGCTTTACACCATTGCTAGGGATATTTCGGACACTGCTTGACCCCGTTGCTAGGGACATTTCCGACACTGCTTACCCCCATTACTATGGATATTTCCCTTACGCCTACTTCCGTGGCTGGAAACACTTTGCACACTGTTTATCCCCGTTGCAAGTAGTATTTCCGACACTGCTTACCCCTGCGTTGAGAAAGACATATCCCCTCTGAATACACCCATTGCTAGGGACATTTCCCCCACTCTAACCACCCGTTGCGAGATAAACTTCCCCCCTTTGCTTACGTTCGTTGCTAGGGACATTTACCTTACTGTTTACCTCCGTTGTTAGGGACATTTCCTCACTGAATACACCTCGTTGCTAGGGACATTTTTCCCACTGCTTAACACCATTGCAAAGGACATTTCTTCTACTGTTTACCTCCGTTGTTAGGGACATTTCCCTCACTGAATACACCCCGTTGCTAGGAACATTTCCCCCAATGCTTAACACCGTTGCTAGGGATATTTCAAACACTGCTTGCCCCCGTTGCTTGGGACATTTCCCTCACTGCTAACCACCCGTTCCTTGAAACACTTCTCCCTTTGCTTACCCCCGTTGCTAGGGGCATTTACCTTACTGTTTAACTCCATTGCTACGGACGTTTTCCCCATTGAATACACCCCATTGCTAAGGACATTTCCCATACTTCTTACCCGAGTTGCCAAGGACATTAAACCCACTGCTTACACCGTTGCTAGGGAGATTTCGGACACTGCTTACTCCCGTTTCTAGGGAAATTTTCGTCACTGCTTACCCTCTTTGCTAGGGACATTTCCCCCACTGCTTACAACCCTGCTAAGGTCATTGACCCCTCTTCTTACCCCTGGTGCTAAGGACATTTCCCCTACTGTTTACCCCCATTGCTAGGGACATTTATCACTGCTTACTCACCGTTTCTAGAGATATTTCCCCCAGTTCTTACTCCCGTTGCTAGGGACATTTCTCACGCTGCTTACTCCCGTTGTAGGGACATTTCAGGCACTGCTTGCCCCGTTGCTAATGACATTTCTTCCACTGTTTAACCCCGTTTCTATGGACATTTCCCTCACTGCTTTCCCCCGTTGCTAGGGGCATTTCCCCCACTGCTTACTTCACGTTGCTAAGGACATTTTCACTACTGCTTATCCACCATTGCTAGATACATTTACACCACTGCTTACCAAGTTGCTAGAAAAACTTTTACACTGCTTACCCCGTTGCTAGGGACATTCCCCCCAATGCTTTCCCTTCGTTGCTAGGGCATTTCTCCCATTGCTTACACCTGTTGCTAGGGTCATTTCCCTACTGCTTAACTCCGTTGCTAGGAATATTTTGGACACTGCTTTCCCCATATGCTAGGGTCATTTCCCCCACTTTTTACCCCGTAGCTAAGGACATTTCCCCATTGCTTATAACCGTTGCTAGGGACATTTCGGACACTGCTTACCCCGTTGCTAGGAACATTTCCCCTACTGTTTATCCCAGTTGCTAGAAACATTTCTCACTGGTTACTCCCTGTTTGTAGGAAAATTTACACCAGTGCTTACTTCCGTTGATAGAAACATTTTTTCACTGTTTACCACATGTTGCTGGGGAATTTTCCCCCACTATTTACCCCGTTGCTAAGGACATTTTTGTATGAAAACAACTCGTTGCTAGGGAAATTTCCCCAACTGCTTACCCCGTTGCTAAGGGTATTTCCTACACTTCTTAAACCCGTTGCTAGGGATATTTCCCCCACTGCTTACCCCACGTTGCCAGGGGCATTTCAACCAATGCTTATCCCTGTTCCTACAGACATTTCTTCTACTGGATTCACCCCGTTACTAAAGACACTTCCCCTACTTCTTACCCCACGTTGCTAGGGTATTTCACCCAATGCTTACCCCTTTTCCTAGGGACATTTCTCCCTCTTCTTACACCCGTTGCTGGGGAGACTTCCCTCACTGCTAACCACCCGTTTCTAGGGACACTTCTCCCATTGCTTATCTTCGTTGCTAGGGAGATTCACCTCACTGTTTACCTCCGTGGCTGGGGACATTTCCTACATTTAATACACCACGTTTCTAAGAACATTTCCCCCACTGCTTACCCCAGTTGCTCAGGACATTAAACCTACTGTTACCCCCTTGCTAGGGACATTTCGGACACAATTTACTCCCGTTGTTAGGGACATTTCAGACACTGTTTCCCCCCTCTGCTAGGGACATTTCATTCACTGCTTATCCCTGTTACTAGGGACATTTTCGAAACTACTTATCCCCGTTGATAGGGACATTTCCACTACTGTTTACCACTCGTTGTTAGGGACATTTCCTCCACTGTTTGCCCCCATTGCTATGGACATTTCCCAATGCTTATTTTCCGTTGCTAGGGACATTTTTCCAGTGCATACTACCGTTGCTAGGGTCATTTCTACCACTGTTTACCACCCGTTGCTAGGGACATTTCCCGCACTGTTTACTCCCCGTTGCAAAGGGACATTTCCATTTAAAAACAAATCGTTGTTAAGGACATTTGCCCCAATTCTTACCCCCGATCTAGGGACATTCCCCACCTTTTATCCCCGGTTCTAGGGACATTTCCTCCACTGCTTTCCCCCCGTTGCTAGGGGCATTTCCCCCACTGCTTTCCCCCCATTGCTAGGGGCATTTCCCCCACTGCTTACCCCACGTTGCTAGTGGCATTTCATTCAATGTTTACCTCTTTTTCTAGGGACATATCCCCTACTGGTTCCCCGTTGCTAGGAACATTTTTCTTACTGCTTACCCCATTCCTAGGGACATTTCCGATACTGCTTAACACAGTTCCTAAGAACATTTCGGACACTGCTTACACCCGTGTCTAGGGAAATTTCCAACACTGTTTACTCCCGATGCTAGAAACATTCTTCCTACTGCTTACTCCAGTTGCCAAGGACATTAAACTCACTGCTTACCCCGTTGCTAGGGACATTTTGGACACTGATTGCTCCCGTTGCTTGGGACATTTCCCCCACTTTTTATCCCACGTTGCTAGGGGCATTTCACCCAATGCTTACCCCCTGTGACTAGGGACATTTGCCCCTCTTCTTACACCCGTTGCCTGGGACATTTTCCTCTTTGCTCACCACCCGTTTCTAGGGACACTTCCCCCATTTCTTACCCCAGTTGCTAGGGACATTTACATCACTGTTTACCTCCATTGCTAGAGACATTTCCTACATTTAATACACCCCGTTGCTAAGGTTATTTCCCCCACTTCTTACCCCAGTTTCAAGGACATTAAACCTACTGCTTACCCCGTTGCTAGGGACATTTCGGACACTGTTTACCCCTGTTTCTGGGAACATTTCCAACACTGCTTAACACCGTTGCTAGAATCATTTCGGACACTGCTTACCCCCGTTGTTGTGGACATTTCCCCCACTGCTTACACCTTATACTAGGGACATTTCCGATACTACTTACCCTCGTTGCTAGGGACAATTCACCCAGTGCTTTCCCCGTTATTAGGGACATTTTCTCCAATGCTTACTTACGTTGCTAAGGACATTTCCACTACTGGGTATCCACCATTGCTAGAGACATTTACACCACTGCTTACCAAGTTGCTAGAAAAACCTTTACACTTCTTACTCCTGTTGCTAGGAACATTACCCCTACTTTTTAACCCCGTTGCTAAGGACATTTCCCGCACTTCATACCCCGTTACTAGGGATATTTCACCAAGTGCTTACTCCCATTGCTAGGGACATTTCCCCCACTGTGTATCTCCTGTTCTAGGGACATTTTCCCCACTTCATTTCCCCCGTTGCTTGGGACATTTCCCCCACTTCTTATCCCACGTTGCTAGGGACATTTGCCCCTCTTCTTACACCCGTTGCCTGGGACATTTCCCTCTTTGCTCACCATCCGTTTCTAGGGACACTTCCCCATTGCTTACCCCAGTTGCTGGGGACATTTACATCACTGTTTACCTCCATTGCTAGAGACATTTCCTACATTTAATACACCTCGTTGCTAAGGACATTTCCCCACTTCTTACCCCAGTTTCAAGGACAATAAACCTACTGCTTACCCCGTTGCTAGGGACATTTCGGACACTGTTTACCCCTGTTTCTGGGAACATTTCCAACACTGCTTAACACCGTTGCTGAGATCATTTCGGACACTGCTTATCCCCGTTTTTGTGGACATTTCCCCCACTGCTTACACCTTATACTAGGGACATTTCCGATACTACTTACCCTCGTTGCTAGGGACAATTCACCCAGTGCTTTTCCCGTTATTAGGGACATTTCCTCCACTGCTTACTTACGTTGCTAAGGACATTTCCACTACTGGGTATCCACAATTGCTAGAGACATTTACACCACTGCTTACCAAGTTGATAGAAAACTTTTACACTGCTTACCCCAGTTGGTAGGGATATTTCCCCCACTGCTTAACTTCGTTGCTAAGGACATTTCCCTTACTGTTTACCTCCGTTGGTAGGTATATTTCACCACTGAATACACCTCGTTGCTAGGAACATTTCCTGCACTGCTTACACTCGTTGCTAATGACATTTCCCCCAATGCTTTCCCCAGTTGCTAGGGGCATTTCAACCAATGTTTACCCCTTTTCCTAGAAACATTTCTTCTAGTGGTTTCCCAAGTTTCTAGAAACATTTCCTTCACTGCTAACCACCTGTTTCTCGGGACACTTTCCTACACTGATTACATCCCGTTGCTAAGGACATTTTCTCAACCCAAACGAGCCGTTTTCTTTTTTGCATATAAACATCGGACTCTGCTTACCCCGTTGCTGTGTTATTTCCGACACTGCTTACCACCCGTTTCTCGGGACATTCACTTACTGCCTACCCCTTTTGCTAGGGGCATTTCCGACACTGCTAACCCCTGTTGCTAGGGACATTTCTGACTTACTGCTTAACCTTGTTGCTAGGGACATTTCCCCACTGTTTAACTCCATTGCTAGGGACATTTCTCACTGAATACACCCCGTTGCTGGGGAAATTGCCCCACTGCTTACCCCGTTGCTAAGTAAATTTCGGATTCTGCTTACCCCCGATGCTAGTGATATTTCCGACACTGCTTACCACCCGTTGCTCGGGACATTCCCCCACTGCCTACTCCTTTTGCTAGGGGCATTTCGGACACTGCTTACCTTCGTTGCTAGAAGCATTTCCGACACTGCTAGCCCCCATTGCTAGGGACATTTCCCTTACTGCTTAACCTTGTTGCTAGGGACATTTCCACACTGTTTAACTCCGTTGCTAGGGACATTTCTCACTGAATACACCCGGTTGCTAGGGAAATTGCCCCACTGCTTACCCCCGTTGCTAAGGACATTTCCTCTACTGCTTACCCCTGTTGCTAGGGTCATTTCCCCCACTGTTTACCCCGTTGCTTAGGACATTTCCTCATCTGTTTACCTTCGTTGCTAAGGACATTTCCCCAAGGAATACACCTCTTTTGTAGGGACATTTCACCATCTGCTTACCCCATTGCAGGGACCTTTTCCCCATTGATTACCCCTGTTGCTAGGGGCATTTCCCCCACTGCTTACCCCCGTTGTTTGGGATATGTACCCCACTTTCTAACACTGTTGCTAGAGGCCTTTTCCCCACTGTTTACCCCTATTGCTAAGGGCATTTTTCCCACTGTTTACGCACGTTGCTACGGCTATTACTTATGCTATGGCTATAAAGCTTAACCTGTTGACTGCCAAGTATTTCAGCTGCTACAATACAACTCTGATGCTTCTTCAATTTGTAACTTTTTCCTGACGCCATTTTGGATCGAAAGTGAAACAATTTGTAAGTAAGTGAAATTCATGTATGGTACTGGCATCTAGCGTTAAAGTTAGGCATTATTGAGAAAGAATTAACTTGTCCGTGGCACCGTGTTACCGATCGGCTTGAACGAGTTATCTCGTCTACGGCACTGAACAGGATAAAGCTTGTTTTTCTCTTCTAGAAATACACATATGTTAATGTGAATCACTGTCTTTGTGGGCGCTACTTATGACAATACTGTAATTAGCTACCTTAATTAAAGAATAAGATATTAACTTCAATGTTTTCGTCTTGCCACAAAAGTAGCATTCTGTAAAAGAAATGTATATATATATATTAAAGTACTTATATTTCTGCTAAGTGACAGAACGTTATCTGTGGACTTACAACCGTGGTGAGCAGAGCACAAAAAGCTCATTGTGTAGCTTTCTGCTTAACTTGAAACAGCTTTAACTCCACTGAATTATATGTAAAAACGAACAATTATGATAACAAATAGATAAATTTATTAATTAGAAGGCTTAAGAGATGTTTAAGATCATAAAACGTATCCTAAGATTACTAGCAGTATGGAGAGCTCAAGTGTTCTGCTTGAAAGCTATATATATGTGTATAAATACTGCAGCAATACAATGGTATACCTGTAGTGCTTAAAGTACAACCCTGCTTTATACCAAGTTGAAACTCTTAAGCGACTGGTGTTACCAAGTTATTTTTACTGAAGCGATTCGATCCTTGCACGAGTGATTTAGAGAGAGAGCACAGCGTGATACACATTTCTCACGCAAGTTTTAATATCCTGCACTGTTTTAAAATGACACACTTAAGGACACGAACATCAACCTAAAACATGTTTCAGAAAAGTATAAAAGCCCCTCCAGTGGTTCAGCGGCATGTCTGTGACTTACAATGCTAAAAATCGGGTTTCGATACCCGTGGTGGGCAGACCACAGATAGCCCCTTGTGTAGCTTAGTGCTTAATTCAAAACAACAACAATCTAATATTCGGCCTGGCATGGCCAAGCATATTAAGGCGTTTGACTGGTAACTCGCGGGTTCGAATCCCGGTCGCATCAAACAGGCGTGGAGGCGTTGTATGACACGGTCGATCCCACTATTCGTTGGTAAAAAGTGCAGCCCAAGAGTTGGCGGTGGGTGGTGATGACTAGCTGCCTTCCCTCTAGTCTTACACTGCTAAATTAGGGACGGCTAGCTCAGATAGTCCTCGATTAGCTCTACGCGAAATTAAAAAAAAACAACAAAACTATAAGACGTTCTGTAAAAATAAAATATATTTTTTTATAAATAGAAATCTATAGTTGTTTATTCCGTTTATGAAGGAATAAAAATAGATATATTAAAAACAACCGAAAGGTAGGAAATACTCTAACTTCAAATCAGTATCTTCGACTACCTTTGTTTTATCATTTAATGCCCCCCCCCCAGTAGCATAGCGATATGTCAGCGGACTCAAACTGAAAGAAACCAGATTTAGAAACTCTTGGTGGGCAGAGCAGAGATAGCCCTCTGTGTAGCCTGGTGATTAACAAGAAACAAACAGTTATTAAAGTCTGTAAGAAAGGTGTATTTGTTTCTGTGTTTTCCTACTTGGGGCTATTTGCTGTGTCTACCAAGGGGACTCGAACCCCCTAATTTTAGTATTGTGATCAGAAAACTTACCACTGTCTTTCCAAGAGACATGTTAGAAAGGTATGAAAGTGTGAATATTACAATATTCTATTATATTAGTTTAGTTATGTTCGAGGAAAACTACTTTTCTTCTTTAAAATAATAATTACATACAAGGTAAGAGAGTACCCATGCACAAAGTATATACTTATGTAATAACATCAGGATATTAATTCACTTAATCGTATCGTAAGGCCTGTCTAAGTTATTTTGATGAAGTGGAAGTGACAAATGCTTCAGTCTTCAACTTCGTACTTTCAAACATTAAATTTTAGAAATCAGAGAAATAGAATGACAAGGTTCTAATCTAATATTAAACTAAACAGACCATAAAAACACATGTGCTACACTTTTTGAAAGGTACGTTAGGATAATACGAAAAGGAGCGCACCTAATTTTAAATTGTAATTACAAAATAATCAATTATCTTATGTCTAAACCATATGTCTTAACTACATGTATTAACTATATCTTAAATACATGTTTTAAACACATATTTGAACATTTCTCAGCTACATGTCTTAACTACATGTTTTAGCAATGTGTCTTAACTATATATTTTGATTTTCAAACTTTATATCACAAAAAACTTAAAACATTACACATCTCGACTGAATCTACTTTTCCACAACAAATTGGTCCCTGGACATCTATTTCTCGTGGTGTTCTTGCCTCCAGTTTAGAAATCCCTGCTACATAGAAAATATAAATTAATTCATTTAACGCATAACACCTAAACACGTTTCTGCCAGTTCACACCTTGTCACAGTAAGTTTTTTTAATCGGAAAACAAACCCAAACTGATCACTCAGCACTGAGTAACAATGTATTACATTATCAGGCGTCTAGACGTTATGTTCTGCGGTATCGTGCGTCCAAATTCTATTGTTCTGCATTACCAGGGGTCCAAAAGGTAATATTCTCAATGCTATGTATCATTTTCATGTTTCATTTACAATTATATTCGTCTTGTATGAAGCCTTAATACATAAGGAAATCACACTTCATAAAAAACGTAGCATATGATTCATCATAACAATATTTCTACTTGTCTTCAAGTGTATATATCTACTCGAAACGTTCATTATTGTTTTCTAAGCTCTAACTATACACACGCAGAAATCATATTTTGGAAAGACGCGAAACAATAGAGTTGGAATAGCAACTGTAGAAAGTGCGTACATTTCAGCAATTTGGTTACTATAAAGAGATTGCAAATTCACATATGTATGTATACACATATATCAACTTTGAACCGAATAAGATCTGGTGTCTGCTACTTTTTTACACGAATATAATTCTTGTAATAAACGCACAAATTCAACCTTATTTCTGCAGGCTGAGGGCATAGCATTTCAAACCTATTTCGCGCAACAATCTTTATTTATCACATTTTCTACAAGTTTCTGCGTATTGTGGTTTTATAAGTTGCTGCAAAAACTGTTCACTGTACTTTTCTACAAACTTTCGTTGTTATGCGATAAATGACTAATCTTAATTGTTAGATAATAAATTTATAAATCGATTAATTCTTCTGAAATAAAATTTGCCGAAAATAGTACCTAAAATCAGCGGAACAAAACAATTACGTTATGATGTATTATTTAATTCTAATACCAAATGTACTTGCCAGGTGTGTCCGAAAGTAATATATTTCAACAGTAAATAAAACCTTTATTACTAGTAACAGATATTTTTAATTTCCACTTTAAAAGTTCATATGTCTTACTCTATTGTAGCCTGAAGAGTGCATAATCCTTCTCGTGATTCATGGCATGAGCACGTTTCACTGACGCCACGACTGTACAAATTGCAACATTAAGCGACCCTCATGTGATGTCATTTCAGTATCTACTGGCTGACTGACGGACAACATACTACCGTATAATGGTACGAGTGGTTAACACAAGTGACCTCTCTAGTGGGCCGAAGTAAACACGCGGTTACCAGATACATAATAAGATTACAGATAAATCGGAGACAAACTGCAAGCAAAAATACTATTAAATATTAACAGCTTTTTACACTGAGCGCTGTAAGAGACATAAAATAAGAAAGAACTGGAACATGGGATTAAATATTCTGAGGCAGAGCTATGCAGTAAAGCAAACATTCGAGCTGTTAAATTTTTATACAAAAGGAATGAAATTCTGGACTGTTATTATAAGAATATATTTTTGTGTCAGCTTTCATATCTTTCTATTACACTAATATTTTACTAGAGAGAGAGAGCAGTAAACCTGCATTTCATTTTAAGATATTTAATATATCTAAACAACAATTAGAAATAAAAGAATTAAAATAATTGTATTGTTTTATTGTTGTTTTCAGTTAAAGCCTATTGTTTCAGTCAAAAATAATTCAAAACATAATGACAATATATGTTAATTACCAACAAATCAATTAAATCTCGTTTAGCGAACTTGTGGGATATGACAGCTCCTGTAATAACTTGTTTGTTTGTTTTTGAATTTCGCGCAAAGCTACTTGAGGGCTATCTGCGTTAGCCGTCCCTAATTTAGCAATGTAAGACTAGAGGGAAGACAGCTAGTCATCACCACCCACCACCAACTCTTGGGCTACTCTATTACCAACGAATAATGGGATTGACCGTCACATTATAACGCCCCCAATGGTGAAAGGGCGAGCATGTTTGATGCGGCGGGGATTCGAACTCGCGACCCTTAGATTACGAGTTGAACGCCTTAACCCACCTGGTCATGCTGGGCCAACCCCAGCTTTTAAATCTAGAGATTGTTAAAATCGAACCTCTAAATAATTTATTATTGTATATTCATAACGCTTCCTTACTCTTGTTTATCACAAATCACAAAATTTTTCGAATCAGTATTGAATCCAAAAATTCCGAATGTAATTTCTTATAGGTGGCGAAAATGAAATTATTTTACAATAATATTTTCCCAGGAAGCCAACAATTCATTAAATTTAAATATCCTGTTTAACAACAGAAGAACTACAAAGTAACATAAAATATAAAGTAATAAACCATGATATTATAAACATCACCAATTTCATCTGCTAGCATCGCTTTATCAAGTATATATATAATCCTTGAAGGCTTAATACATGGTTATTAGTTTTTGTCAGTTTTAAGAACCTTTCACTGAAGTAAAATAAGAAAGTTCTACGCGATCAGTTTTTAATCTCCCTGAAAAACTAATTTCGTATCAGATTACAAAAAAAAACGAAATAACTAATTTTTTTTTTCTGAAAAGCCGTCCAAGCTGTCTAAACTTAGTTTTCATTTTGAGAATGTTGAACTCAAAGAATGTTTTCATTTAGTAGATTCGTAAATCTTTTCTTGGTGTGTTTAACTGGCACGGCGTGGTGGATACAACGCCATCTGCTGGGTTCGATAACTGTGTCACAGCCTCCTGGCGGTGAACGATGTTAAGTCACTGCTTTACCTCTATTTTATAACATAATAATTAGGGACAAATAATGTACAGAGACCTGAAAGTATCTTACTATTTATACTCTTTGAATAAGTTATTAATAATGTATGTTAATTAAAACGTGTTACTACAAATAATTAATACCCAGAATCTATGTGATAATTTACAAATCACAGCCTTTATATTCTTTGTTTCAAAAATGTTCACTGGGACACAACACCAAAATTGGACAAACACTACAGATCTGTTAAAGCGTTACGTCCTAAGTTTTCAATCAGTACCACTGATGTTAGTAGGAAGTTCTTTATTGGGTTCGTAAAAAAGTGTCATTCTTAAAAACATGCTACTTGAAGAATGTCATTACCGCAAATGTCTATTCAGCTTGAAAATAGAAACATAGTACGAATACCTATTAATGTCATGTAGCAGCTGCTTGTGGGAACAATAGTACAAATACCTATTAATGTCATGTGGCAGTACCTTGTGGAAACAACAGTACAAATACCTGTAAAAGTCATATAGCAGCACCTGTGGTAATATAGTACAAATTCCTATTAATGTCATATAGCAGCACCTGTGGAATGAAGTACAAATACCAATTAATGTCATGTAGCAGCTCCTTGTGGAAACGATAGAACAAATACCTGTTAAAGTCATATAGCAGCACCTGTGGGAATACAGTACAAATTCCTATTAATGTCATGCAGCAGCACCTTGTGGGAACAATAGTATAAATACCTATTAATGTCATATACCTTGTGGAAACAATAGTACAAATACCTGTTAATGTCATGCACCTTGTGGGAACATAGTACAAATACCTATTAATGTCATGTAGCAGCTCCTTGAGGGAACAATAGTACAAATACCAATAAATGTCATGTAGCAGCTCCTTGTGAAACGTAGTACAAATACCTGTTAATGTTATGCACCTTGTGGGAACATAGAACAAATAGCTATTAATGTCATTTAGCAGCTTTTTGAGGGAACAATAGTACAAATACCTGTTAATGTCATATAGCAGCACCTGTGGGAATGTAGTACAAATACCAATTAATGTCATGTAGCAGCTCCTTGTGGAAACGTAGTACAAATACCTGTTAATGTCATGCACCTTGTGGGAACATAGTACAAATACCTATTAATGTCATAGGGAACAATACAAATACCTAATGTCATGAAGCAGCTCCTTGTGGGAACAGTACAAATACCTGTTAATTTCATGCACCTTGTGGGAGTACAAATACCTATTAATGTCATGTACTTGAGGGAACAATAGTGCAAATACCTGTTAAAGTCATGTAGCAGCACCTCTATTAATGTCATGCAGCAGCACCTTGTGGGAACAATAGTACAAATACCTATTAATGTCATGTGTGGGAACAATAGTACAAATACCTATTAATATCATGTTCCTTGTAGGAACATAGTACAAATACCTGTTAAAGTCATATAGTAGCAAAAATCCTGTTAATGTCATGTAGCATGCACCTTGTGGGAACATAGTACAAATAATTATTAATGTCATGTAGCAGCACCTTGTGGGAACATAGTACAAATACCTATTAATATCATGTAACAGCTCCTTGAGGGAACAATAGTACAAATACCTATTAATGTCATGTAGCAGCTCCTTGTCGGAACAATAGTATAAATACCTATTAATGTCATGTACTTTTGTAGGAACATAGTACAAATACCTGTTAATGTCATATAGCAGCACCTGTGAGAATGTAGTACAAATACCTATTAATGTCATGTAGCAGCACCTTGTGGGAACAATAGCACAAATACCTGTTAATGTCATATAGCAGCACCTGTGGGAATGTAGTACAAATACCTATTAATGTCATGCAGCCGCTTCTTGTAGGAACGTAGTACAAATACCTGTTAATGTCATGTAGCAACACCTTGTGGCAGCGGTTGTATCGATATTTGTTAAAGTCATGTTGTAGCCTCTTGCAGGAACAGTAGTAGAAATACTTGTTAATGTCATGTAGTAGCACCATCTAGGTACAGAAGTACCTAAGGGTTTGTAATTTCATCCCAAATACCAGGTAATACCTACAATCATCGATAGAAAACAAATTAAGCTATGATGTATTACTTAATTTTAATACTAAATGTACTTGCCCAGTGTATCCGAAAGTGTTCTATTTCAATAGTAAATAAAACCTTTATCAATAGTAACAGATATTTTAAATTCCCCCTTTAGAAGTTCATATGTCCTACTATATTGTAACCTAAACAGTTCTTAATTCTTCTCGTGATTCATGGCATGCACACGTTTTACTGACGCCACAACTGTACAAATTACGACGTTAAGCGACCCTTAACTCATACATAGAGTCATTCTGTTTTTCTTACATCTTGCTACTCAACCACTTTGTGCTACCTACAACTATATTAGTGGGTATCAGTTTGGAATAGCATTCTAGCGAGTGTATTATAATTTAGGGCAAGTGCCTACCATACAGCAAAAGTAAGATGTATTATTTTATCTATAATGCCTTTATTTTAGAAGGGGAAGATTTATAATATCTTATAATTTTAAGAACAATGTAATAATTGATACATATTTATTAACTTTAATTACGTGTTATCTTCTTAAACATTTTTTTCTGCAAAGTTGAACGATGTTTTAAGTATAAATGACGCCTACTATTGTTTTGATCTGTGTGGTATTCGTGGTAAGTATCCTCTGTTAGCTAAGCCTGAAATAGTTACAAAAAAAGCTGTAAATGTATCATTAAATTTAATAATCTATATGAGCTCATACGACAACAAATGAGAGATTCAATTGCGAATAAAAACGCAAAATGTCTGTGTTTCTGCATATTAAAATATGTTCATTTGGAAAAAAAACAACAACATATTCACTCGATGTTATCTTCCTTGCGTTCGATTGACCATACAGCGGGTTTACTAGAGTCAGTTGCGTAGTACACTGCGCAAAACTCAAATTATACAGATGGCAGAAGACGGGAATGACGTGAATACATAATCTCTTTGCCCCTGTACTTTTAGGGTTAAGCTCATATAGACTTTCTATTAAATAGTATGTTAATTACATATCGTGTACGTGTAGCTGGTATTAGGGATATCATGTAGGAACAAAGAAAAGCATTGAAATTAAGTTTGCCACATACTAATATCTTTGTGTCCACAATGTTCTTTGTATAGGGTACCATACGAAATGAAGTTATATAGTTTTTCCTACATACGATGTATTAAGGTACATTTTTGGTGGATGTTACCATTAAATTAAGGTATAGAGCACAAATGTTTACCATAATATTTGACTACCTGTTTATTGTAAAAAGTAGCCCAAAAGTTGGCGGTGGGTGGTGATGACTAGCTGCCTTCCCTCTAGTCTTACACTGCTAAATTAGGGACGGATAGCGCGGACAGCCCTCGTGTAGCTTTGTGCGAAATTCAAATCATACTATAAGATGAACACTAAATAGATGTAAGTAATATGTTCCCATTATATTTCTTTATTATATATATTTAAATTTTGTGCAATTTTACCTGTTAATAAATGCGTATGAACATTACACTTAGAAAGAAAAAAATGAACTGAATTTCACGAAAGACTGTGTTTTAACTGACATAATTAACTGTTAACTTGAACTTTGGTGTTTCACAAATAATAAAACACGATTAAAGAAAAGTATTTTAAGCACAAGGCTTGAAACTGCACTATAGTATAATACGTGATGTTAAGAATCATATTATGTGCAACTTTTAATATACTGTGCAACTTAAATTCTGAACATTCTTCTGTGTGTACTCAACTGTTCAAAAATTATAAAGCGTAGTTTATGACGAAACATTAGAATATCACGAGTCTCAGAACTGTGATTACCAATTTCCTATAGAGTTCTTTGTTATTCGATAATAAATGCTGTAATTTGCGGCGATAAACGTTCACTTCAATGAGTTGAATGTTAAATTAAGTAGTAATTGGCGTTTGGTTATATATATATTCACCTGTTTCAGTTAAACGTTATTTACGGATGAAATGCTCGTACACTTTTACCAATAAACACTTACAAACTACGTTCTTAAACGTACTAATAACATGATTCGAGTAGAATGAGAACACATACGATACTGCATTAGTTTAATTGGTGTGCGTTTGTTAGCAGAGCATTACGAAATCAAATTATCAATACACTTAATATTCATATAAATATTGATACATCATCAAATAATAGAAATTGTCTATTATTCTCGAAACTAAATATTATTTTTACTCTTTTCGTAGATTCGTCGTACAACTTGTTAATTTCAATACTGCAATTAGTTATAAACAAATGCTCAAGGAACATCGCTTAACAATGAGGAAACTTGTCTCATTTTCGATCGAATTTTGTGGATATATCGAGATAATTAAAATAATAAATCTCAGCACCACGTGAAATTATTTCCTTGTCTCAGTTCAAGCAATGTTCTTCAACTTGCTTCTTTATAAATCACATTATTTTAATCGAAGAGAACCAATAATTCCTAGTTTCAAATATAATTTAGAGGTCTTGAATTCATTTAGAAATAACTGCCTCTGATATTAACGTAACCTCATTGCTACGAGGCCCAGCATGACCAGGTGGTTAAGGCCCTCAACTCATAATCTGAAGGGAAAAGGTTCGAGTCCCTGTCCCAACAAACATGCTCGTCCTTTCAGCCGTAGGGGCGTTATACTGTGACGATCAATCCCACTATTCGTTGTTAAAAGAGTACCCCAAGAGTTGGCGGTGGTTATCGATGACTAGCTACCTTTATTGAAGTCTTGCACTACCATTGTAAATAACCCTAGTCTAGTTTTGAGGAAAATTCAGAAATAAAAAAACAACATTGCAACAGCAGCTGTTAGTATAATGTTACATTTCACATTCATAAGAAAAGGCTTACATATACGTATAATTGGTAATGTTCTCTAATGTCAAAAATTCGCTGACAAAACAAAATTGTAAGGACTCAGCAGTTTCAGTTTTAATAAGTTAACAGAACTCCCTCACCTTATCGATAGATAGCACGCTTGCAATTCGAAAATGTATTAATTTCAAGTAAGCAACTTAACAAACGCCGTTAGCTACGTAAGAACACCGTTTATCTATCCACTCCTGAAAAGGACAATATTATACTCATTGTTACATATCACTTGCTTTTAACAGATTTCCCAAGGGATAATCTCCATAATGAATTCATCTAAATAAACACGTGTCTTCACAGTATCAGGAGAATAGAATAAGTCTTATGGTCTTTAACATAAACCATTCCAAAGTAAGTTAGGACACAAACACAGAAACACGGAACTGTTCGCCGTTAATCAAATTAAGAAACCAACATAATTTTTTAAAATAATATTCTGTACAAAACAACACATTGTCGTTAACTCTCTGTTCATTTTTAAGATACTTTGTGATGAGTCAGAAAAATAAAATTAAAATCTATCTATAATAAAATGGACGCAAATTGAAAATTACAGCAATAAACAATCTTCGAAAAATTGTTCTAACACGAAGATACTAAAGAAACATATTTCAAAGTTTTCGAGATCAGTGGTGGAGAAATATAATGTTTCATTATCTTTTATCATTTTGATGTTTCAGTGAACGTTCTCTCTGAACAAAATGTGTCATTAATTTTCTCTTGTGTCGCTGGTGTTTAATTAAAACCACCCTAGCCGACTAACACTAACAAGATATTCAACAGTAATAACAACTGAGCGATTTACAGTTTACATTCCAGGTTCGAATCCCCATCGCACCAAATATGTTCGCCCCTTTTAGCCGTGGGGGCGTTATAATGTGACGGTCAATCCCACAATTCGTTGGTAAAATAGTAGCTCGGTGGTGATGACTAGCTGCCTTCCCTCTGGTCTTACACTGCTAAATTAGGGACGGCTCGCGCAAATAGGCCTCGTGTAGCTTTGCGCGAAATTCCAAAACAAACAAACAGTTTACATTCATGAACTAATTCACTTAAAAATTACACGAACCGATAACAGAAATAATAACAATATCGTGAATATGTATTAAAGAAAAATAATTAATTTAAAAGTAAATTATTATAATACTTAGAACAATTTTTAGGACTAGGCATAAAATAGTAGACAAGATCTACAAAACTATAATGAGATATATTTAATTACTACTGCCATATTTAGTACTGTAGTTCTCCAGACTGTTATCCATAATGAAATTTAAACGTTCGAATAATTACTGTTAATTGGAATTTAAAATACTAACCAATTATGTATAAATCAATTACAATAGAAAGCTCTGTTATTTGTAGCATGCGCTCGTAGGATATCAAAGTGTTTCTACAGTATTTGAATGATATAAGGTGCTGTAAATTCTTTTGTAATAAATCACTCAATTGTGTTTCGGCATATAAGTGTTTTGGTATTTCAGGTCCGATTTGTATGATGGTAATTTTGTATTATCGCTCAAGCATTAATTCTCATATTGGTTTAATAATCCGTCTTTATTATCTGAAGCCTAAACTTGATTGTGAATATATTTTCTCTTTCCGAAATGAACAGACTTCACATGGCCTGGCGGTTAAAACGGTCGACTCACAATCTGCGAGTCGCGGGTTTCAATTCCCGTCCCACAAAACATGGTCGCCCTTTCAGCCGTTAGGGCGTTATAATCTCACTTTCAATCTCAATTTTAGTTTGTAAACAAGTATCCCAAGAGTAGGGGCCCGGCATGGCCAGGTGGTTAAGGCACTCGACTCATGATCTGAAGGTCGCGGGTTCGAATCCCCGTCACACCAAACATACTCGCCTTTTCAGCCATGAGGACGTTATAATGTTACGGTCAATCCCACTATTCGTTGGTAAAAGAGTAGCCCAAGAGTTGGCGATAAGTAGCTGCCTTCCCTCTATTTTTACACTGCTAAATTAGGGACGGCTAGCACAGATAGCCCTCGAGTAGCTTTGTGCGAAATTTCAAAACAAACAAACAATCAGAGTGTTGGCTGTATTTTTACACACGAAAATTTTAAATCAAGATAAAAACAAAGAAAATTTAGTTAAAACGTAGAAATTTATATAAAACGAAGCGAAACTAATACAGAAGTTGTTGTTCTTTCTGGTAAAGTAATCCTTAAAAGTTTACGAATAAAAACAACAACCATTCATAATTTCATAACTTGTCCGCTGTACCATTTAATCATCAATCACAAGTTTGTTTTATTTTCTTGTTTTTGTTTTGAATTTCGCACAAAGCTACTCGAGGGCTATCTGCGCTAGTCATCCCTAATTTGGCAGTGTAAGACCAGAGGGAAGACAGCTGGTCATTACCACCCACCGCAAACTCTTGGGCTACTCTTTTACCAATGAATAGTGGGATTGACGGTCACATTATAACGCCCCCACGGTTGAAGGGGTGAGCATGTTTGGTGCGACCGGGATTCGAACCCGTAACCCTCGGATTACGAGTCGCACGCCTTAACCTACCTGGCCATGCCGGGCCCCAATCACGAGTGACTGGTGATTCTTCAAATTACAGATTTATAGAGTAGTTTTTCAATCGGATGTTTTATTTCTTCTATTTTAATATCTAAGTCTCTATCCCTGAAGCTATGTACGTATTTATGTATTTATATACTGAATAAATTATGAGAAACAGCTCTGTGTATCTGAGAGCAGATAACGGCCCCTGGTGTTCATTTTCATCAACCAATGATTCGTGTTTTCCTCACTTTCATTGATATATCCAGAAAAAAAAGTATTCATATTATAAGTATTCGAATATTTCACGACACATTATAGGAATCCTATACATATAGAATATAAAACAACTTCTTCAGATAGTTGACAAATTGAAACATGGCTCTTTTTCGTTTAGAGTGAGGCGGTGATGTTCCCTTGTCTCCAGGAAACATTTGCTTATGCTAGTGTTATGCTTTGTTTGTGTCAAAAATAGGAACTGTCGTCCATCACTGGGAGCGTAACCTTTTTTTCAGACATATCTATGTCTTTCAACCATTTGTCTTTTAAAATCACGTGAAAACTAAAGCACCCTCCCGTGTCTTAGATAAACCATTTGATTACTTCTGGACAGAAACTTCTAGACTGGGTGTTGAAATTCCAGGTTAATAGTAGTGTGGATAAATTGTTTGTACAATTTTATAAGATTTAAACTGCAAAAGACAAAAAGAATTGTTTTACTTTTATCTGTTGGCGCCATCTGATGACTATTTATGACAATAACTCGAATATATCTGTACAAAGTGTATGTAATGCAAGGGTGCAGAATTCCAAATTGTATTACGATAAATGTGCAAAATAACCTAGTGAGAAATGTTCACAATTTTTTTTACATGATCGATATAACAAATAATAAGATTATCACTCAGTCTTCAAGATAAGAAATAATATAATTGATAACGTTTAGTAATTAGTTAGAGGCTGCAGATATATTTTCATTAAATATAAATAATTAGTGTTTTTTTATGGTTTTCTATGCAACTTTTAATCATCACTCTAGCGTCTCGTGTTGAGGTGTGTTTATTTGAAATACCAATTTATGAGCAGCATTTCACAGAAACATATCTTTACTTCTATTTTGCTATCTCACAATAAAATATAACAGAGCAAAATTTCGCCACATATTGTTCATTGTTAATGTGACAATGCAAGAATACCTTTCGCTGTTTGAAATTAATGTTTTATGGACAAAGTTTACGCATGATAAGTGTTGGTGCCATATCAAATTTGGGTTCGATTCTCCTCGATGGACTCGGGAGATAGCCTTATGTGGCTTTGCTATAAGAAAAAAAAACACATACTTGAACATTTAATATGAGCTAACTAAAAAAAAAAAAGTGACCTCTGGTAATTACCTGTTTTTTTGTTTGTTTTTCACCTAAATTCTCTGTCACTGTATGTTGAAATAAGACAATGTATATCTTAATTACCTACTGACTATTAAAGTGTCTGTGCTATATTATTTGTTTACAATTACTTGCCAGAGGTTTAGGACTATTTTGACATTCTGGTTTCTACTTACTATAGAAAAATTAGAAACAACGTTAAACATTATAACATACCAAGTCGAATGAAAATGACTGATTATTTCCTAGTGTTTATAAAAAAAATATTTTATAAAATACTATATAAAAGTAATAATTTATAAAAATGATCACATGTGAAATATTATTTGTTTCTTTTGAATTTCGCGCAAAGCTAAAAGCTACACAAGGGCTATCTGCGCTATCCGTCCCTAATTTAGCAGTGTAAGACTAGAGGGAAGGCAGCTAGTCATCACCACCCACCGCCAACTCTTGGGCTACTCTACTCTTTTACCAACGAATAATGGGATTGACCGTCACCTTATAACGTCTCTACGGCTGAAAGGGCGAGCATGATTGGTGCGACAGGAATTCGAACCCGCGACTCTTAGCTTAGGAGTCGAGTGCCTTAACCACCTGCCATTAGCTATAAAGTCTGAATAACTCGAATTAGTCATTTGGTAAGCACTACACTCAACTGTGTGTTTTCTTATAGCAGAGCCAGAACGGGCTATCTGTTGAGCTCACCAAGGGAAATCGAACTCCTGATTTTAGCGTTGTAAGTCCGTAGATTTACCGCTGCACTAGCGGGGGGGCAACACTCAATTACACAATCGCCTTCAAACATGTGGTCAGCTATCGATCAGTAACTTCTTTCTTTCTTTGTGAACCTGACGAAGACTGAAGAAAAGTCGAAATGTTGTTCGCTCCTCTACATAGTGCTTTCTCTACCCATACCAGGCGTTTTTATATGTATAATAGACATTTTTACCAAACATAATTCTAGTGCATAGATTTGGTCCTAAATCTTTCTAGTTCTGTTTAACTTTTGTATTAATATAGATTGTGATTATCTTTACTACGTCTGTTCATGGATATCTAATGAAATATGTTCATTATTGTTATATGTTCTTTAAATTCTCACCTGTGTTAAGGTTTGTCGAAAGATAACAACTATGTTTTTTTTTTCTGATATACAAGGCCCGGCATGGCCAAGTGAGTTAAGACATTCGACTCGTAATCCGAGGGTCGTGGGTTCGAATCCTGGTCGCACCAAACATGCTCGCCCTTTCAGCAGCGGGGGCGTTACAATATGACGGTCAATCCCACTATTCGTTGGTAAAAGAGTATCCCAAGAGTTAGCAATTGGTAATGATGACTAGCTAGCTACCTTCCCTCTAGTCTTACACTGTTAAAGTAGGGACGGCTAGCACAGATAGCCCTCGAGTAGCTTGGCGCGAAATTCAAAATATCTAATCAATTTCTACTTATCTTATTTGCATGCCAAGCAAATGCGCGTTGTGTGGGCTGTGGGGAGAATCACCACATTACACAGTGTACAAAACAGAACCCCAAACCCAAATGCTGCAATTGTGGGGAAGAACACACGGCAAATTATAAAGGTTGCCAGAAATATAAATCCATAAAGACACACTTATACGAAATTAAAATCCCAACATGAACAAGCCGCCACCACCACGAACAATTAAGGAACCCACACCTACCACTCCAGCACCACAAAGTACAACTACACAGACAAACACATACGCTGCAGTGGTTAAAATTCATCATCCCGACATGAAAAACCATTACCAAGTGAAGAGGAAATACCAAAACCACCTCAAATACACAACCAACAACAATTGAAACAACATTGACAACTGCCATAACTTCCACCTTCTCGGAAATAATGGCAGAATATACAAATCCCACAAACACCAACAGTCTCACAGACATAATTGTTAAAATCATATTGAAAAACATACACAAGTTCTTGCCGCAAATTTTAACCTCCATCATAAACTCTACTAGACATGGATAACTTCACAGTTCTACACATCAATATCCAGGGTGCTCTTGCTTCCAAGAAACATGAGATTGAAGATACAACAAGCTCCATAAAACCTGATGTAATCATAATTAGTGAAACTCTTCTATATAACTACCATAGATTTAAATTAAACGGCTACTCTACTATTAGACATGACAGGAAGGATAATAGAGATCCAAACAGAGGTCTTTTATTATTGTATAAGACTGAACTTATAGTTCAGGAACTTACTATCCCTTCCAGTAATGAATCTATAGTTATTAATGTAAAAACGCAAAATCAGACAGACGTTACTGTGGCGGGCATCTACTGCTCGCCTAGTACCGTGTTAGATGTAAATCTATTGAATATATTGTATAATAGCAACTGTAATCTTATTATTATCGGCGACCTAAACAGTAAACATATAGCATTCAACTGTCGTTGCTCAAACGCAAATGGCAAATTACTTTATCAATTTCTGGACGAATCAAACATGACTTTATTAAACGATGCAACACCGACACATATCTCGTACGCACATGGCACCAGCGAAATACTGGACCTATGCCTGTGTTCGTCAAATATGAGTCGCAAATTGTAAATTTTCATGTTGGTCACGATATAGATAGTGACCACCTTCCAGTTTGGTGTATCTTCAATCTCACCCCCCACTTAAATAAAATCATAGTGAGAGACAAACTGAACTACAAAAAAAAGCTAATTGGCCAGTTTTCCAAACTATATTAAATGAAACCTTACCTCCAGAAGTACTACATATTGCCGCGGACGCATCAGATATAGATGCATACTGTCATATCATCTCTGAGTGTCTAAAACATGCAGCCAACAGTTCGATACCGAAACAAAACACTTCACAACAACTCATTCATGGCAACCACATAAAGATATAATACACTTAATTAAAAACAGACGTATACTCCGCAGACAGTACATTCAAAATCGAAACCCCACACTTAAAACTCAGATAAACACAATAAGAAATAAAATACGAAACTTAATCAGACAACAGAAACAAGAAAACTGGGACACCTTCTGTTCCGATCTAAATCATAAAACTGATCCTAAACAATTCTGGACACATTTGAAAAGATTTACAAACACAGGAACAACAAACACAGTATATCCACCACTGGAACTGGATGGAGAAACAGCATACACTAACACAGAAAAAGCCGAGATATTTAAAAACACCTAGAAAACACGTTCAAAACACATCATGAACCAGACATGAACAGATACTTTTATAATACAGTCACAAACTTTATTGACCAAAACAGAAGCATTTTTACACCTAAATTTCCAGTCAACAATATTACACACCAAGAAAAAAAACAAAAGACTGGAGCACTCATCAACTGGTAAAACATATCACTGTTACAGAAGTAGTAACTGCTATTAAAAACACAAAAAACAAAGCTCCTGGAGAAGATGGTATTCAAGCTATCCTCCTAAAACAAGGCACTCAGAGATTATATGAACACCTAACAGCGTTATTTAATCTCTCACTATCAGCTGGATATATCCCGTTTCTTGGAAGGAAGCAATAGTATTAATGTTCCAGAAAGAAGGAAAGTCAGCGAATAAACCAAACAACTACCGCCCGATTAAGCAACCAGTTGTATTGGCAAAGTATTAGAGAGGATAATTAGTAATCGTCTGTCAGTTTACTTAGAAGAAAATTCAAAATTACCAGAAATTCAAAACGGATTTCGAAAAACCGCCAAACTACAGACCACCTGATTCGACTTACAGAATCAATTACCGACAGCTTCAACAAAAAAAGAATGCACTGTAGCTTGCTTTCTCGACATTGAGAAAGCATTTGACACAGTGTGGCATAACGGCTTAAGACATAGATTGCTTGAAATGGCATTACCCCAGGAAACTATTCGCTGGCTGTCCAACTTCCTGGATAACAGAATGTGTAAAGTAAATGTAAATGGGGCCCACTCAGGGTCCTTTTCACCCGAAGCAGGAGTCCCGCAGGAAGGGGTTGTTAGCCCTATATTATTTATCATGTACGTGAGTAATATGCCTCTGTCGGACCTAAATTTAGGTTATGCATCACAGTTCGCTGACGATGTAGCAGTCTGGAAAAGTGCCCCCACTCCGTCAATAGCAGCAACGAACCTACAACCAGTCCTAAATAACATCGAAGAATACTGCCAGAAATACAGAATCAAAATTAATATTCCAAAACCCAAGTCATAGTATTCAGCAGACTGAATAAGCTGAAAAAGATCCACCAAAACTCTATATGAATGGATCACTTTTACTGACTGCTACTTCTGCTAAATTTCTAGGTCTAACCTATGACTCAAAATTAACGTGGCTACCACATATTAAAATGTACTGATACGAATCTGGAAAGAGCAAACTATGCAAGAAGTCTTTCAGGTAAAATCCAAGGAACATCACCAGACAACATACTTAAAATCTACAAAACGTACATTAGACCAACAATAGAATATGCATCACCTGCCTGGATTAACATAGCACCCACACATGTACAGAAACTTCAACGTATACAAAATTCTGTACTAACTTCAGCATACAAAGTACCACGTAGCACCTCAACCACATTCATGCACAAGTACGCAAACATAGATACAATAGCTGAAAGACTCTTGCATAATTCTCTAAAATATTTCAATAAGAATTGGCACAAAATAACTTAATGTGTGATCTCGACAGATATCACGTACATGATGTAAATGGTACTAAATACCTCTCCCCTTTTAACATATATTTAAGAAATGTAACACAAGCTGGCCACTATGCACTAGACACTTAGTCCTTGTTTCTTTTATTTTTATTTTCTTCTCTTTTGAATTATTATTCAAGTATTGAATAATAATAATTATTATTACTTTCTTTTCTGTGTGAGTGTTTGTGTTACTACAAGTAGTAGTAGCATTCTCTCAATCGAGAAAAGGAGAAAAAATACAAAAAAAATATATATATATGAAAATACAAAAAAAAAAAAATTAAATGGAAAAAAACAAAAAAACTTCTTGTTCGTCCATGCATGGACTGAGCCCTGAAATGGACCTGAGTATGATGTTATACTTTTACTCTGGCCCAAAGCTTTAAAAAAAAAACAACCCTAAAGACAGACGCTATAATCGTTCGGGAGGGAGGAAGAGGTCAAATGTACCTGACCCTCCTGGGTATTTAACAACATCAATACCCAAATACCCACACAGTCAAACTTGAACTTATCTTATTTATAGAATTTCGGCATGATTGACTTTTAAGATTCTTCTTTACGATTTCTATAGAATATTTTCGGGGAGTCCAAACTATGCTTTTTAGTCCATAAAATCATATAAACCATGGTATCATAATATATATGTCTGTATGTTATTTTACAATAACTTTACCTTTGTTTAGTAAGGTTCTAACCTTTTTAAAAACTGAACTGTGGTGTAAATTTTACTGAAAGTTATTTGATAACATTTGTTATTACAACTGATTAATTTGATTAATTAATTTGTTATTAATTTAAATGAGTTTAACATGTCGCTTTCTTGACGCATTAAAAATTATAACGAATCATCTAATCAAATAATTAAAATAACATAAACTAAATTCAGTGGCTTTTACTATAAAAATAACCCACTTCTCATTGCTCTATTGTAAAATAACAATTAACAATATATTTTAACAACAAAATTATCGTGGTATTTTTCAATTCTTATGAACTTGTTAATTTGCTTGAGAAATTATTTTGAGCCTGTATATATCTATAAAGAAAACGTTCAAAACTAATTTCTCACAAACTCAATAACACTTTAAAGGGTATGCACAGTTTATTTTATTGGAACGTCTGGTATCTTTACCCTATTTTTTTTCCGTATTGATACCTAATATATCTTCCCTTTAAATTACCACTAATACCCCTGCTGTCTAAAACACAACAGTAGGCTTAAGATATGCAGGATATTTTTTATATTTAAATTTTGTGAATATACACCACAAGTCAGTGACAAGAGCTACAATGCGTTAGCTTCAAGTTGTTGTTTTGAACTAAGCACAAAGCTACACAGAGGGCTATCTGTGCCCTGCCCACTATGGGTATCGAAACCCGGTTTTTAGGATTGTAAGTCTGCAGACATACCGCTGAGCCACTAGGGAGCGCGTTAGTTTTAATATGTCAATATAATTTAAGTTATATAAAATAATTTAAGTCCAATAGAAATTTCGACTGTTTTAATGGTACGGAAAACTATCAAATGTGATTAATTAACTAATCTATATTGCAAATCTCGCTTACATGACTCAGCTAAGTGATTTTATAGGTCACGCATGTGCACATGGAAACTTGCTCATAAATCGCATAGCAGTGACTACTTAGGTAATGATTTGTTTTTCTCTGTCACGTGGTTAATCCACATTGGGCTGTTGATTTTACTTTTACAGGCCTTATTGATTAATTGCAGATGCTAAATAAATAATGAGTTTAGATACTAAAGAATACCATTTCATAGAAAAAACGTTTGAAAGATAATATAAAGATAAAATACAGGATATACAATAAAAATTAATCTTTTGATATTCCTCTGTGTTTCATAAAATATTAAAACATTCGTTGATCGGCCAGGTGGGTTAAGGCGTTCGACTCGTAATCCGAGGGTCGCGGGTTCTAATCTCTGTCGCACCAAACATATTCGCCCTTTCAACCGTGGAGGCGTTATAATATCACGGTCAATCCCACTATTCGTTGGTAAAAGAGTAGCCCAAGAGTTGGCGGAGGGTGGTGATGACTAGCTGCCTTTTCTCTTCTCTTACACTGCTAAATTAGGGACGGCTATCACAGATAGCCCTCGAGTAGCTTTGAGCGAAATTCAAAAACAAACAAAACAAAAACAAACCACATGAAACGGTATGGTTGTGAACCAATTTGTAGTTGTCAGTTACAACTTTCAGCAGTGTTGATATGTTTTTGCGAAAGGTCCGTACTAAACTGAACACAACTATCTATGTAGAATTATTACAAGAAATGATAACATATATAAAACAAAACACATAGGAAAATCTCATAAGAAATTTGACGAGAACGTGGATTATGGATTTTCTCACTTATTTTATACAATAATGTACAGTTTTTTTTTATAAAATTAGTTTTAGGTTTATTTTTAAAAGGTATTGGTAACTTCTTCAACGGTATAAAACTTGGCCCTACAGTTACGTGTTGTTCTGACTTTCAGTTCCCAGAACTGAGATCTACGCATTAGTCGGACATCCGGGAAAGTTATCTTGTAATATTACTCCGGAATCGGACACGGACGTGGTTTCGCTTATTCTTTGGTACAACAACAAATCGCCTTCTCCAATATATAGCCTAGACGCCAGAAGCGGGAGCGTACATTATGGTAGACATTGGAGAAGTGACGACTTAGCGTCGAGAGCGTACTTCGAGATGAACTTTGACACCGCCTATCTTAAACTGGATTCAGTGACAGAGGAAGACGAAGAGATATTCATGTGTTGTGTGGACTTCTACAAAGCAAGAACATGGTATCACGAAGTCGGAGTGAACTTAATAGGTGGGTTTTAGATTTAAAAATATAATTATATAAATGGAAAATAAGTTTGACACATTTACGCAAAAATAACAAAATAAATATCTGACGTCACATATTCTGGACAAAGGTAATTAAGACTCGCATATTTTGATATTAACAATTGATGCTGCTATTACAAAAGTACCAATGCAGTAATTTTAAATGTGAAAAGCGCTATGTCTTTAGGGCCCCGGCATGGCCAGGTGGGTTAAGGCGTTCGACTCGTAATCCGAGGGTTGCGGGCTCAAATTCCGGTCGCATCAAACATGCTCGCCCTTTCTGCTGTGGGGGCGTTAAAATGTGACGGTTAATCTCACTATTCGTTAGTAAAAGAGTAGCCCAAGAGTTTGCGGTGGGTGGTGAATACTAGTTGCCTTCCCTCTATTCTTACACTGCTAAAGTAGGGACGGCTAGCACAGATAGCCCTCGAGTATCTTTGTGCGAATTCAAAATCAAAACAAAACAAAGAGATTGTGTCACCTATTAACTGCGACACGTTCAGTCGTTGTTAAGGCCCACCGCTAGTACAGCGGTGAGTATACGGATTTACAACGCTCAAATCAGGGGTTCGATTCCCCTCGGTGGGCTCAGCAGATATCACGGTGTGGCTTTGCTAGAAGAAAACACACACACACTCGTTGTTTTGTGCAAAGCTACATCACTGGCTGTCTAAGCCAGACGTTGTCAACGTAGCATGGAAGTGAACTGTAATCGGCAGAATCTCCGAATTGTTATGTGATAGTCAACAGTACATGTCTTACAATTACAACACATTTGTTACTCTGGTCGCCAGTCCATAAAACGTAAGCATCAACTTATCCGTTCTAACGAGAAATGATGATCTGTCTAGCTGAACTGAACTATGTCCATTGTTATATAGGTTTACCGTGTTCTGTGAGAAATGGTCAACGCGCAGGAGGTATCAATCTCGAATGATAGGAGTCGACCGTCGTACAAGTACGTATCTGATTAAAGAGTGATTACTCTAGAGAGATATAAGTTTACTATGATGTATCTATTACCACCGTTAAGGTAATATTAAAAGATATTAGTGCTTTTTATAATCTCTTGTATGTATAAAATTTACATATGTGACATTAAAATGACAAAATATGTGAAGTTCTCGACCTTTCTGGGAAAACACATCACATGATGTTGTTTCAGAGGCATATTTATTAGTTTTGATGGTAAAGCATCCATTAACTAAGGCAGTGCCCCTAGCTTGGACAGCAGTAAGTCTTCATCTTTACAACACTAAAATCAGGGGTTTGATTCCTCTCAGTTGATACAACAGATAGCCTTATGTTGCTTTGCTTTAAGAAAACACATACACTTCACACACACCAAAGCAGTAGCAGAAGAAATAGAAAGAATGATTTGCTCTGTGTCTTCATTACATTATTTGCTGTCATGTGTACCAATAAAATATTTCTTATTCTGCCATAAGAATTTGCATATAAAGGCTACAAGAAGCTGACATGACTTATAGTAGCATGTTCACAGCTGAAACCACTGGGCCAGTGTATATTTGTTGTCATGTGTACCAATAAAAGTTTTATTCTTCTGCCATAAGAATTTGCTTACAGAGGCTACAAGAGGCTGAAGTGATTTACAGTAGCTTGTATTCTTTTTTTTTATGAATGAAGCAGTTAAGGTATGTATTATTTACAGGGAAACACTTAATGTGGTTTTGATAAACATTTCCAAAAGTGTAGGTGGAGGGAACAATAGCAGTTCGGATGCAGTTGATTGTGTGATAATGCAAAATTAAGCATTTTAATATATTGTTTTCTTAATGAGGTTATAAGTAATTGCAACAACACATATAACATTTTAATCTATGTGTATTGTATCTCTTCATTTGAAAAAGGATGTGCGTGGAAGAAACCACATTTATTAAAGAGGAGATGTGGATAACAAGACTTCAGGAAGTGCTAGTCTAGATTTTTATTTCTTTGTTATGTCTACACATCTAAATGTTAAATGAGAATCTCTTTTTCATAGAAGTGTAAGGAAAGTGAAATCACAATATAACTAGTTGTAATTTGCTAGAAAAAAGTAGTTTGAAGTTCCTGGATTGGGTCTTCAGTAACATAATTATAAAGTGTCTGTTTCTTTTGCCAAGAAAGTGATCAGTTTAAAACAGTTTGTTGGAAGAAACTTGTTTCTGTCTATATTTCAGCTTAGATAACTTCTTTTCTTACAAACAAACTGAATTAACATTCTTGTGTCTACAAACTGATAATTTTGCTTTTTAGTAACAAGTGAAATTTCAATTATAATATTTTTGTCTGTTCATTTGCAGGTTTTTTCTTTTAATATTTGGTTGATATTACATTAACAATTATTCGTGGAGAACAGAAAAGGCTGAAAGATTTTAGTGTTGCAGTCTTCTCACACAATAAAACTTGAGTTTGAAGATTTATATGTAATTTAGATGGCCTATATATCAGTCAGTCTTCAAAACTTACTAAATTCTGTAGCAATACTGAAAATGAAAGTTAAACATGAAAAACTATTGATCCATGTTTTAGAACTTGTTTTACACTCAACAAATTTATTTTTAGTTGCTTGCATTCATCAGTGGTATGATTCCAGATTATAATATCACTCTTTATCATGCTAATACTTACATTGACTTTTCATGTGAAACAAGCCATTTTATTTTGATCTTTAATTTTTACTTTTAAATATTTGCTAGAGCATGTCTTTATAAATAAAAGTTATGGGCAGTGGACCAGTCATTTTTGTAACTATCTATGGTAAACTTAATGATTAATGTTATGAAGTATTTTCTTTAGTTAAAACTTGGATATTCTTCACAAGTATAAAATATAAAACATTGCCTGAGGAAGTATCTCAAGTCTTAATTAGTTACAGCATTCCTGTTAAACTATGACGTAATTTCCGTGTAACTTTGTTGATGTGATAAAGAGATCATCATATCAAAGTAGTGAAATATAAAATTATAGCAGTCTGATGAGCAACGTTACAGTAATTACTCAACCATGAAGGTATAGTAAATGTTTACAGTCATAGTTTACGGTCTGTACAAAGTGACCTGTATTGGCTGTATTTGTGTAAACAAGTATTTTGTAAAATAGTCACAACTGAGTTATAAGTTATAAAAGTTCTCAAATTTAATTTACTTAAAATACAGAACAGTAAATAAAGAAGTAGAGTAAACAATAATATTTTCTAGTTTTGAACTTTTTTACTCATTTGGGGCTTGACTCAGTACTGAATATCAAGTCTCATAAAATTTTACAGTAAGATGTGAAACAAAATAATATTTTAAATTTAGCATGTGTACATTTCAAAATAACAAAAAGTCATAAAGTACTATATCAGTACCTTAGAATTGCACTATAATTTATAAAACTCTGTAACTTAGCTCTGTTTGAGTCATATTCAAAAGTAAGTGTACATAAGCAAGTGCTTCCAAAAATGGCAAGAGGTAGGTAGGGGCACTGAGACTAATTCAGTAAATGTAGCAAGCAGAAAAGATAGGAGATTCAATTTTCCATATTATAACTTCTCAATATCAGTAATTTGAGCTCCTAACTCATAAGAAACTATAGTCTTGGTATTTGGACATCACAAACTCTAATTTGAGCACATCATATAATACATAAGAACTGATATTTAGAAATAGTTTTTTATTCAATATTTACTTATAAATAACAAATTTAACTGATATATAATACTAAAATTTGAATTATAATTTCCAATTTAAAACCAAACTCATTTGTTTTGAATTTCCAGCAAAGCTTTACGAGGGCTATCTGTGCTAGACTTTCCTAATTTAGTAATGTGAGACTTGAGGGAAGGCAGTTAGTCATCACCACCCACCACCAACTCTTGGGCTTCTCTTTTACCAGTGAATGGTGGAATTGACCATCACATTTAACACCCCCACAGTTCAAAGGGCCAGCATGTTTGTTGTGACGAGGATTCAATCCCTCAACGCACGGGTTACAAGTTGAGTGTCTTAACCACCTGATTTGAAGTTAGTGTTTTGAAGGAAATATTTGATGAAAAATTTTGTTGTAAGTAAATTTTTCTTATCCAGCTTTCACCATTTAGTCATAGAAATTGAAATGAATGTTATGGTATTATGCCATTCAGTAGACATGTGGTATCAGAATGTGTATTTTCACCACCTCAGTTTCAAACTTTTAAAAGGAGTATGTAAAGTATGTTTTTTTATGTAACCATTTTTAAATAATACAAAATCATAAGTTATTTTATCCATACTGTAAAATTCCATTGTATTAATCATTTTTATTAAGTAAATTGTATCTGGTCTAAAAACAAAATCTTTTGAACATCACCCTTTCTTCATAAACTATAACAACAAAAAGACAAAGTGAATACACTTTGCAAAGCCTGAGAAATTGTGCAGGAGGAACTGTGAACTTTTGACTGGTTATGCTGATTTCTCCAAGCCAGTTCCCTTGGCTGTGGTTTTGCTAGATAGAAGATATAGGGATAGTTGGAATATCCTTAATCCATTCATACACGTCACTAATCAGATGATGAGACATTTGGCTAATCATTGAAATTAAATTTCCAAGTAACCATGGTTTATTCTCTTCAGAAAGCACACTAGCTGAGCTGGCACTCAGTTTATTAAACTAAGCCTCAGATTGACCTTAATGTGTGGTATTCAAGTACAGTAATGCCTGTCACACAATTATAAGTAGCTTCAAAATACAAATCCCTAAATGTTTTGCACAGAATTGTTTCAAACACGAACAATAAGAAATCCCACCTAAAATCATTGTGCAATCACCAAAATAATCATTACTCAAACATTAAAACTAAGTCTCCATCCAACAACTGTCTTCTAGGTTTCTTAGGACTACAACAGGCTCATGGAGAATTGAACAAGAAGATGTGTAGATAGAGATGAAATCAATAACTTTAATACATATTCCACACTGTTAATTCTAACTCTGAACCTTGTGCACTGTACTACAGTCCATTTCACAGTAAGGAAGTACTAATTATTGTAATGATGTAAAATAGTCTCACTTCAGGATGACATGACAATAAAAACACAACTACAAGTGTTACAGCACAATAGATACAGCGTATAACGTTTGCCTAAAATAAAAGATCAGTATTCATATAAGACTTGCATCTGATTTACATAGATACTTTAACTCCATTTAAAAAAGTATATAACAACAGAAAATATAACATACTGAATAAAATAAGCAAAAAGATTAAACAATGTTTTGTGTTAAAACTATGAATCAAAACCAATTTATGAAAAACAATTAAAATTTATCATACAACTGGAATGGCTGCTGCAGACTTACTATATGCAGTGAAATATTAAACAACTTATGTACGACCAAACCGCTCCCAAAAATAATTTTCTGATCATGACTTCATCAGTAACTAAAACAGTAAAAACCACTATTTGTGTGTACCTCAACAGACACAATTATAATGTTTATCATAAACTGGATTCTTTTTATAAATCATTGAATCATCATGATGCACAAGCACACAGAAATGAACTGAAAACTGCTGAGGATGATATATGTGGCATAAATGAAATAACTTTGTTGAGGACCAGTATTTTGTAGAATACAATCACATTTCAGTTGTAATACAATAAATTTTATGTACATTTATATATATACATATTATTATTACTGTCTACAAATAAATCTTGAAATATCAATTACTTATCATAGAGCACAGAACATTAAGTAAAGAAATACAGAAAAACAATGGTTTCCTTCACAATTAATGTGTACTCACTTTCCACAGTCTGCTAAGCCTTGTCACATTTTACAACTGAAGTATGTAAAATATTTTTCTTGTTTTGTGTACACATTGATATAAAGAACATCATAGGTTATATTTAAGTACCACAGATTTCTAGTGTGATTAATAATTCTTATTAATTAAAATGTATTTATGTCTAAAAATATTTTTAAACATCATTAATCTCACCTTTCCTTGTGAGTCTACAACAACAACAAAAATGGATCCACTCATGAGACACTTTTCAAACCTAAAATACCATGTGGGTAAAAATTCTGAGCTTTCAATTGGTTATAAACACTTCATAGAAAAAAGTAAGAATGTGTAAACAATCATTTTCAAAAACCAAAGAAATAGACAGAATTAACTTTTTTGATTTTCTAAATATAGTAATATTTCAGAAAATAGATAAGAAAGGAGGTTTTTTTATTTTATATTCCAGCTTGTCAAAATTTGTTAATTTAAATTTCTATTTGTGAAAAAGTATAAACTTTGCCTTTGGACATCAGAAATATAATTTAAATAAAGAAGCATGTAGTATAGTACATGACAAACAAAATTTGATATTTAGGAATTTGTTTTAATATTTATTTTTGAATTAATTAATTGTTGTGTACTATTACATTTGAATTACATGCTACTACATATATTCATGAAATAATGGTTCAATAAAATTTTGAATGTAAATCTACAAATGTGATAACATCCCCATAATAGGGTTAAGAAGGTGTAGAATGAAACAAAGACAATTACTAGTATAAAATGATAAATAACATTCAAGCCACCAGAAGCAATACTTAAAGATTATATATGCTATTACACTGTTGTAACATGGATTGTGAAAGCACTGTCTTCATATACTGTATGGTTTATGGAAAACATGCATGAAAGAGTGGTGTGCTTTGGACATGAAAGCTTTCTAATTGCATCTTTTGCAAGGGCAATAATGCTGCAGACATACAAAATTTGGTTTTGGTAAATACCAACAAAATCATGTCAACAATAAAGAAGGGTACATAATAGCAGTAACTTGGTTGTTCAACATCATAATACTCTTGTATTAATGCACCACATATAGGTGTGTGAATTTCTACACATTGCATGTGGCATTTAGAGCATAATGAAAGCTGATCACTAAATTGTTACTGACCAGTCATAGCGTATCATCAGTTGAAATATATCATGCAGACTCTTGCCTCAGTGTCACACAAAGAGGGATATCTATGAATGGGTTAACATTCAAAGAGTTATATCCATAGTTTCGTGAAATAGTTTTATTGTACTTTATACTTCCTTCTATATGTGAAACTTTATTGTTGTAAGATGTAGAAGCTAATTCTCTGAATACTTGTAATCTAATTTGATGAGTGATCAACGAAAGAGAGGGAATGGATATGGTCAGATTTATATGATTGCTAGCAGCAGTGCTTGTGGAACTTGCACAGGCTTGGAGCATGGTTTAGTTGTATTTTTTTAAATTAAAGTTTGATGAAGGTAAGCTATATTGCCCACTTTAAGCAAGAATAAATTTGTGTCTAAGAGAAATAATCTCAGGTTAAAAGAACAATGGAAAACATCCAAGAATCATTATAAATTTGTACTGGCACATCTGTCTTAAGTAATGTAGTACTAATATTAAGAGTCATATATTAGTTATTTACCTTTTTCTAAATTTGAATCAGGAACAGCAAGAGAGTTGTACTATATTTTCTATTCCTTTTCTTTGTCATGTAGAAAATTAAATTTGATAATAGTCTGTTAGCTAAGATGTTATCATTTTTATGATGTGCATAGTTTATAGTGTACATTCAGGTAGATTTGATTAGTATGTAGCTTACCTAGTTTCAGCCAACAGTAAATAATATTCCACAGTTTTGAAATATATATGGATGAGTGCAAAGTGAATTGTTTTAATTTGACTGCATACACAATGTGTAATTATTCTAAATTTACTGTTTTCATAACAACCACGTATATACCTTTTCATAACTTGTAATGACTACATACACTACTGTGTACAGTATTTTGCTCGTGATTATGTAGTTCAGACTGCATAACTTTAAAAATAAAATTCCAAGACAGACATGTATGCAGTTTAAAGTTTAAAATCAACTGTATTATGGTTATCTATTTATTTTCATTTACCTCTACACAAACAAATTGTGTGTAAAACGTTCATCAGATATTTACAACAATTTTATAACAATAACTTGACACACATAAATGTACAGTTATAGTAATATTGTCTTACATGACATATTTTAAACTTGAAGTGACCTAAACAAATCACTTATTTAAGTTATAATGAACATTAAAATTTTAACGCATACATAAGCTCTTAACTTTAGGTTTAAGTTAGTTTTACTTCTGTTTAGCATTGTTTTGACCAGAATTGTATGTTTTTACTAAATAGGTTTGCCATACATTTTTATGTAGAATGAGCAGGCTTGACAAATGGTGACCTTCAAGTCATTTGTTAAAAATGGTATGGGGTATTATCCATATTAATATTTAGAACTCTGTTGTTTCTTGTGAGTGTGTTTAACTGTTGGTTGTTGTGGAGGACTGAATTTGAACTTGAGTACGAAAAACAAAACAGGTTATTGCAGTATCCTAGATGTCAGAAATAGTGTGTTATAATGAACTTTACAAAATCATACTGTTTACTAAGATTGTTGGAGTTTTAATATTTTCTTACAAAACAGTAAGAGTGCTACTATATTTTTGTTTGAAATGTTTCCAGGGTCTTTTGCTAATAATACTGAACTGGTATCTCTCACTTTCTTAATATTTTCTTTAAATGTTGCCTGTGGTAAAGTTTTTGTTTGCTATTTTTTCTATTACTTTTATATTGTTTTAATAATTTCACATTGTGCTTTTGCTGTTTTTTTACCTCATGAATTGTTTGTACTGTCTTACTGTATGGGTATTGTAGTTAGTAATTTAGTCTACATATTGCTTGCTGCACATGAAGAAGTGTCTACTTCAAGTGTTTCTAATTAAGAACTTTATAAAGATTTATACTGAATACTATTCTGTTTTTTCTCAAAGGTAATTTTTATAGGAACATTAAATGAATAGCAGTAAAACTTGTTAAACAGTTAACTTTCTTATAATTCTATATTAAACTGGAAAAGAAAAACTTGTGCAAATTTTACATGACTTGAATCTTGATTGCCCAGGAATTAGTTAAAATGTCAAATATAAATTGGGACAAATATAAATTGAGATTTTGTGTTCAGAACAAGATTTAGTGTGAACAAAACTGTATTTTTCTTCTTTACAGAACTATAAGATTTTAAGCCTTTTTAACTGTGTGAATGGCCTTCAAGTTCAACTTTGCAGCACCTTGTCGTCATGTCAGTGAGGCTGAACAAGATTAATGTGAAGAAACCTGTGAAGGAAGAATCTGTCCATCAGAAGGAAAAGTACCAATAAACAGTGGAGGTGAAACTATGGGGGTAGAGGTGTCAGTCACTCCACAGCAAGTACACGTTTGTCCATTTCCTTTTTTTTTCAAACATTAAATTTCTTGAAGTGAGCTAAACATACATAGTGAAGCTCCTACAGTAACATCTGGAGGGCATTATAAAGGCAGGGGATCAATAAAATGGGGTCTTACTTTTTAAGCAATCTGATGCAAAACCGTTTATGAGGGAGTGGTTACAGAAGGCTGTGGATTTCCTCTATTCCATATGGGTTGATCGATGTAGATCTCTTATTCTTTTCAGTCAATCTTGCAAACCCTTTTAAAATGTAAAATTGAACAGCAGTTTTTTTGTATATCAACATTTAATATGTGTCAATTATTTTTAAAGCTGACATTTGTATTTCCAAGCTCACAGCAGGCAAGGTCTAATTATGGAGGGTTTTTTAATAATGAGGAAAAGAGCACTTTTGGAGCATAAGAGGAGAAAGACAGGTACATTAGTTCACCCATCCACCTCCATTGTTTGTGTTATTGAGCTCTCATTAAAAACCAAACTATCAAATGTCTTGTGATGACTGAAATGTTGTTCTAGAAGGCTCTGTGCCTTATTGTGAGATAAGAAATAGAGTACTTTTAGTAATTATTTTAAGTATAAAATGAAAGAACACATTTGTTTAAAACTGTTATTGTGTTATGAGAATTACATACAATTCAAAATGCTTTATATGATTGGGTGAAAATCACCTAGATTTTACATGTGCAGAGAAAATTGTAGTTACCAGTTCTTATGTTGCTAGGACCGTGATGAGATGTTTGTTAGCATTATAAGCATAACATCAAAGCTTAAAGTGGTATAGGATGTTGTTGTTTTGTTTTTTATAGGTACTATAAAACAACTCCGCTGTCTCTAAACTATCTTTGGTCTACACCAAATATCTTACTCTATTTCTTTTCCTTTTCATTCAAGTGCAAATGGTAAGATACAACACAAAGTAACAGTGAAACAAAGTGCATCCAACAGATGCATTCAGGTTTTCAGTAAGGAGTCTAATTAGTATATCCACTGCTGTGAATAGTAGTTAACAACTGTTGGCTTCTTGGAAGGGTGAGGTTCAATAGCCAATGCAATAAATACTTCCTGGATAGAGGAACTACATTTCTTTTCTTAAAATGTCATGTAAGAGGGGGATAGGAACAAAAGAAATTAACCCTTTCATTACAGACTCGCTGTGTGTGACTTTGTTCATAACCATCAGTTTCCACACTGTAACTTTTAAAATGATTTGTGTATCTTCACAAAATCTGACTAGCTTTCTGTAAATATTACAAGTTTTTTGTATACAAAAAAATTCAAATTATTTGATCAAGTATTTCACTAAAATTAAGTTATCTTTTCAAATTCAAGAATTGTTCAAACTGGTCCACTTTCTCTTTTCCTCCTCTTCAAAAACTGCATTACAACAAACTTTATTTAAGTGTTTTCAACCAATGGCAAGTAGTGTAGTGACTAAAATATATAAGTTCAGGGTTGTAAGATAAAATACACTGTTTAATGTAAGTAGTGTTAATTTTGTGAGTTAATATTTCATGACTGTTTTGTTTCACAATAAGAAAGTTGAAAGCAGATGGTTATTGTAAGTTGTGTAATTGATATCAAGGCTACAGAGATTTCTAGAATACCTCAATGTCAGATATAAAAAGTGTCACCAACCATATAAGAGGCTACAGAGTAAGAAGTGAGCCAAAAATAAAGCCAAGGAAAAAAGACTTTCAGTCAGAGAGAAGTTAGAAAATGTGAAATGAATTATTTAAAATAGAGAAAAATAGTTTGGCTTGTCAACTGCATTTTAATCCAATTGAATTTGGCCAAAATGGATTTTTGTCAAGAAGAGAGCCATACAGTATTTAGATCCAGTTGTGATACATGTAGTGTGAAGAATTTGTCATGTTTCACTTGTTTTGAACATATTTTAAAACAAGTGGAATGCATGCTGTTCATTTATTTTTGAATTTATCTCCAAAAAGTGGCAAACATCCACTGTAAAAGAATCCTTAGTCCAACACACAAATTTAAATTATTATATACACTATTTAAAAATGAGGTTTTAACTGAAATGAAATCAGAACATTGGAATAATTGTGGTTCTTCAAAAAGCTGTAGGAGTGGGTGTGCTTTTAGGTCTAATGCACCAGTGTCCAACTGTATTTCATAGTCACCAAAACTGTTTAAAATGTGTTAACATTTTCACTTTGAGGCAAAAAAATTAACTGTGTTTTTAAAGATGGGTAAAAAATACATAGTAATGTTTTCAATTATTTATTAATAAAATTAATTATACAAAAAAATAAGTGGTAGAAATAAAGCACCAGTTCACCACAGGTCAATAGCTGTTTTGGCATGTGGCAAGTGGTGACCATGTTGGACACCATAGGTCTGAGAGATCTAGAGCAGGTGAAAAACAATACTTTTTTCTCTCTTCACATGTTGTCTGAGAAAGAAGGAAAATAACTTTCTAAATCCTGTCTTGATTTGTTGAAGGTAAAATTAGGTGGTGTACAGATACCAAAAACCTCATTGCTATATTGTGTATATATACAAAACACAAAAATCTGTGTCTGTCTCTTGTTCCATTATCTAACTAATCCGGGTTCACTGGACCAGTCTTAACCAAACTGTGTATAATGTTTTCAAAGGAGCAAAAACAGTAGTGCTTTCAATAGATGACTATCCTTCTTAATGAGGGTAAATGTGAAGATAATTTGGAAGTGGCCATGCTAATGGATGGTTCCTAACTCCTCCACCCCATTATTGCTGTTATTGAACACTTTGACTGAGTTAACATCAATTATATTCATCGATGTACAGAGCACACAAACATTTAATATATACATCTCGAAGACTGCTTGGCTCTCTTTGGAGGAATTAAATGAACAAAGATGACTGCCTTTGTTACAATAATGCATAAACTGAGATGAAGTTTCTATTTCAACAGCCACCTGAACAACAGGCTGGTATGAAAAGCTGTTGTTTGAGTGGTAATTTCTTACTTTGACCTATCTGTAAGACACTTCTGTAGCCATTGGTTTTCTCTTAAATAATCATGTAAAACACTGTAGAAAGATGTCATGAGCTGGGTGTTGAAAGCAGGTAACAGAATGCACCCCTACTGACATTACAATATGACCATTATACAGTCTAGTAAATGAATGTTATAAATGAATTGTATGAAAATCAGGATTTTTCTCATTCATCATATCTTCCACCTCCAAATTTTGTTTAAGTTCATGTACAAATAAAGGACAGGTACCTCAGCTTGATAAATATGAAACATAAAATTCTGAGTTATTTTTATGATTCTAGCTCAGAACTTCTTACTAGGGCACGTGCTAGTTGACCACTAGGTGTTGCTGTACCTAACATGAGTCATCACAGATGGTACCTGCTGCTTCATGGGATAGTTCACCAGGTATCAACTTGAGTGTGAATTTGTATTATTAATGGCTCAAAAGTAATATGTTCTTCTGGGTTATTGCCATCTAAGTTGATTAGCCAGCTACAAGGAGAACATAAATCATGTAATTAGTTTCTGTTTTGAAAGAATTGTGACCTGTAAAGTGCAGCATTTTTATCTAGGTATGTGTTGAGTCTGAAGTGCATATTTTAATAATATTTTTTCCTTTTGAGTCTGTTTTAATTTTCATTCCATTTGTCAATTTTATTTTGCAAAGTGGTAAACATGTGAACTGATTATAGATTATCAAAAAGTTAGAACTTGTGTTTGGTAAAGTCCATGTTCTTTATGATGTAATATTTTCTCACACTAATCTTCCATCTCAATAAATCATCAAGTCTGTCAGTATGCAGGGTGTGGATTACACGAATGCCTCTATTTTTGTAAACTACAATAATTAATCACATCAGTACTTCCAAAGTTTATTTTTCATACTATGGATCTCTGATAAAGCTGTTTAAAGTTTATTTTATATAGCCTTGACAGAACCAATGGGGGCATCTAGTCAACTGTAAAAGTGTTATCAAAGTAGCCATTATTCTAAACCAAAACATATATGGTTAAGGTGGAATAGAATACTCTTCATCCCTACCATGTCTTGTATTGAGTGAATCATTATGGTTTGCATTTAAAAATAGGTCTTTTTGGTTATCCATTGCATTGTTTCAGGTGTTGTTGTTCCTTCAGACTCTCCATTGTGTTTTATGCCCTCACTTTTCTTCTAATGAAGATTGATAGCCCTCATTACATTCCAGTTTTCCCATAAGTACCACATCTTTCTTATATGGGTGAAATGTATACCTGGCTCAGTCTCCCACATCAGTTTTCCAAATTTGACTTTCTTGTCTTCAGGTGTGTCCTTTGGATGGCTTTGGAGGATGCTTCTTTCCTTCCCTCAAACTGTTTCTTTCACCTATTCAATGTAAGATTCTTGCTATCTGTTGATATGACAAAATGAACTGTATTGGAAGTTGTAATTCACCTGAACTGTAAATGTATTTCTGGAAGGTTCTTACCAAATTTCACACTTCCCATCTTACCTCTTCATTAAAACCTGATGCTTCCAAATTCTAAGAGAACTCAGTGATATCTGGTAGAATTGAACAGGTGAAGTCATAAGCAAAATGAGAATACCTTACTTTATTATTGATGGAGGGTTGTTACATGATAATTTTAATGAATAATTTGCAATCAAGAGGAGGCAGAAACTTGTGACATGCTTGAAAACAAGGTTTACAAAAAGATGGCAGCATTGAATAAGAATATCTTTTGATGTAAAAGGATTGTTTGTTTGTTTTATAATTTCGTGAAAGCTACATGAGGTCTATCTCCACTAGCCATCCTTAATTTAGCAGTGTGAGACAAGAGGGAAGACAGCTAGTCATCACCACTCACTGCCAACTCTTGGGCTACTTCTCTACCAATGAATATTAGGATTAACTGTAACATTAGAAGGCCCCTACAGCTGAAAGGTTGAGCATGTTTGGTGTGATGGGGATTGGAACTAGCAACCGTCAAATTACGAGTTGAGGGTCTTAACTGTCTGGTTATTCTAGGCCTGTGTAAAAGGAGATAAGTACTTATTGGAAGTTAATTTTTAGTACAGAAAATTATAAATATCACAACAATTTTATAGAATATGTGATGTAGATTAAAAATAAATATGCAGGTTAATCAGTCTGTGGAATGGTATTCCTGAAGTATTGAAAATATGATTCAAATTATAAAATTTAGTAATTTTGAATAATTAAAACATCTAACACATTTATGACTTGCAAAGGAAAAAAAAAATGTAGTGTTACAAGCTGGTAATTTGATTCACCCAAAAACAGCTTACATCAATAAGGATTTATGTTCAGTTGTAATTATTTCAGTCCCAGCAAAAATAGTTGCATAACTCAGAAAGTGTTAAAAATGTGTAACTAAATAATTGTACATTTTGATTTAAAGAGGAGATATGACAAATTATGAAGAGTAAAATTACTGTAGAAATACATTATTTCCAAGGAACTTTCAAAGTGTGATCACAGTAATGGTTACAAGGTTTATAGATCAAAAAATTCCATAGTGTTATTACTATTGTAAGGATTAAAACCATACATTTACTAAAATAGATTAATTTCTGCATATAATCTAAGCAGAACTGTTGTATTAAATATTCGAAACTAACATCATATTATGAGGACATTGTGAATGTAACAGCTGCACACACTTCCAAAAGGTTATTAATATAACTTGGAGGGACAGTGCTTACTTGTGTGAATATAATGCACCATTTATTTTTTATCAGTATCTTAGAGTAGAATTCATATAATTAAAAAGTAATTGTGCACAATTTTCTAACTGTTGTAAAATAAACATACAAGGAAAGTATACAATTTTATCACATTACAAAAATATAAGACTAGAAACATGTGTTAATCCATTACTTTTCAAAAGGTACAATAATTTTATAAGTAGCATGTGGTAATATGTTCACGTTGTACCACGTTACAAATTCTAATGATACTTTTATTGTTTCAGTGGTTCAGGAACGATCTACACAGCCATAGTAACTGCTACTGGGTTTTAAGTTGCAATTAAAGAGATCAATGAAAACCAGCAACCAGGAAAAGAGCTTATCGTCACTGAACTTATAGTGGTGGACAAAAATAAACATCCAAACCATCGTCAACTATTTGGTTAGGTATCTTGTTGGTGATGAGCTTTGGGTTAGTGTTATTAATGTTACATTTTAGTTAAGTGTTTTATTTTTAATCTTACCTGTTATAAAGTGTATGCTAACATATTGTCTTTATTTAATTAAATGGTCAATTTCAAGCAATTTTACAAGTTCAAGAATATTTTTATGTATCACTCTCACAGGTTTGCTTTGTTTAAATTGTAGTTGTAAGTAATACGTGACAGTTTTAGTGTGGGAGGTTGCAGCCACATTTGGTTCTGACACAATGACTTTTTCAATTCATTCCATTTCTAAATAACTTTGAAATAACTTTATATATTTCTGTTCTAAGCTTCTACCAATATGTTATCTCTAACCAGCACTCTTTAGTTTTTATTATGCTTCTTTCAACTTCTTTATATGTACGTGTGTTATGTACATGGTTGTTGAAATTATTTTATTCAAGAAAGGTTGGGTTTGTTGAATTATTTGCAGCTTATACAGTACTCTCAAATGTAGCATTATTTACAAAACTGTAAACATTGTTTAGTGTGTAATGCAATAAATATTAAGTTTTCAGTCTCTTACACAAAATACAATCCAGTGTAATCTTTTATAAATGTTGGGAATCAGATTACAGCATTGGCATCTAAATTAGAGTTAATTTTGTAAGGCTTACTAGTAGTTATTTCTGTTTTCTTTTTCTTTCGCATGATAACTTTATTGCCTGGTTGACACTTGGCATTGGTTGGTTCCAGAATTAATAAAAAGGAAAAAGTACGGACCAGAGGTTTACATCTCGTTCCTTGGTATTTTATCAGAAAACTTCTGACATGGTAAGTGTAGGTAACCAGTACTTACAGCCAAGGAATAAGAGTTGATTGAAGTTCAATTTTCTTCTTGTTTGGGTATCTTGCATTTTTCTCTTTTGTGAATTGTTTAAGTTTTAAAAGTTACAAGTCCATGAAATTAGATGGAAAGTTAAATACTTTGGTGCAACAATAATATAAAAATGTGATTTTATAAATCTCAGAGGGACTTCCAGTGGATAAACTTAGTCTTTCACCAATAATTTCAAGATCTTTTAATAACTTGGGTGTATTAATGCTTTGCTTTAGTTAAACACAGATATTTCTCTTGTAAAGTTTAATAGTAAAAATTATCATTGTTTCACGAAACCAAAATTCTTAAAAGCTACATTTTTGTATTTTAAAATACAATTGTCTGCTTTGTCCAGAATTTCTTCACCAACCACAGGTAATAGATATAATAAAGACAAAAACAAGAATGTTCACATAATTCAAACATGTAGATGTAATGAAGGTAATAATGAACAGTAGAATGATGACAGCAACACTGAATATTTAACGAGACTATATACAATTACAAACAGTTAATTATTGAATCTTGTGGAGTGTATGATATAATAATCTTTAAAATGCATAAAGTATAGTGTTTTCTGCCACAATATCACTACCATCTTGTTAAACCCCTATAAATAAATAGTAACATGTTTGGTAATTCACTCAGGGTGTTCTGCTACTGTAAAGTTATATTTTGTGGAGATATTTAGACAGTATTACTGAGTATTATCCAAAGATTTGTACATTCCGATGTCATGGGTGTCAAGTGACGTGAGTCAGTAATAGTGCATGAAGCAGATAGTATTTTTGTGTTTTGTAAGTAAGGTATATTCTATCTCTGTAATGCTAGTCTCATTAACAGAATTGGTTATAATTTCTGATATATATAATTGTTTTCATTATATATACATGTATATTTTTATTATCAAAATTATTTTGTGTTGTTAAGTTATTGATTTAGTCATCAAGTCACACTCCTTTTTCAGGTACTTGATTTAATATTAATAAATGGAAACCAAACAATGAAAATAAAGATAACCTGCCTACAGATTTTCAAGACTTTCTAGACAGGTGTCTGGAAGTGGATGTAAATAAATGCCACATTGCCTCTGAACTCTTATTAAAGATATGGTATAAATTACTGTTATTTTACTCAGATATTTTGGTTTACTTTGAACCTATTATCTTGATAACATACACCAAAAAGCAGTACCAGTATGTTTAGTTTCCTTTAGGCCCATCCTACAGTACTGTCCAAAAGTGTTAGGACAAAGTCAAAAATCAGATTTCAGGCAGCTTTCAAAAAACATCTGAAGATAAATCACAGGTAAAATATCGATATTTTATTATTCTTCACATTCAGTGCAAGAAAAATTTAGTGAGAGTTCAACAAACAGTGAATATTTGTTGTGTCTCCTTTTACTTTAATAACTATGGAAAGTCTTTCAGGCTTTGTTACAAGATGTTTAATCACGGTGTCCTTTGGGAGTTTAGTCAAAATGTCTCTGATACACTCCCATATAGTTTCATTGGAAGTAGCTTTTGGTTTCTCAAGTTTTTGATTTATGAAATTCAAAATCTGCTCATTTGAGATGGGGCTCTTAGGGAACTATTGTATTATTTTGAATAACTCCAGTGGCTTATTTCTCAGCTAAGTAATTTCTGCATACGTTGGATGAGTGTTTGGGGTCATTATCCTCTTGGTAGTAGAACTGGGTCTGCCATGATGGATCATTATTTAGTGGTCCATTATTCCAACTATTTTGCAGAAATTTCCTGTCATCTCTACAGAAAAACACCTCAAACCATAACATTGCCTCTCCCATGCTTTATCACAGGTTCTGTGCATTGAAATAAGAATCTTTCATCTTTCTTCTGCTGGATGTACAATGTACACTTTGAGTAAACTATTTCAAACTTTGACTTTTCCATCCATATTACTTCTTTTCAATTATCAGTAGTCCAGTTTCTTGTCAATACTTGGAGAACAAAGTAAAGGTTTTTTAACTGCTACATGATCAAATATTCTATCATCATTGACTTATCTTGATATTGTAGATCTGGACAAATTTCTTTCATTTGGTACATGGTGATTTATCTCATGCTTGAAACCAGTTTTCTTTCTATCCAGAAGGTTGCATAAACAAAGGTACTTAATGCCAGTATCATTGAATCTAGGTGTTCTGTTTCTTCCCTTCTTATTTTCAAATTTATCTGTATTGTACTCATTATCTGTGGTGTAGTTGACAGTAGTTGGGGAAAATTTCAAGTCTACAGCAATTGGATGAAGAGTCCAACAAGCATCACATAAAGTTTTTATGTAAAGTCTCTGATCTACTGACAATTATTTCCTCGTTTTGAGTTGTGGAATGATAACGTCATATGTGTGTTATTAGTGTTTTTATCAAGATTTATTTGTGGATTGTTATTAAATTTATTCCTTCTAACACATACTGGTTCAATATGCTAGCTTCTTTCTACATAGTTGAGACATTGCATGTTGTACCATGACATTTATTTCATGCCCTAAATTTTACCACTATATTCATTCAAACAGAACCATTATGACATGTCCAAGGTACAAGCATAGGAAATTCTAAAAACTCAGTGTTCTCACCTCAGCTCGTTTAATTGTTAAAAAGTGATCAATGAATCACTACCATGGCATTGAAATTTACAATCAGTAATAACATGGAAGAATTAGCCCATAAAATGGAAAGAATGAAAAGATATTCTTTTGCTCTTACACTTTCACACAGTATTGTATAAAGAGACTAATTAAACAAACTGTATGTGATGTATAATAAGCACTTTTGTTAAACAGATGTTTTTTATTTTTCACCCAGCATCTGTTCATTGAAGTAGCCGGCCAGTGAAAACAATACAGCCCACTACAGTGATAACTAGATTCACATTAATAGCTCAAAAAACAAATATCCCAATATACATGTTGAAATATATTGACCATGAAGACTGGCATCATTTTAGGACAAGAAAATTAACAGATTGTTTTTCTTAGATTTCTTCTAGAGCAGTAGTATATTGGGTGCCACGACTTCCTATTATTCAGCTTATTAGATTTTGAAAATGATATCCATTTCTTCTCCATGTAAAAATGTTGTTACAAATTAGGAATAAATAAAACTCTTGCTTAGATCAAATTATTATTTTATTTGCCACAATGAACATTTTTTTATTATGTTTGTTGATAAAAATAAAAAAAAATGAATAAATGAGAGGAAAGTTGATGTCAAACAGATATGCATTCAGATACATCGTGATATTTTTGTGAAATCTGCATCATTTAGTGTCAGAACTATGTATTATGATCTCACGTATTGCAAGTTGAACTTGCAGTCTGTGAGTTGTGGGTTGAATCCTTGTTCAAATAAACATGCTTGTTTTTTTCAGCAAAGTAGTCATTATAATCAACCCTACTTTTCTTTAATAAAAAGTAGCCAAAAGTTGACAGTGGATGCTGATGATTAGCTGCATTTTCTTTTGTCTTTCATAGCTAATTTTGGGATAGTTAACACAGATAGCTTTGGTGTGGCTTAATGAAAAAATTCAAATAAACAAACAGACTTAGATATGTTCATTTTAAGTCAGTTTTCTAATCTGAGGCTAAACAAAATCCTTTTAAGTGTTGCTTCTGAAATTGCTGGGAATTCCTCATACAGATACTTGAAACAGTCACCATCTTTGTTTAAGATAATTACAAACTGATCTATCAAACCCAGTTTTATATGAAATGAAAGTAATAGGACATTCTTTGTGTCAACCAGACTTTCACATTCAGTGTTTTCAATTCTGGTATCCGTCTGACTTTGTGTGGCCATTACTTCTTATCCAGCACTGATTTTGTGTCATTTGTCCCATTTCACACACAAAATGTGAAAACTTTGTCTGACTGGGTGTTTAATACAACAACATTCAAAGGACTTTCAAGTTTCCACAAAATAGCCAGCCATGTTCTTTGTATTAGACCTTATTAACAACAATTTTGATAGTTTTGTATGTTTCTTTCAAGTGAATTGATTGACTAATAGGAACATATATATATGTTACTGTTTTGAAGAACAACACATTTTGGACCTGTATTGAAGTTATCAGTGAACTATATCCACTCTTCATTCACAGGCTGCAGCTCATAGTATTGGTATTAATACAACAATATTGTTTCAATAAAGCAGTGAACATTCTTGCTAAATGTATGGAATAAATCCTTTCTCTTGATTTCTAGAAGCTTTGGTTTAGAGTTATTTGGCATAATGGCTGTTTTCAGAAAGTAAAATAAGACAAGTTTTAAAAGACTTGTAGCAAAATTTTAATAATTATAACTCACCAGGTTGACTAATGAGCAGTTCAAACAGCAGCAGTTATGGTTTCGAGCTATTTGATGTAACGGCTGTTTTCTAATTTCAAATCAAAGTACATGGACTTTGATTTTTAAAAGAGAATTACATTATAAAAGATGTAATGTGTAAATTAAAAAGTAAAATGGCATTAAAAAGATGAATGGCCTTTAAAAAACTTAAAAATTTTTGTAATGTTACTGATAAACCATAGGACAAAACATGTTTAAATTGGTGCTGTTGTTGAGAGTCATAAAATGTGGCTTGTTGTGACCTGAATGTTACAGAGACAACACAGTAGTGCAACAATGCCAGATAAAAGAAAACAATGAGTTTAAAAAACTGTGACCAATGCATAGTCTAGTTAAGAAAACTTCCTCTTTCTGATCCTTGTGGAAGCAAGATGGCCAAAGTTTAATTGAGGGTTTTATTTGGAAAAGCTTGTTTTCACATTACTCACTCCAAGCCAACTGGCACAGAGCTGAGTCTTGAGTACAGGACCAAGTATACAGATGGTTTAAAATCAGTTTGTTACTTTGGTTTTACTTTTCCCATTCTCTCTTTGTTCTGATTTATTTGTTTTTGGTATTTCCTTAATTTGGTGTTCATATCCCTCCATCTTATATCTAGGTGCTTTGTCTTGTCTTTTTTTTTTCTTATAGTTCTATTTTTTGGGATTGTTCTCAACCCTTTGGAATCCAGGGTTTAGATTTTAGAGATTATTCTTCTTTAGAACCAGTCTCAGGCTTTGGTCCTGTCAGTGCCTTCCTCTCTCACTTCATCTCTCAGTTTTCTTTTTTCTCTAACAACCTGAAGCTTTGTATGTCCTATCTCATAATTTCAATCTTCTTTTTTCATGCTTTTCCTTTCTTATTGTTCTATTGTCTATCCACGTCTCACTGATCATCTGTATCTTCATTATTAACAGAAGGAATTATAGAATCTGTCTCTCACTCTACTGTGGATTTTTATTCTAGTCTTTTCGTTGTCCCCATAAAGTTGGGTGGTTCTTATCCTGTCATTTCTTTATCATCTCTGAATCTCTCCATGTATATTTTTCTGCTTTAATTGTTTAGGGTCACCAACTGATCCATCTCGCATATTCTTCTTTGAATGAGTTTGACCATAGACATTTTTGCATCTCCTGCCAGTTTCAACATAGCACAGCCTCTTTCCTCTTTTCGTTGTTTGTCTTTGGCGATCTCACAGACTGGTATGTGAACTAAAAGTAACACATTTGTCTACCATAACTTATATAATTATGCAGTTTCCTTTTTCTCAGGATTTTTCCTCCTACCAATTTTTATTCTCCAGTATACCCAGAAGATCGAGTGTGATGACTTTTGTTTGCTTTATTTTCCAGTCATTTTCATGTGGTTCATATACGTATTATGGTACCTTGATTAATGTCACATTTCAACACATTGAAAATTCCTCATTGATAAGAAAATGAATGTAAGAAGGTGATAGTCATCTGATACAATGTTACATGAAGAACAACATCTTACACTTCTCATTCCTGGTGCCATGTGAAACCACCAAGTTGCTGTCTTTACCTCACAGGTATTACTTAACAAAAATCTGAATTGAACACAAGAGAATGGAAAATATTAAACCCATCTCCTCCTTTTAAGTGGCCAGTGTTTAAGTGAAAGTTTTCTGGGAATATAATTGACATAGCCAATTCTGAACTCTTATTAAAACAAAACAAATAAAACAGACAATTCTTTCCTGATCTTTCTTACTTCCAGTGAATTTTCTTTGCCTTGTCAAGAGAAAACTTGTGCTTATACAGAGATTGTGTGACCTTCCCATTGGTAGAGGGCTACAGCAGTGTGATTGTCATAAGCTGTTATAATGCACGTGGGAGCTTGTTCATGGTTGATGGCATGTGGTAGTTGTATGTAAGTGAATAGCTCTTAGTGGTGCAGAGGTAAGTAGCTATATGAAAAATATTTTTACATAAGGGAGATTTTAACCCTGTCTCTCAACTATTGAACTATCCCAGAATAAGTTAAAAATATTATAATGTTACTTGTCATTGTAGTTTGCGCAAACTAAGTTTTACTCTGGACAAAAGTTTAAGGAAAATAAATTTTGAATGTGATTACCAAGTTACAGATAAATATATTTCACTTGTAAAGGGTTCAACAATTCTTGTTTTAGGAATTTGATTTGGTTTTAGGACTTACAGTATCAAGATAATTATACTCACTATAAGTACACAAGTATAAAAGTGGAAACTTTTATTTTAAGACAATTTGAATTGCTATTGGTTGTGGAACATCTGTTATTTAGAAGGTTTGTTTGAAGTTCCTTCAGCATGAACCTTATTTAAGTTTCTAAAAAGCAGAAAGTTCATACCTTCTATACTTATGTTAAATAGTATTCCTGATGAAATATAGTGTGCATGTTGTTGTATATAAGATTTCTAAGACAAATGTTTTTTTCTTTTTCTTACTCTTTCAGTAAGAGGGAATTGTTCAGTGATGGCATTAGTCTTTACACTGAAAAGTGTGACACTCAAAACACAGCTCTGAGGGACTCCAAGTTCCTGTAGAAAAGAACAGGAAAGTTTCGAAACCACAGGAACTTGGAATCTCCTGTCTATTAAAAAAGTTTTAATAAAAATGGGCAAATGACCACATCACCCACATATATGGAGGTCTCACAAAATGGATATGATCTCTCAATACTGTGAGAAAGATCAGAAAATGTAGGAAAAGCTAGTTCATTTATTACATAAGTGCTGAAAATGAGTCTAATCTGGAAAGTCCGCTCTTTCTACCACATGGTAGAGATGTAATGCTGTCTTTACAAGAGATAATGACCCCAAAAATATTTAATCATGCTGTAGATTATGATTTTCGTCTGTCATGGCTAGTCTTTGCCTGATTCCGGTCTCCTGGTGAGATCTGTGCCGCGGTTTCTCGCTCTGCTGTCGTTGATTTTTCAGGTGGTCTCCGCTTGTAGTATTGGTCTGTGTGGCCAATCGCACTTGTAACTAGATATACATTCTTCAACTGTGCTGGTTAGGGAAGCCTATCTATTCAAAGTTTTCCTTTTTCACGTGGAAAGAATACATCTTACTTGTCTCACTCTCACCAACAATCTCCTCCATGAAGTAACAACTAAGAGTTTGATTGTTTGTTTTGAATTTCGCACTAAGCTACTGAGGTCTATGTGCTCATCACCCCTACTTCAGGTGTGTGAGACAAGAGAGAAGGCAACTCATTATCACCACCCTCCGCCAACTCTTGGGCTTCTTTTTTTACCCACAAATAGTGAGATTAATCGTAACCTTATAACTCCCCCACGGCTGAAAGGGCAAGCATGTTTGGTGCGACAGGGATTCGAAACCTCGACCCTCAGATTTCGAGTCAAACGCCTCAACCACCTGGCCATGCAAGTCACAAAGTTAGAGTAAGACTTAAGAGAATTTAAATTAATTTGGTTCAGAATATCAGTGGGAATGATACTATATTAACAATAATTATAAATAAATGAATAACATATATTGCCTACAATATTTACAGGGCCATTTTTCTATTGTTTTATAATTTTAATTTTGTTACTTGAGTACTTGTAATTAAACCATGAATTATGATGTTCTTGCATAATATTTAAGGTCCAACAAATAGCTTAATATTTAGTACTAAATATTTTTACTCACAGTATAATAATGTTTGATACTTAGAAGTTTTTACAATGTTAACAAAGTGTTTATTTTCTTACTTATTTATAATATTGTGTGTGAGGTTTATGCAATTTTTAAAGGCATTCTCCGTTGATGTTAATCATTTTAATATTTTTGTATCATTCTGCATGAAACTTAATTATTGTATTAGCTGGAAGAAGAGTATGGTGAAAAGTATACATCATTTGATTAGAATAACCATAATAATTTCTTTTAAGTTTATTTTGGAATATTTCATATTTATATGTATCAAAAGCTAGTTTGTATACTTCCAGGGGAACTGTATAGGCCTAAATGGAGAAACTTTGATAGTTATGCAAGTTATACCTTTTTCTTACATTAATGATGCATTTGTAAAGGCAGAAATGGAATATCAGTAATCATAGAATTCACATGTGTGTGTTAGTTTGTTATAACTCAAAAAAGAATTAAATAAAAAAATGCTGCATTGACTGAAAATATCCCAGGGTACAAGCTACAGTGTGGAATCATACTATGTACCCTAGGGTTTTGAGGTGACCAAAGAAATAGGACCCACACTGCAGTGGAGATACACTGTCTATCAGTCTTAACCTCCATTCACCCGTCTCATATAAGAAATAGAGTAGCAACACATACAGAATTAGTTTTGTTTGTTTGTTTGTTTGTTTGGGAATTTCGCACAAAGCTACTCGAGGGCTATCTGTGCTAGCCGTCCCTAATTTAGCAGTGTAAGACTAGAGGGAAGGCAGCTAGTCATCACCACCCACCGCCAACTCTTGGGCTACTCTTTACCAACGAATAGTGGGATTACAGAATTAGAAATAGAAGTTAGGACAGTGAGACGTGGGTGCTCAAGCCCACAACTTCCTACATGGGAAAACAATGTGGGACATGTTTTTACACATGAAAACTACACACATGATTTATAAGATGCAATGCAACAACTGTCGTAACTTCTACATTGGGGAAAGAAGCAGAAAAATGGAAACTAGATTCAAAGAACACAAAAAACTATCTTTGCACGTTTTTCAATACAACAAATGTCGTAAACACATTATCATAGGAGACTCCCAGATGCTAAGTAGGAAAACAAATGCAAAATCAAAGAAGCCCTACTAACAGCGATAGCGAACACACAAACTGGTTCCCACTGTCCACGCGACTTTCTTTTATCTAATTATGCTGTTGAAACAACTCTAATCACTCCACAATGTCTCATAGCTTAAAATAAAAATTCTTGGCCTAAGGTATTCTTGGTATTCTTGGCCTAAGTTATTAAACCTTTTGATGTCAATACTATCTTTCGAACCCGCAACTCCCACTACCGAACATTTAAATTACAAAATTAAAAAATATAGTATAAAACAGTATTTCTGTTTGTACACCTATACTAGACAGCTCAAAGTGGCTTTAAGTCCAACAAACAAACACATTTTTCAACACTTTTATACTCTATAAAATAATTTACAGGCTTCCTAGTTTAAAACAGTCTAGCTTATACAAAATGACAAACAGTACCTGGGCCTGGCATGGTCTAGCGTGTTAAGGCGTGCGCTTCGTAATCTGAGGGTCGTGGGTTCGCACCTGAGTCGCGCCAAACATGCTCGCCCTCCCAGCCGTGGGGGCGTTATAATGTGACGGTCAATCCCACTATTCGTTGGTAAAAGAGCATCCCAAGAGTTGGCGGTGGGTGGTGATGACTAGCTGCCTTCCCTCTAGTCTTACACTGCTAAATTAGGGACGGCTAGCACAGATAGCCCTCGAGTAGCTTTGTGCGAAATTCCAAAAACCAAACCAAACAGTACCACAGCCAGCTACGACTTGCGGCTCCAGCACAACGAGATCTCATGATTACAAAAATACACACAACTTCTATTTCCGAACTTATAATTAAAGAAAAATTAGGTTAAATATATCTACTAATGTTCAAACTTGCTATTCTCAACTGTTATGTTTCAAACATTTCATTATGTTCATTATTTTCGACCTTTACTTGCAGTCATTTATTGCGAACAACACCTGAACCAATGTTGTTAACCTGGAATACAGACACATGTGAACATTACCAGTAAAACCAAAACTTGATGTTTGGAACAAGAATACAGACACATGTGAACACTACCAGTAAAAATAAAACTTGACTTTTGGGCTAGAATACAGACGCGTCCAAACACTTTCAACAAACTATAAGCATGGCATTTTGAGTTAGAAGACAGACACATGTGAACACCACCAGTAAAACCAAAAACTGACGTTTTGAACTAGTAAAATTACAAATAACACGAGTAAGATAAGGTCGTAAAAGTTAACTGGTTCTGTTATGTAAATTAGATTATAATTTCAGTTTCACAAATAATACGAAACATTTTAGTCTAGCTACCAGTTAAACATACAAGTTAAGAACATCTGAGAATTGTAGTTTCTATTTAAACGAAATAATATAAATTTGAGGGTTTAAGACACTCACATCAGAGTATGGATGAAATAAGCATAGTTGAATATACACTCTTCAAAAAAAGAAACGTAGTTCTGTATGACATGTATGAAACTTTGCACTTTCACTGCTGAACATCCAAAGTCTGCAAAGGCGAAGTCCACGCTCACTAGTTGAAGTTTAACGTCACTCAACGTCAATAACGAGTATGCCCCCCGTGAGCATCAATAACTGCTTCGCATCTCCTGCCCATGGAAGCGATGAGATGACGAATCACATTCTGTGGAATGGCTGTCCACTCAGCCTGCAAAGCTGTTGCAAGATGAGGTAGAGTCTGCAGTTGAGGTTGTCGCCGTCGCAGACGTCGGTCCAACTCGTCCCAAAGATGTTCGATGGGGTTTAAATTTGGTGATTTGGAGGGCCAGGGAAGAACATTGATGTTGTGGTGTCTCAAGAAGACATTGGTGAGTCGGGCTGTGTGAAGACGGGCGTTGTCATGTTGAAAAACGTCGTTGACGTTCACCATGATGGGTTGTTTGTTTGTTTGTTTGGAAATTTCGCACAAAGCTACTCGAGGTCTATCTGTGCTAGCCGTCCCTAATTTAGCAGTGTAAGACTAGAGGGAAGGCAGCTAGTCATCACCATCCACCGCCAACTCTGGGGCTACTCTTTACCAACGAATAGTGGGATTGACCGTCACATTATACACCCCCACGGCTGGGAGGGCGAGCATGTTTAGCGCGACGCGGGCGCGAACCCGCGATCCTCGGATTACGAGTCGCACGCCTTACGTTTTGAGCTAGTTAAGTGTATTTCTTTGAGGTTTGGTGTATAACATGACCTCTGTTGTCTGTCAAGTCTAGGATGTTACTTTTGTAAAGAGTATGTGTCACTTTTAAACAATGAACTCTAGGATATTCAATATAACCACGATTGTGTTTTTTTCATGCAATTCAAATGCTACACACAGCTCAATCCGGCCTTCATTATATCACAAACATGTAACAAGCAACTTTACGAAGTTTTCATTACATTTTAAATCGTTTTATATAATCAAAATATCAAACCTTAAGATGTTCTACAAAACCATATTGGGCCTAACATGGTTAGGTGATAAAGGCGCTCGACTCGCAATCTGAGAGTCACTAGTTCGAATCTTCATCTGATCAAATATGCTCGCCCTTTCTGCCTTTTTAGCGTTATAATGTGACGGTCAATCCCAATATTAGTTGGTAAAAAAGTAGCCTAAATTTTGGTGGTGGATGATGGTGACTAGCTGTGCCTTCCCTCTAGTCATACACTATTAAATTAGAACCGGCTAGCGCAGATATCCTTCGTGTAGCTTTGCGCGAAATTAAAAAGAGCAATAAAAACATGTTAATAAAACTAACGTGTGTCACATACAATATCACCAATATTTTACTCTGACAAATATGATCGAAACATTTCAGATCAAAATGACTTGATTAATTGTAATTAACACGTTTGAGAAATAACTTCTAGGTGTAAAAACTCGAGACAAATATGTCATTACAACACACTAGATAGCATGATATCAACTCATTTACTGAAAAAGTTGTTGTTTTGAATTAAGCACAAAGCTACACAATGGGCTATCTGTGCTTTACCCACCACACTGGGGGGCTACTAAAAACAAAGTAAAATAAACGACACAAACGATTGACCGTCACATTATAACGCCTCCACGGCTGAAAGGGCGAGCATGTTTGGTGTGATCGGGATTCGAACCCGCGACCCTCGGATTACGAGCCGAACGCCTTAACACACTTGTCCATGTCGGGCCTCTCTGCGAACGATTGTGTGATATTTCATTTGTTGGTAATTAGGTTCACATGAAAGTAAACTTTTTTAAATGAATCTAAAACAAATACATTTCTTCCATACCACAGTGGTTTAGTCGTAAGCTACTAATATTAAAAACAGTGTTTTGATACTTAAGATGAAAATAGCGCAAATGGGCTGTTGTGCAGCTTACCAACAACGAACAAAAATACATATTGTTTTTTCTAATACGTATTCAAAATTTTTCGCTCAAATTTTGATTAAATAACACTATTATTGGTTTTCTCATCGTATTTCTACCCAAATAATTAAATTAAAGCTAATAAAACAATGATATTATTTGAGTTTACTGGTTCCTAAGAAGTGCTAAAAATCCAAACTCAAGGACAAACATAGACTGTCGGAAACAGGTATGTTCAGATGCACCCTACGTGTCAAAATATCGAACAAATGGCTTTCGATAAACTTTCATTCACGAGTGAGTTTGTATTTTCTAGTTTGGAAGTAGTCGCTTTTCTTTATATTACCCTTGTTGAAAATGCATGGTAGCTGTTTGAATTGTAGATGAAACTGTTTGAATGGGATATTCTACGTGAATGGAATGTGTCTTTAGTTAGTTTCCGGTAGAACGACTGACAAGCAGAATACACGTAGATACTTCGTCCTTGTTTGAGATAATAGATTCTCCTCAGGTACCAGCAAAATCGCTCTAAAGACCGAGGACTGGGATTGATATAAAGCAGTTTGTAAGTTTTAATTAGGAGCTGTATGATGATATTGTGTGTGTGTGTGCGTTTTCTTTTAGCAAAGCCACATCGGACTATCTGTTTAGCCCACCGAGGAGAATCGACCCCTGATTTGAGCGTTGTAAATCCGTAGACTTACCGCTGTTCTAGCGGAAGCCGTGATGGTATTGCATAAAAAGAACAGCTGATGAATGGGTTATTAATACACTCAAGAACATTTGATTGCTTTTGTTGATAACCTGTAATTGTGGATGTATGTTTCTAACGATAGAGGAAAGAGTCAACCAACATGAGTCCTGGTGGGCTGTCCATTCCAACCCCATATATTTCTTCATGAAAGGTTTCGACAGTTTTCTCAAAGTTGTCTTGCTAAGTCATTAATTTGAATATTAAGGAAATGTTTAAAGAACCAGTCGTTTCGCACATAGAGATATCGGTATAAAGATATGAAAAGTGACTTAAAGTTTATGTAAAGAAGATAACTTCACAAACAAATTGAGAAAAGAGTCATGAATGTAACTGGTAGTTCAAGAGGGAATATGACCAGAAAAGTTAATAAGTTGTGGCGTCTTGACCAAAAGGAGAAAATACTGTCAAAGAGACGTGTTTGTCTGATTTGTGAATAACTGGGAAGTCTTATGACGTATAATATATATAAAGTGGTGGATCTGACTTACTTGAAAAGTACAATTTGAAATCTTCTATAACTTTTATCTGTGAAATTGAAGTAAAAAACAAGTCTGTTTTTGTTTTGTTACTCTTGTGTTGTTTTTTTTACATTAAAGTAAACCATAATTTCACTGAGCTCTCTACTTTTGTTGTTTGTTTTGTTTTTTTATTTCGCGCAAAGCTACTCGAGAGCTATCTGTGCTAGCCGTCCCTAATTTAGCAGTGTAAGACTAGAAGGAAGGCAGCTAGTCATCACCACCCACCGCCAACTCTTGGGCTACTCTTTTACCAACGAATAGTGGGATTGACCATCACATTATAACGCCCCCACGGCTGGGAGGGCGAGCGTGTTTTGGCGCGAACCCGCGACCCTCAGATTACGAAGTGCACGCCTTAACGCGCTAGGCCATGCCAGGCCAGGAAGAATAGAGGAACAGCACACAAGACTAAACAGATGAGGTATGGAAACAAAAAATGCCCCTAAGTAACAAACAACAACATATAATCTATCAGAACCATCGATTTAACATTTAGTAAGGTAAAGGTTTCATGTATATTTTGTTGGATTAAACCACGAGACACTTACCTCCACCATTTTCATAACACAAGTATGGAAATCGCCATACGATGCCAAGACCGACAGCGTAGTTTATAGAACTTAAAACAAAGTCCAGTTTTCCTTCCCATTCCCCACGTTCTGGTTCTTTCTCCTTATCTGGATTTGTTACCGACTGGTTCATTTCATCAGGTATTGTGATCATTTTCACTTCATTTTCTACATTGACGATTTCTGATGTTTCATTTTCAGGAGATACTTTATTCAAGGACATAACTTTAATACAAACAAGTGCTGTAGAAAACAAAATACACTGTCAAGATATATATGTATATATATAGTTGAAAAAGCATATAGTTATATACATGTACAGTTGAAGCGCTAAAGAAATAAATACACTTCAGAAAACCAGTAAAATAAGTTTGTTTAAATGTTCTGTTTCATTTAATCCATTAGACACAACTTCTATGTGCACCCATACCCTTAATTGTATCATTTAAAACCATTTTCATGTGTACATATACACACAAATTTATCTAGGGAGACATTAGTTCCGCACAATCAAATACATTATGTAAGTGTACATTCCAAGAGATGTCACTTATGTGTATTTACTTTTTATTCAAGTAGATCTATTTTTAAGTTTCGTTTGTTAAAATTTTTATATTTTAAACTGCCACAATTTCTTCTTTGTTTATATAGTTTTCTAAATTTCCTGAACAAACTTTCAAGCATAAAAAACCTAGAAATGAAATTCAGAAAGATAATATTAAAACTGACAATATATTTAACAAAATAATTCCAACATTTCTGAGTCGTTCTTATTCTTATGTACATTTATTAAAGCCAGGATTGGTGAGAAATTAGGATTTCTCTTCGTTCTGCACTTTATTGGTTGATTTTGTTCACCCTTTGATTTAATAAAATTATGCTAGAGGCGCTTCCTACTGAATGGTTGGTTGTTGACTTGCTGCCCTGCCGTAAGTAAAACCATGAACAGTGCAGTAAAAAAGTGTTTTCTGTTGTTTGTTGTTCGGTTGCTGTGTGAAGTTCATGTCCTGTGCTTCAAACGTCCACTCTTTTCCTAAGTTAGTTAATACAGTAGTCCTAATATATCCTAAAGTGAGTTTTGCCCCGTAGAAATTTTTATTTCCTTGACGTCGTGACAGGTCTGTTAAAGAAATGTTCGAATACCATAAACCTGAAGGTCGTTTTGTCGGTCAGTTCTGTTTGTGTCTCAATAAAACGTACATCACAAATCTCACTCTAGTTTCCTTATTTTATAAACATCAGTCACTTAAAAACCTCTTGGTGTTAAATGAAAATATTTGTTACTTACGATGCGATGGTGGCTTCCTCATTTTTAAAATAACAATAGACAGTCGCCTGAGATATAATGTTCACCTCCAACTGTTGTAACAACAACAACAAACATTTGCTTATGATTTGATAGTACCTTCCATATGTTAGGATATCAATAGGTAGTCGCTTAAGGTGTAGTGCTCACTTCCAACCGTTATAACAACAACAGCAAAACAACATTTACTTATGATTTGATTGTACCTTCCACATGTTAGAATATCAATAGGCAGTCGCTTAAGGTGTAATGTTGACCTCCAGTTGTTTGGAGAACAAAAAACAGTAATCTGAGAAGTGATATTGGCTATGTGTAGAGATAAAATATTCATTCAGTGTTGTTGAGTTTATAAAAAATGCGACGGTTTGTCCTGATTCCTTTGAGTATTACAATTTGAACAATTGTTAGTCAAGTCTAGCACTACGACACTTGCAAATGTGTTTACAGTTATGAAACTTGAAATAGTAGTTATAAAATAAATTGAGACACGTAAAATAAGTACATGTACCTCTTTTACTGTTCTGTGTGTTTTAGGTTAAGGTTAAAACATAGCCGGCTTCCTTTCGATATTAACTGTGAATTGTCTTTGATTAACAGAGATATATAAAATAAACACGTCTTTCGCTTCATAACAAAACCTATCAGGTCATCTAATACATGGCCTCAAATGAAAATCTAGTGGACAAAAAGAATGGTGTGTCTTACTGTTAAACATATATTAATACTAAAATGTTATTTTTGCCAGCTGATGTAATTAATACCATTTCCTTTAGCATAGTTAGTTTAAAAAAAAAAAAGAACGACTCACTGAGCTATTTCCCAACCAAACAAAAAGTTGGTTCATTAAAACTATTCCCATACAATATAGAGAATAAACTTCGAAAATGTTAAACGACAAGATATCTATAAAACAAAATTTGGCACAAGCAGGAAGGAAATCTTTGTTTATAGTTAACTTTGAAGGTACGTATCAGGATAGCGGTTTCAGGCGTTTTAAGTCCCCAGAAATACCTATGAAGCCAAACGAAAGGCCTGACACTTCTTAACGCAAATCAAATTAAATATCTGTATCGATATCTGTTTATCTCAAATAAAATTACATAACGTTTCCACTTCCAACTTAAGTTGTATAATAGCATTTAAGGTAAGAATCACAGAGAGACTTCACAGTAAGATGTAAATGGAAAGACTGGTTGTGAAAAGACAAACGAAATACAGTTTGATTTGTTTGTTTTGAATTTCGCGCAAAGCTATAAGAGGGCTATCTGTGCTAGCCACCCTAATTTAGCAGTGTAACACTAGAGGGAAAACAGTTAGTCATAACCACCCACCACCAACTCTTTAGGCTACTGTTTTACCAACAAATAGCGGGATTGAACGTCATTTTATATCTCTCCCACGATGAAAGGGCATGTTTGGTGCGACGGGGATTCGAATCCGCGACGCTTGGATTACCAGTCGAGCGTCTTAACCACCTGACCAATGGTAGAGAACACAGTGTTAACACTTGCATATCGTGTATAATAGTATAGAACACCGACATAACACTCGTGTGCTGTTTATAAATAGAAGATAAAGATTTAAATTTTGTGTGTTGTGTATAACACAAGACAACACGGGCTTAATACTCGTGTGTTATATAATATTCTGAAGGATGCTGACTGAACATTGTTTATTTCTTAAGTTATTAATATTGAATTGTATATCCATTTGATATTATTTCGTGATTTATATTTTCTATATTATACTGCTATTAATTGATAATAAAACCTGGAAACTGATCTTTAATTGAAGTAATTATTTATACTATTTACTCCGAAGGCCTTTGTAGATCACTGGACAATCTGTATTTTATTCTGATATTGTTGTGAATACTGACAGTTATTTATTATATTTACTCTGAAGGCCTCTTTGGTTCACTCGACAATCTATCTTCTAAAATAATATTGTTGTTATTACTGATAGTTATTGATAATATTTACTCTGAAGGCTTCCTTGGTTCACTCGACAATCTATGTTTTAATTCAGTATTGTTCTACTATACTACTGGTAGTTTTTAGTATAGGAACTGATTTCTGTTTGTGATAGAGGAAAATCAGACTGTGTTCACCGTGGGAAATCAAAACCCGAATTTTAGCTCCATAAGTTTGTAGACTTACCGCAGAACCTCCCGAGGACACTGGACCAGACATCTACATTAAAGACTCATTGTAAAATTAAATTTATTGTGATTATTACCTGCACTTGTACGAAGTCAAATCACTCACCGCCAATTCTATCTGTATATGGAATCTTCATGGTAGTCTTTGCATTACATATACGGAGGATGAAATACACAAACACACAGTAGCTACAAATATTAATTTAGAAATAAACCATTCCATTGTTTATTAATATGCATAGAAGTATGCTCAGAAATATGAGGTTAGTACTTTCATATTTTGTGTTAGGGAACTACATTCGTGAATTGTAAATAAAACATAACATCTTTTATTACACATCTCGGCTTTTAAACGTAAATAAAACATAACATCTTTTGTTACACATCTCGGCTTTTAAACGTAAATAAACTATTTATTTATTGTCCGTGTAAGGGTAAATTGCAATATCAGAAAATTATTAAATTTATCAAAGATCTTCATAAACGTGAAGTATTCAGTAATTACTAATATAATAAAGGGCAAAAATTGTATTTACATACTATTTATAAGGTTTGAAAATGTAAAAAAAAAATATTCACTGAACACTAAATTACAAGTGTATGTTGATAACAGACATATTTACACAAAACAAATCGTGTTATTTCCGATATTTCAATATTTTCTTTTCTAATTATCACCTAACGTCTTAATTAAACTCAAAGTACAGAACCATTTGTACAAAATATACAATCAAGTAAACTAGAATGTGAAATTAATATAACGAATAAATTATTTACTACATTTTGAAGGGAGTTTCAAATAATTCACTTTTATTTTACCTACTTTAATTGTTGGTTTTACTTGTAAACTAACTATCAATCATAACGACATAATAGTTACAAATGTGCTAGAAAAAAGGGTAAAACTATATACGTTACATCTATTGTTGTTTATGGTAAACTAGAAACAAAAACTGAACATAAACAATTGGATGCAGCTTGAGTAAGGTTTAATACACCTATCGCCAAAGGTATTGTATCATAACTATCATAATTATAATCTAGTTCATCTTTACATGCTGTGAGTGTATTAGAGTCTAGTTTCCTCTATAATATAATATAAAACTTGCTTTTCTGATTTCATTGTCACCAATATTAAGTGCACAATAAAACAGTTTTGGTGAGGTTTATACAGAAGTTTGATTATTTCAGTTTGTGAGAACTAAATATAATTAGTTTTATAATTTAACTCTTTTTTTTTTTTTCTTTGGCTTACATCACAAATTGTTATCAGATTTCTTAAAGTAACTTGGCATTGGCTCTTTATGAATAAAGTTTTATGTACATCTTTTAAGCTCTGTTTTAACTGTTGTTATTATATTCTGCTGTGCCTAAAGAAGGATCTAGTGTTAGTAATATGATCATGTACTAAAGCAAAACCTAGTGTTAGTAATTTCATCACGTACTAAAGGAGAATCTAGTATTACGAACATGATCACGTACTAAAGGAAGATCTAGTGTTAGTAATATGATGACGTACTAAAGGAATACCAGGTGTGAGTAACATGATCACGTTCTAAAGGAGAATTTAGTGTTAGTAATACGATCACGTACTAAAAGAGGATCTAGCGTTAGTAATATGATCATGTACTAAAGGAAGATCTAGTGCTTGTAATATGATCACATATACTTTTAACAGTTAAATATGAAGTATGTCTTGGGCTGTCGACTTATAATCTCCAGAGTCTGACAGTTTATTGTTTTACTTCTGGGAAGCTCGAAATCTTGACCAAGTGTCTTGGTTAATTTCTGAAAAGGTTGAAGTTATGCCAGCAATCAGTCGCTGAAATAAAAACGGAACCAACAGTTGAGATACAAATTTTATATCTGATTGTTAACTTCATTTATCATCGTATATATCACATATGGAAAGAATAACATACATAATATTATATGTAAAAAAAAACTGAAGTACTTTACTAATATCTTGTTTGCCAATTTTAAGACTGTCTCTATAGTCAATACAAGTATTGAAAATCTACCACAAATGTAACAATAACCTAGTCTACAGTTTCAATAGGTTTCAGTCTAAATAATTTCTCAATAATCTTTAAAATTTTACTTTTGATAAAGACTAAAGGCTACTCACGTCCTTCAGAAAACCTGGTGTGATAAGCATGAAACAAACAGCATAGGACGGAATCCACACCATGGAAGCCAAGGCTATCCCCCAGCCTAAGAGTTCTCCCCACCAAAGATAAACGTAAATCTCTACATACACCAGAGGTTTGCATCTCATAACTGAAAACAGAAATATTCCCTAAAGGGAATATGTATTTAGAATTAGAAATAACATTCTCTGAAAGAAACTGAAATAAAATTGAACATCATTTGTATATATATATATATATACATTACGTACTAAAGATAAGATATTTATTTATATTATTTTGATACTGTGAGAAACGTAACTGAGTAAGTAGGATAAATGATCTGTTCTTACAGTTAACGTATAATATTCTCACGTGCTGCAAGTTCGAAGGTCACTTCATGACTTACAGAGAATCTATGTACAGATCCATGTCCTCCATTACACTCAATTATTTTTTTAACTAAACCGTTGAATATTCTTTCTTTAAAACACAGCATTAAACTTACCAAACAAACGGCTGGAGAGACAAAGACCCAGGTAGCAAGGAAGTACCAGTTGGGCCGATGTCCTGTCATCTCTTCAATGTTGCTAGAAAACTTTTTTACACCTGTAATAATTTACTAGTCTTATACATTTTTTGGTTTACAAACTAGAATTTTCATGTGAAAAAACACTTGACATAAAACCTGAATTCAAAAGACAAACAAATCTACAAATTAAATGTCCAATTGTTAATTAATAATACTGGCTTACACTGAAAACATTTGAAAATCCCGCAATAAATGAAAAGAAATTAAATTGTCAAAAGTATTGGCTATTGAGTACAATAATACACGGATTAAAGGTAATGAATAATTAATTAACACCTCCAAATAACACAATAAAACACCATCTTCTAGAGTTAACCTGAGAATAATACAGCCCATTTTAGGGATAACTTGCATATAGTATAACAGTACGTTATTGAGTTAACTCACATATACCATCTTTAGAGCTAGCTTGTGTACAACAGATCCTCCCAGGATCAACGTACGTATAATACATCACCACATTTAACATAAAAATCTTACACCATAGAAATAAACAGATGTATTAGAAGTTTGAAGTGATGTATAAAACAATGGTCTATTTTACCAATGAAGGACATGCCATTTGAAACTTACCATAAACCCATGTAATAACTATAGTTTGAAAGAAAACAGTGAACAGTAGAGTCATTCCACTGGCAGAATAATAATCCATCAGTTGAAATATGTACATGCCCCCTGAAAAGTAAAAGATTATTTTAGTGAATAATACGATCAGTTTAAAAAAATTCAGTCAGAATTATTACTTAACAGTTTCGTTTTGATTAAATATATATTATTACAAGTTACAGTTTCCATATTCTAGATACAAGATAACACCATGGTAAAGCCACAGAAATAAACAGATATATTAGAAGTGGAACGTTGCTGAATAAATATAATAGTATTGGGAGTTGTGCTTATGGTAAGTTTTATTTATTACGTCATTTTTACAGTAAATAAGATTTGATTTTATGTATGTTTTGAAAACAAATCTTACTTACTGTAAAAGATGAAACGTGTAATAAAATATAATTACAGTGGAGCGCCATTAAGCCGCGGACCAGTAAACCGCGAAATCGCTTAAGCCGCTGTAGCAAGTCTTGTGAGCGAGGATTATCGTGGCTCACCGCTAATTTAAGAACGTGTAAAACGCGGCTTACGAATTTAATCCTGGCTTTATAACTTCAAGGGGATATTTAAAAAGGATTTGCTTTAATTTGGGAAATAAATAAAATATATTACAATAGAAATCGACCGTTAATCTACCTTATTCGCTCTCTATGTCAGCTTTATGGAGGCCGCTATTGTTACCGAATCACACCTCTCCATACATTAAAGTTAATCCGCGGTAAATCCGTAAAAAAGTGATCAATAATTAAAGTATTATTTTTAATTCGATAATCCGATATAATGATCACGCAATGGCCCGGATGAGGCTCCTCAGCGGAGCTGTTAGCAACTTCGGCTTTTCATTCACAAAGGTTTAAGCCGCGGTTAAGCAGGTTGACCCCCCAAATACCGCGGCTTAACGGCGCTCCACTGTATTACGGTACTGATAAAAAGTAATTCATCAACTGAAATGAATATAAGACCCCAAAATAAGAAACAAAAGAAAACAATAAAGGTAATTAGTTTTAACAATAAAACTAAGGGAAAAATCAAACAAATTCAGGTTATGAATAACTGAAATATTATTGGACAGTTCTGTCATCAGTAAAATCATGAACATATACCTTGACCACAACAAAGAAACTGTTACTGTCTTGATATTGGGTATTTTACTAATTAAAATTAATATATTGGTAATTGACACTTGCTTGGTTAAACATTGCTGTTTTCAAGTATTCACATTCGTATCCTAGTTCATTTTATTGCCATGATATAAAAGACTGTCTAGTTCGATAATAGTAATTTTGTTTAGTTTTCGAAAGAATGTTTTATGATTGTTTAGTTGTTTACTTTAATTACTTTATAAGAGATTTAAAACAGACGTGTATTAGGTGTTGCGTTTATAAATCATTGATGCAGAGAATATAATGAACAGACGATTTGGGAATAAATATACAAAAGTGTGAGATGAGCGAGAACAGTAGACAGACAAGAGGAGAAAGAGAAGTTCTCTGTTGTAAGAGGGGAAAGGCCGAACGGTTGCTGTTGTAAAAGCTACTGAGGGCTAGCTAGTCCCTAATTTAGCAGTGTAAGACTAGAAAGGCCGAACGGATTTGCTATAGGCGTAACTATTAATGTGTTAGAGCCATGCCGGGCCGTGTTAGAAAAATAATAGTAGAAGAAAAATAAAATAATAGTTTATTTCATTAAAGAGAGTTCTAAAGTGAATAAATTAGCATCAGTAGACTCTGACATCTAAACAAACGATTCTTGGGAAATACGAAGGAAGAAGCGATAGTAGAAAAGTTTAAACATGTAGGATACAACCGTGATAAGTCAATGATAATTGTTTGTTTCTTTTTTTTAATTTCGCACAAAGCTACTCGAGGGCTATCGGTGTTAGCCGTCCCTAATTTTAGTATGGTAAGACTAGAGGGAAGGCAGCTAGTCATCACCACCTACCGCCAACTCTTTAACAACGAATAGTGGGATTGACCGTCACATTATAACCGCCCCCACGGCTGAAAGGCGAGCATGTTTGGCGCGACGCGGATGCAAACCTGCTACACTCAGATTACGAGTCGCACGCCTTAACACGCTTGGCCATGCCGGGCCCAAGTCAATGATAAAGTAAGTGAAGTATATTTAGATAGTAACAGATGAACCTTCGCTTTGTCAACTGGAATTTTAAAGTAACTGAATAGGCCTAAGTGGACTTTTGACAAGAGTAAGATAACTATATATATATATATATATATATATATTTGTGTGTGTGTAGTGTTTATAATATCCCTATAATGTGAAGAACTTGATGTACGTACGTTTAACTTGTTCCGAAAAATAAATATTTTGAAAACAAGTGGCGTACGTGCTTTTCATGTACGAGGAAGTTGAGAATTTCTCAAATTAATTTTGGCGGTATCTATTGACAAATCGAATTAGCATTTTAATAAACGTCTGTAAGCTATTAACTCAGCTGTAAGGGAAGTTTTAAACTAGGACTATTTAATAAAGGGTAAAGATAAACTAAATAAAACAAAACTAAGATATACGGGAAAATTTAACATTGGAAATCAGTACAAGTTATAAGAGTAGGCTTAATTGTTATTATAGTAATGCTAGAAGTATAAGAAATATAAGACTTTAGGGCACTGGTAGAAATAAAAGATTTAGAATAACTGAAACATGGTTAAATGTAGATGAGTTTGAAATACGTGATTATAGGTTACTTAATAGGAATAGAGTATTAAAGAAAGGGAAGGAGTGGCTGTATATGTGAAGTGTGAGTTACATACTGTTGAAGTTGAGAATATTAAGGATAATAGCAAGGAGATTGGGTTTCTGTTAGTGGATAGCAAGGGATAAAGCTTTTAGTAAAATGTGTTACAAATCACCAGATGGAACTGATGAAATCAGGAAGAAACTTTGTAATAAGATGAAGGTCTCAGTTGTTAATGAAATCATAATTAAGGGTAGTTCTAAGTACAGATATAATGATTGGGAAATGAAAATCCCTCAAACCATGAGGGAGAAAGGTTTCTGAAAACTTTTCATGATGGATTTCTTAACAATTGGTCAAGGAACCTACTGTAAATAATGCTATCTTAGATTTATTGTTAAATTCTAATATAGAAATGGTTAAGAGGGTGTAAACTAGGAAGCACCTAGGTACAAGTGATCATTGCTGTATTATATTTGATATTTAGCTGCATTTGGAAATTGGAAATAATGATATTTTGATTCCAAATTTTATAAAAAGCAATAAAAGAGATGTGTTGTGAATTGGACAGCTGAGTTATTTTGAGGCACAAATCAGTTGTGAAAAATGTATAAAGATAATTTTTTAAAGATTCAAGATAAACATATTCCTTACAGAAACAAAAGGGGATCTAGAAGTAAAAAAACAGGTTGGTTCACAAAGGGAATAAGAGATAGAATCAAAGAAAAGTACCACACACTAAAGAAATTTAAATTGACTGGTATTGTAAAAGATTATAGAAAATCAAGAAAGTTGGTCAAAAAAGAAATTATGATATCCAGAAAGATGTCTATAACAAAAATTTGGCTTAAAACATAAAAATTAACAGTGAGAACTTTTTAAAGTACATTATGGGTAAACAAAATGTGAGGATGGAGATAGGACCCATGAGGAATTATGAAGGAAGGCTTGTATCTGATGATCATGAAATGCCTATATTATTAGATTCTGATTTTGCTTCAGTTTTTACTAATGAAGACTTAAGCTGTATTTAACATCTTGAACAGTTGATAAATGGAAATGAGATCAAAGAAGATGGCTACCTTAATTCTGAGCTGGTTAAAAAAAATGGGATATTTAAAGAATGCTAAGGCTCCTGTAATAGATAATACTTCACCAAGGGTTTTAAACAAGGTCATGTGATCACTTGAAACAAGGTTTTAAGCCCTTGAATAATGTACAAGTACCAACTGATTAGAAATTAGTTAATCTGACTCCTATCCTCAGGAGAGGTAATAGAAGTTGTCCCAGTAATTAAAGGCCTGTCAGTCTTACCTCATTTGTGAGAAAAGATTTGGAATGTCTGATAAAAGATACTTTGCAAAGTCATTTAACAAGTTTATAATTTTTTTTGGATAGCAACATAGTTTCACTAAGGAAAAATATTGCCTTACAAATCTTTTTGCATGTTTTAACAATGTTACTGCACATGTAGATAAGGGTAAGGGTGTAGATGTGATATATATGGATTTTCAGAAAGCATTTTACAAAGTGCCATGCCCCACAATGGCAAAGCAGCATGTCTCTTGTCTCACACCACTATAAATTGGGTTTCAATGCCTGTGATGGGCAGAGCACAGATAGCCCATTGTGTAGCTTTGTGCTTAATTCTAAACAAACAAAGTGCCACATAAAAGGTTTGTAAAGAAACTTATCTCTGCACGAGCTTAGGATAAGTTAAGTAACTGTATAGAACAGTGGCTGGATTCAAAAGCAGAGGTTTGATATAAATGAAGTTCAGTTAAACTAGATTAATGTTGCAAGAGGTGTACCTCAGGGATCAGTCTTAAGACCTTTACTCTTTTTGACTTACGTAAATAACATTGATGAAGGAAGTCAATAAATTACTTATGTTTGCAGATGACACCAAGGTCTTGGGTGTTGCTGGCTGTGAAGAGAATGCTGCTACTTTATAAAAATATTTATCTCACATAATGAGTTGGGTGAATAAATGGCAGATGGGTTTTAATTATGATAAATGCAAAATATTGTATGTTGGTGATAATAATTTGAATTATAAGAATAATTTCGATGGGAATAATTTTAACAATGTCATGAAAGAAAATGATCTTGTTGTAATGGCTGCTCAGTCTCTTAAGCAATCCAAGCAGCGTGCTGTTGCTAATATTGGTAGGGCAAATAGGATTTTAATTTGTATCTACAAAAATATTGAATACAAGTATAAATATGTCATAATTTCATTGTGTAGGTCACTGGTTAGACTGCATTAGAGTATTGTGTTCAGTCTTGGGCTCCTTACCCTAGGAAAGCCATGGAATTATTGGAAATGATTCAGAAGAGGGTAACTAAAATGGTGCCTGGGATGGAGGGGTTGTCATTTGAGGAGAGATTAAGATCCTTAAAAGTTTCTCTCTCAAGAGTTAGAGGCGATCTGATTCAAATGTTTAAGATTGTAAAGGATTTATAATGTTGATGCATCAACATTTTCAAACTTAATAGTGAGAAGTATAGAACTTGGTGACACAAATATAGATTTAGGAAATATAAAAGATGACAACTTTATGAAGATATGTTAGTAAATTTGAGTGAGTTTAAAAGAAGCTTGATGCATATATGAATGACAAGTGATGACTAATTGTTTTTAATAGTATTAGTTTGGCTTACAGGGTGGGACAGCTGAGATGGACCAATATATCCCTTGTTGTCCCTGAAACTAATGTGAACTTCTCATTATAACAACCATACCGTTACAATTGTTATTACTAACTTCTTACTATAACAACCACACTGTGACAACTGTGGTTTTTCGTTTTACTCGTTTATTGATTTTTAATATTATGTAACATACCTCAGTGACCATTGGTAAACCTAACAGGTACAATACGATAACCATTCCTATAGTAAATAGTTTCCTTCGTGATCTCAATACAGACGCCCATTCGTCCACAATTCCTGTTATCAGAGCTTCCACCGTGCAGAACTATTAAAAACAAAAACAGACCAATATCAGTACACATGTTGTCATAACATACAGATCAAAGTAACAAAATAACATAGTTAGACAGAACTATATAAATTGTATACGTATATATATTTAATGAATTAACGTTTTATACAATAAAGTTTCAAACATACGTGTTATTATCTAGTTTGATAACCTAATACTTCATCTTGCGTGAGAGTACGTTTAAAGTTATGAGTTTCTGATATAGAAGTTTATCTCTATGAATCACTGAAAAATAGTATTTTGAAATTTCTTGTTTGTTTGTTTTTGAATTTCGCCCAAAGCTACTCGAGGACTATCTGCGCTAGCCGTCCCTAATTTAGCAGTGTAAGACTACAGGGAGGGCAGCTAGTCATCACCACCCACCACCAACTCTTGGGCTATTCTTTTACCAACAAATAGTGGGATTGATCGTCACATTATAACGCCCCCACGGCTGAAAGGGCGAGCATGTTTGGCGCGACGGGAATGTGAATCCGCGACCCTCGGATTACAAGTCGCACGCCTTAACACGTTTGGCCATGCCGGGCCCTGTTGAAATTTCTTACATATTAAAATGTTTAACCAGCGAAAGACAGTTAAACAATATGTGGTTACGCATCCATTCTTTGATTTGTTAGATATAAAATAGAACATAACAATGTAAGCTCAGGTGACACATGGAACACTTGTAGCATATAAACACATATCAAGTAACGGTTGAAGGATATAACAATTTGAAGCTAGAACTACATTTATGTGGCAAACAAACGTAGCAGGTATCAACCATATAATTCATTGGAGACTTATGACAAACAAATGTAGTACATTACAAAAAACGACAGCATCTGTTAACTAGTTAGTTGGTTATTGCCATGAGTAACAGGTGACGCAAATGTAAAAGATTATAAAAAGATTATTACTGATGTATGCAACAGGTATCGGAGAAAAGTAGCAGAGAGCAACAAAGTAGCTGGTTGCCGAGATAGGCAGCATGCAAGAATAGAACTACTACGATGTGCAGAAAGCATGCAAGAAAGAGTCCCGAATAGTCTTTTACTGCCGTAAAACATGCACGCGTGTCAACAACCATGTTGCCATGCGACACGTGGCTTATGTCCTAACAGATAATAAGGCGGAAGTGGAAATAGAATCTCTGATAATAATAACATATCAGAAGGTTGTATTTTGTTGACATTAGTTAACACCACACATTTTGAGGTTAACTAAATAAGAAATTAACCACTAACTGCACGTCACATGATCATGCACATACTATTCTTAGATCAGAATTTACCTTGGCTTCTGACACTGTTAACAACATTGCTTCATAAGCCTCTGCCACTGCGCAGGTTTCGTTTGGTAAAACATAGAAGGTCAACACATTTAATAACAAAGGAACCGTATTATTTCTCCCATTACTAGTTCCACAGATTTCATGTACTAACCTTATATATACCAAAGACAGGTCTAATTTCTAATAACATTAAACTGTCACTTACTTGCTTATCTTTTTCTCATAGTTACAGTGTTTCTCAAACTAATAAACTCACTAACTCAGTGATTAAGTGCAAACATCACAGACGTATTAAATATTCAATTGTTGAAATAGTTAAAACGTGAAAACTCCCTCCAGATAAACAATAACACAAACGCGTAAATTAAAAAAAATATAGTCTACAAAAGTATTTTGAACTCTGAAAATTTTCCCATTTTTAAAAGAATATTTATCATTAAATGAAAATGAGAATATAAAATATGTACCTGGCTGTCAAATAACACACATCAACATATTATATGCTCACCTGGCTGTTAAATAACACACATCAACATATATGCTCACCTGGCTGTCAAATAACACACATCAACATATTATATGCTCACCTGGCTGTCAAATAACACACATCAACATATTATATGCTCACCTGGCTATCAAATAACACACATCAACATATTATATGCTCACCTGGCTGTCAAATAACACACATCAACATATTATATGCTCACCTGGCTGTCAAATAACACACATCAACATATTATATGCTCACCTGGCTATCAAATAACACACATCAACATATTATATGCTCACCTGGCTGTCAATTAACACACATCAACGTGCGTATATGTTCACCTGACTGTCACTTAACACATATCAACATATTATATGCTCACCTGGCTGTCAATTAACACACATCAACATATTATATGCTCACCTGGCTATCAATTAACACACATCAACATATTATATGCTCACCTGGCTGTCAAATAACACACATCAACATATTATATGCTCACCTGGCTGTCAACGCAACACACATCGCGATACATATTATATGCTCACCTGGCTGTCAAATAACACACATCAACATATTATATGCTCACCTGGCTGTCAAATAACACACAGCAACATATTATATGCTCACCTGGCTGTCAATTAAACACATCAACATATGTTCATCTGACTGTCACTTAACACACATCAACATATTATATGCTCACCTGGCTGTCAACTAACACACATCAACATATTATATGTTCACCTGGCTGTCATAACACACATTAACATATTATATGCTCACCTGGCTGTCAATTAACACACACAAACATATTATATGCTCACCTGGCTATCAAATAACACACATCAACATATTATATGCTCACCTGGCTGTCAATTAACACACATCAACATATGTTCACCTGACTGTCACTTAACACACATCAACATATTATATGCTCACCTGGCTGTCAATTAACACACATCAACATATTATATGCTCACCTGGCTATCAATTAACACACATCAACATATTATATGCTCACATTGCTATCAAATAACACACATCAACATATTATATGCTCGCCTGGCTATCAAATAACACACATCAACATATTATCTGTTGACCTGGCTGTCAATTCCAAGAATTAACAGCATGAGGAAGAACACAATTGACCATAAAGGGGAGGTGGCAACTGTAGAACAACTTCTGGATAAACAAGGAAAGCTAACCCTGGACCTGAAGAAAATACACCATGTTAGATTATATTTAAACAAAGACCGTGTTTGTACTCTGAAAATAACACAACAGGTCACTGTCTGATAATACTTAGAGTATATTAAGATGTTGACATACTGTAACTTACCAATAGACGTTTCATTTTAAATGTTTTAGAACAAAGATTCAAGAAAATATTAATAAAGTTTGTTCTGAAATATTCTGTTACACGTTGATTTAGTACAGAAACAGAGCTTTTAGTGTTTATATAAACAACTGAAGCACAAGAAGACTGAATTATCTTACCGGACTTTACAACATCAGCAACTTCAGTCCCGTCGCCTTTCAAGTAGGCCATGTGACCAAGGACGGAAAATATCACAGTACCAGCAAATATGCTGGTAGCAGGGTTAACAATACATAGAATATATCCGTCTCTAGAAATAAAGATATAGAAACAATAATGAATGTGTGCAAAGTGTACAATAATATCCATTGAAAGAATAACGAATACAGAGTACAGAGAATTATTACATTGAACATTTTGTGCGAATCATTGTTAAATAATCAAATCAAAAAATTAAAAAAAAAATTCTTAAGAGCTTGTTGGTTTTTTGTTTTTTTTTTGTTACCGGAAGAAGTTGTGGCTAAACTTGTTATAGCTTCCAAGAGTTACGACGGAACCGAAACCAATACCAAAGGTGAAAAACACTTGTGTTCCTGCTGTCACCCAGACCTAATAACATTAATATAATAAATTATTACTGATTACACAGAGTTCACTTCTGAGAAAATATAACACTAATTTAGTTTTGTTACGTTTTGATTAAAGAATTATTAACTAGTATTAAAGCTTGACAGCAAATAAACGAAAAAAAAAGTCGCTTGACAGTTACTGATTAACAATGACACTGTTTTCACTAAAGACGTAAACTACAGCTACATTAGATGGGAAGTTTTATTTGTTGCCCAGCCTGGTTATTAGTGTTTGTCTTAAGCGTCAGGGGCATTAAAATGTATGGTTAATCCCACTATTCGTTGGTAAAAGAATATGCGATGGGTTCTGTCCAACAACCTTTAATATCTAACATTAATATTTAATGGTGTTTATATCGTATATGAATGTAGTAATAATAACATTAGTATATTAATATAATAACAATAACATTTAAATCTGAATATAATGACAATAACATTTATATATAAATGTAATAACAATAACATTTATATATGAATGTAATAATAACATTTATATATATTCGTTGGTAAAAGAATATGCGATGGGCTCTGTACAATGACTACCTTCTGTCTTTTCAACAGATTAAAATTACTTACCATGGATATATATATATAAGCAAAAGCAGTTGTTCACCTCACGCGGAGAAAGGTCAGGAAAAACTGAAGATATGTGAAAAGTATTCAGGAAACATAATTATTGCGTTCAAAGTTATCAAAACATTGCTGTAGTATAGTGTAATGCATAATTAGTAATTATGTAATAACCGGTTCTATCAAGTAGAAATGTTCATTATTATAGTAAACTGTCCTATTAAATCGAAATGTAGTGTATTTTACTTCAGTACTGCACCCAAAGTAATAAAAAGGCTTTTTTCAAATAACAGAATTGAGGAAAAGTAGTATTAGTATCATCTACTGACAATTCTCGACACATCATTCTTGTTCTGAAAGTGGGATCTGACTGTCACTCTTATAACACACACACGGTACAAAAGCGTATAATGCGATTTAAGATAACTTTGCGTGACTCAAGAGTCTCCGGTTTAACAGTTAGGCAAATTAACCACAAGGCTACTCTCGGCCATATGTAAAGTACTAAGGGCACATTAACCACAAAGCCACTCTCGGCCATATGTAAAGTACTAAGAGCACATTAACCACAAGGCCACTCTCGGCCATATGTAAAGTACTACACATTAAAAACAAGGCCACTCTCGGCCATTAACCACAAGGCCACATTCCACTGCCACTCTATGCCATATGTAAAGTACTAAGGGCACATTAACCACAAGGCCACTCTCGGCCACATGTAAAGTACTATCAGATTAAATTGTTCTTAATTTAATTCAGTGTCCCCAGTGTCTGGATGCTTATAACAGTTAATCTAAAAAAAAAAAAAAGAGTAATTAAAACAGTTGACCAGGATCAGAGAAATACATTTAACATAATTACCTCACGATTCCCAAGGCAGTTGTGTCGTCATTGAGGACACGAGGTAGAGTAATGTCCAAGCTATTATCACCACGTAGTAGATATTATAGAGACAAACGATGGTCATTGAAGCAAAGCCAATTCCTAGTGAAAGTATAGATTACATAATATAAGAACTGTTGACATATTTGAGACACAAGTATGAGTTATATATATCCGGAAAAGGTGAAAATGCTAAAACACTAGAATTAAACAACAATAGCTACCTTTAAAGACAGGAATCAAATTCCAGACCCCGACACCACCAATGCTGAGGTAATGACCAATGGCCACTTCCAGGAAGAATAGACGAACAGCACACAAGACTAAACAGATGAGGTAGGGAAACAAAAATGCACCTAAATAACAAACAACAACATATAATCCATTAGAACCACCGATTTACTATTTAGTAAGGTAAAGTTTTAATGTATATTATGTTGGATTAAACCACGAGACACTTACCTCCACCATTTTCATAACACAAGTATGGAAATCGCCATACGTTACAAAGACCGACAGCGTAGCTTATGCAGCTGAAAATAAAGTCCAGTTTTCCTCCCCATTCCCCACGTTCTGGTTCGTTCTCCTTATCTGACTTTGTTACCGACTGGTTCATTTCATCAGGTATTGTGATCATTTTCACTCCTTTTTCTATACTGACGATTTCTGATTTTTCATTTTTGGGAGCCATTTCTTGAATAAAGTCACAAATTTTCTACATTTTAATAAAAATTGAAACTGTAAAAACAAGAGCATAACAATGTATTTACTAAAAAATATTACATGAAGATAAACGTAATTATTATAAGAAATAATTAATTAATAGGTTTTATTTGTATTACAGTTATTACTTAAGAATGCTAACATAGTATTGGTGATATTAAATATGTATATATATATATCATCAGAGATATTACGTACAACTATACTGATGGAGGCATTACCTAATATCATGAGAGGTATCTATATTTTATCAGAAATATTACTTATGCAGAATTATATATTATTATAGATATACGTAACTAATGCCAATAATAATGCAATAATTCACAGCCGTCGGCCAAGATACACCACTAATATACATTGTGTAATATTTATCAAAACATAAAAATATCCAAAAAATCACGAAAAATGTGTAACGTAACTAAAACTAACATTTAGCCTAATAGATAACACTAAATTAACACCCTTTGAATTCACTACCCTACTTTGCACCGCAATTATAAGCGGTATACTTCCAAGATGTTTAACGTACGCTAATAGGTCGTACTGGCTTTGTCGCACCAATCAGTATTGACACAGTCACTGTGGTCAGCCATAGCTGTATCTTACGTAAATTACATCTTCTGTCACTGCGTTTTAAAATTGCAGTAATTATATATTTGTAATTGATGAGATTCAAACACTTGTAAACTGAATACAACACTATTTTTTATGATTCACTGAAGACTAGTTTATCTCTGGTAAATGCGCTACTGATGTACATACCTCTATATCAGCAGATATAGAGAAGTCGGTTTTTATATTGATAATGATCAAATTTTTATTTCCTTTCATAGTGAGATGTCGAAGCAGAGGCATCGCTAGAAATAGGCACGTTCCCAGATTCTATTTGCCCGTGCCCATAATTCCTAGTTGGCGTCTTAAAAATAAAAAATTGAAAATCATGATCGACAAATTGAAACGTCAAAAATCTCTGAAGATACATTAGGGTCCGTTCTAGAAATCTTCTAGACACCTAGTGATACCTGTCCAGTCTAACCATTAGTTAAAATAAATATCGCAACCTAATTCATTATTGAGTCTGATCAGTTAATATAATAGTCCCATCCTATCTATTGGGGTCTGATTGATCAATATAATGACACAAACCTATCCAATAGTGAGTCTGATCAGTTAACATAATAGTCCTGATCTATTACTGAGTAATTAGTTACCATAACAGTCCTGATGTATTGCTAAGTATTTCTAATCAGTCAACATAATACTTCCTAATCTGTCCCTAAATCAGCAGGAGCTTCACGCAATGGTACAGATTGCGTAATGTTGTCAAATATGAATATCATTTAGTAGATGGCGCGACCTGTGATATTAACCTTATTAGAATCGACGTGTTTTGTAACATCATGAAAATATGAAAGCTGTATGTTCATATTGTATGTTACGTCAGTTAAATGGCGCAGATAGCCTGGTTATTTTATGATGAAACAGAAGTCTTATAAATGTATGGAAAATAAACAAGTACTTCGTAGGAAAGACCAAACGTTGTGAGGTAAGAAAGAAACCTGCGAAGTACAAACTAACGACATCAAATCAGAGATCTAACTTGGAATGAATTAATAAAATACAAACGACTTTTGATTCGATAAAAACGTTTATACTCTCGTGATATTATACCTCAGTGTTACAGCTTTTGAGACACTGTCATATTCTTGTAATTAAACTTTAGTGGACAATGTTTGTATGTGAAGTGATTGGTAAAACCGCAAACGTATTTCTAATTTTGAACAACTTTTATGCTGTGTTATGATTATATTTAAAATTTTAAGAATAACTAGAGAGGTTGATACTTTATTTTAACAATAAAGGGGTGGCAGTTAGTGTTTATAAAGGTGAATCCAATTCTTAATGTATTAGTTCAAGTGCCGATATTTGAAAGTGTAAGAGCTTTGTTTGTTTTGTTTTTTTGAATTTCGCACAAAGCTACTCGAGGGCTATCTGTGTTAGCCGTCCCTAATTTAGCAGTGTAAGACTAGAGGGAAGGCAGCTAGTCATCACCACCCACCGCCAACTCTTGGGCTACTTTTTACCAACAAATAGTGGGATTGACCGTCACATTATAACGCCCCCACGGCTGAAAGGGCGAGCATGTTTGGGGCGACCGAGATGCGAACCCGCGACCCTCAGATTACGAGTCGCACGCCTTAACACGCTTGGCCATGCCGGGACGTATAAGAGCAATGCTTACTTCTAACATATCACTGGAAACATGTGACTTACTTTTGATAACGGTAAAGGTAATTCATAAATGAAAAGCTACGTTTAGGGTCGATAAAGATAAATCTGAATTTAAACGTAATGAAGAGGCTAGCGAATTTTTGTAGTTAATCTGATCTTTGATAAAGACTTGGAGAAAACTGATATTTAGTGTTGATAGTGGTAAGATTGGTTTGTAACATACTAAGAGGTTGAGTTTGAAGGTTTATAAAGGATGGAACTCATTTTTAATTTGTATTAGATGTCGCTTAATAATTTTATTAAGAGATAAGATGATTCTTTCGGTGCTGATGGTACAACTAGAAGCTTTAGAAACTGAGACACTTAAAACAAAAACGTACAGAATACTAGTAAAGAATTCAGGTTTCAAAGTGAAGACGTAAAACATCCTTTTTACAATTTTGAGCTACAGCACATGAACGATATTCACGTCACAAAGGTTCTCAAGCCACGTGTGGCATTGAACTTTTCTTTCACTTGGCATCAGTTTCACGTGGAAACAATAAACAAAAACAAACAAGTTCACGAGAGGAGTTCAAGATAGAACTAAACATCGACCAACTGCTCGAAGCAACACAAATAGTTTGAACTCAACAATGATACTGTGAGCGAAACTAACAGCGAATCATTTAGATAACTATTAGCGCCTTCTAGTGATAAAGTCCGATTTTCTGTAAATATTTATCTATGCACATTTCGAGAAGTTGCATTTATAATGGTTAGTTTATATAACTGCTTTAAGGTATTCACGTATTTCAACACAGTACAGTGCGATAATAATTATAAAAACTATGACAGTCCGTCTATGTCAATAAAATAATTTTTTTTTTACTTTGTTGTAAATTGGTCTTTTACAATACAGGAGTGTGTATGTGTTTTCCTATAGCAAAGTTACATCGTGCTATCTGCTGTGTCCACCGAGTGGAATCGAATCTCTATATTTTAGCGTTGTAAGTCTAAAGACTTACTGCTGTCCCAGAGGGGGATTATACATACATTATTCAGGTACAAATATAAGATAGATACAAAATAAAAATGTTTATTTTATAGTAGAATGAACCATCCTCACACTTAGAGTTGAAAGTCAAGAATGGATATCACTCTTATTAATATTTAACAATTCATTGCGTAAACAGTGTGTTGTATGTTGGTAATCGTGTGCGGCAACATACTGTAAGCCTTATTAGTATCAAATAATACATGGTGTTAAAAGTGTATTATGCGTCAATTATTCTTGTCAAAGTATAAACCTTATATATATAATAATACACGGTGTTAACAATGTGCTGTGTTAGTAATCTTGTAAAAAATACTATAAACCTAGTAATATTTAATAATACATCGTGTTAACAGTGTGTTACATTTTCACTATTCTTGTGAAACATGCTATAAATCTTATTAATATATAGAAATAGATGATGCTAAAAATGTGCAATCTAACCTATAAACAGAAATATTAATTAAGTTATAAAAATACACGATTTAAATCTGTGATAGTTTATTAATTTTAAGCAGTACTGTCAATGACGAAAGTATAAATTTGACTAAAGAAGCTATGAATAAAACCAAACATGGAAGACGTCAAGGGCAATATAAAGTAGGCGTAAAAAAAGTTTAATCCAGTTTATTTTAGCAGAGTCAGACTGTATAGTTATTTCTGGTCAAATGCCAAGGACTGCTGGCCAAGATTAATCTATCGATTTTTTCCCTTGGTACTCAGTGTCTTAAGGCCATTGACTACAGAGTTTAATAGTTTCTTGTCTATGACAAAAACTCGTTTAATTCGCATGATTTTCATTAGTAAGTGATTTTAAAGAGGTTTGAAAAATGATTTTTGATTAAAATTATCAGAGAAAGATAGTTAGAAATATTATATCCTAACGATATTAAGTAAGGAATAATGTTATTAATATCATAATTATAGATCGTTATCCTTGACCCTTCTCTTTCTGGGGCAAAGATATTACAATCGGGTCCGTATTATTGTATCTGTATTTCTCGAAAACTAATAGAAAGATAAAACAAGCTGACAAATCAGTTTGGGACAGTTCCTCTTAAATTTGATCACATAAAAATCCAGATCCAGATTCTGGATAATTTCGAAGTTTTTTCTCTTTTAATAATTGGAAGATGGGGTATTTTTGCAATTTGGGGTTAATAACTTTGTGAAGTGTGATCGAATTTGTATCAAATTTCAACAGTATTGCTTATGGCTGAGAATCATCATCACACTACTAAAAGTGATGCATGATTATGGATCTTGAGAAGGATTTTCTGAGTTTTCAAAATCCAGGAAAGGGCGGGAGTGTAATTTCTTTAATTACTATTATTTTAATTTAGGCTCTACGCTAGTACAGCGGTATGTCTCCGGATTTACAACGCTTAAAATCAGAAGTTCGATTGCCGTCGGGTGGGCTCAACAGATCGC
>NW_027467782.1:9682741-9759676 GCF_004210375.1 Tachypleus tridentatus | reverse complement strand
AGACAGTTTTTTCCACATTATTTTGTATAAATGATGTTGGTTTTGATATGATGATTCTATATAATTTTTATTCAGTAACGATATTAATTTACAGCAGTCATGAAGCTGTGTTTATGTAGAGTGTTTTAGTATATTCATTTTTTGTTTGGATTCATGGGCAGACTTCCACAAGACGTAGAGGCCTGTGTGTGTGTGTGTATGTGATTTTTCAATGTATTTTTAGTTTTGAATTATGTGTTGAATTTAATATTTATGACTGATATCAAACCACAAACCATATATTCTGCACTTTATCTTCTCCTATACTAGCACAGGTATGTCAGTGATACTTTTACTGAATACATAAACTCCATTCATCTGAACATTAAATTCATAATTGAATGTTAAAATAGCAATCAGTGAATGTTTCATAACTAACATTATTAAATTCAACACACAATTCAAAACCAAAATTCCCATGAAAAATTGCCCACAGAGGTCTTTACATCCCTTGGAATTCTGCCCACAAATCCAAATAAAAAATCAGTAATAAACCTCGTAAATACAGCTTAAGTCTTTAATCAACTGGCTGTGTAGATAAAGAAGTCAACTTTATAAAGCAATCCTTCATTCACAATAATGAATTTCCACCAACTATTGCTCAAAATATTTCACACAACTACCACAACAAAAACTTCAAACTCGTGAATAAAATTGACACCATACAACAACATTACACTACAGTTTAACATTTATCTCTGAAATCAGTTCAAATGTAATTCACACTTGAGGAAAACTTGCTATAATACTTCTGTTGACTTAAAGCTTACTCGAAAATCTGGCCCAAAATGATGTTCTTACAAAATAAAACTTAGGTTTAATCACAAAGTATCAATGTTGTTTCTAAAATAGTGTGTAATGAGTGTCCAGAATTCTATATTAAAGAAACCAAAGAAAATTTGAGACAATATTCATCAAACATAATAAAAAAAATCCTCCCATGTTTACCACCATTGCAACTCGAAAAGTACAATTTATCTTTACAAACATTATAGACACATTCTGTGGTTACTGGCATAACTGATATAGATTGACCTGTCTATATAGTATTTTTAGTTATAGCATTTGAAAAAACTGAAGAGAAAAACACATATATAAAACTCAAGTTTTAAGAATGATAACGTTAGAAATCTGTTAATTTAGAAGGTGATTTATTTAATAACGTTTCAAACATAAGCCCTTCATCAACTGTTGTTTACATATACAGTTGTGAACCAAAGTACATTAAAATATTTAGTTAGTAATCTACATATGTATTAAAGGGAGAACATAGTATGAGGTGCTGTAGAACAAGAAATAAAGATACATATAAAAGTGGAAACATAGGTAAAGTCTAATTTAAAAGTATTACCTAGAATTATTAAATAAAATTCAACAAGTACAAATAAATAGAGTTATATATAAAAAACTAAAGTATGCGTAAACTATGGATTGGAAATGCATAACAGGGTGAGAATTATTACAGAAATGAAGGTTTTCATGTCAGCCAAATGAAAAAGATTCTTAATGTGTGAATAAGTTGCTGCTCTTTGCATTTGTTCAGGCAGTGAACAATTAGTGCAGACCTCAAGTGACTATTTTAAGATTTGACAAATTATGCTTGTTGTTGTAAAAGTAATTTGGAATCAAAATGTTAAAATTCATACTGATTATATACCTTCTATGTTTATGAAATCTATTGCAAATTTTGCAGTCCTCACTAATGTGCAGTAGATTACAAAGGTTTCAAAAAAAATGACAGATTCTGATGCATAGATAAAAGGCTTATATTGTGAAAAAACATCTGATGCCAATAATTAATAATTAAACTAGAGATCATTTATGTTTAGCAGCTATATGTTCAATAATTCTTAGTGAACTGTCAAGTTTTAAATCTCGGGAAGGAAAAGAAATTGGTAGTGTAGGATGATAATATGAACTTTAGATGGTAGGTTTAGTTCTTGACAAATTTGTAGTGTTAATACTTTGAAGTTACATACTTAAGTTTTATCATCAGTTATGGGTAGATGGAAAAGTGGTATTAGATAACATTTATCAGCTTCAGTTATAAAGAATTACAAACCCTAGATTACAGTGACATCTCCTATGTCACCATATTTTATTACAATATCAGTTCTTGATTTTAAGTTTGATAGCATTACAAAAAATGTTTTGTGTTAAATTATATTTGTTTGAAAAGTATGTAAATTTTCTTTATGACAAAACATTAGGTATGACTAGTTAGGTTTAGGCAAATATCTCCAGAACATCAAATTTCTGTTTATTGAATATTATTGCAAAGCTTGTTGAATTCAAATAACAAACATAAAAGATAATTTATTATTTATTAAATAAAGGAAACTTGTTTATAAATGGATTTCAACCAAGAATATTGTTAGCAAAATATTGTGATCTCTCCTGACCTAATGTCATTTTGATAAATCTTTTGTTAACTTTTGCAATGTTTTTAACAGTTAGTAACCACAAGTGGCTATTATTGCAGGCAGTATAAAAAAAAAGTATGTGTTGATGAATATCAAACAAGTTGAAATTGACTAGATATGTATGATGAAGTTTTCCAATCAACAATTTAAAAAATTGTATTCAAGTACAAAATTATATAATTATTTTAAATTTTTAAAATGTTCACAAAATGAGTTTAAACATTTCACATTATAAAAATGATAGAAGAAACTAAGACAAATTATGTGATTTTTAAAGCAAAAACTAAATACTATATACCAAGTTTTTCTTAACCTTTTTGCAATTTGGTTGAGTATGGTTGGTGGGAAAAGGAAAAAATGAACAAGTGTCAATGATTCTTTTTCTTTTGTTGTTCTGAAAGTTTTAATGTCATAATGCCCAAGTATTGTGGGTAAATTATGTTTAAATATAGTTAGAAAATAATAGATTTAATATATGTTTGGTACAATTTTATAACAGAATAAGGTTTAAAAACGTACTAAATGATACAAAAGTTTTAAACAATTTGATAAGTCTTACCTTTCTAGCTGGTTTTAGTGTGCATCACTGATATCACAGGTTGTTGATCATGTTTTGCGCAGCATTACAGTTGTACAGGATGTAATTCTCTACATCAAATCTGTGTAATTTAGAGAGGTTTCAGTTTTAAGATTAGAAGAGTGTGTAGGATCTAAGAGAATAAAAAGTGAGACTTTTCAACACCCTTTATTAATTTGAAAACTAGTACTGTTTCTCTCAACTGCAGAACATACTGAGTTATAATTTCCTTAAAGTTAGGATTAAAATGACTAAATCTTTGTAAATTACTATGATAAGTAATGTAAAAATTGTTTTCATTCTAAATGATGCTCAAGTTTTGAATTGGAATAAGATCATTATTTGCAAACACTTTATTAATGTTGTGCATTACTGATGAGGTAACTTGTCATGTAATTAAGATGACACATGTTCTTCTTATGAATTCACTGTATTTAATAATAGCATTTTAGAAGTTAGTTTCCTGTTGGTATGAAGGAAATTTAAAAACATGAAGAGAAGAAAAAAAAAACAACCAAATATGCCATGGACAGATCTCATATTGAAGAAGGTATGTGGACTATAATTTCAAATTTACTACATCTCTCTCCTTGAAATGTGACAGTTTTTATGAATATGTACAAATCTGTTGTACATAAAAATATCAAATGTGTTACCAAAGTACTCATGCTTAAGATGTGTGTGTGAATTGTCATCTCAGTCTGACTCAGATTCTGACAAGTCATAATGCAAGATGATCATGTGAAAAGTAATGATAATTTTATCCATAGTGCAGTTTGCATATTGTATTTGTATAACTTAGGTGCATGTCTGCAACTTCTTTCAGTATCCTTGTATATCTATTTCCTCTCCTCTACCACAAACTGTCTCTGAATCTGCATTATAGGGTAAAATAAATAGTTAGTAATGCACTTCATTTACATAATAGCTTGTTGAATGACACTATGTAAATGATTGTGGCATGTGCTCATGTGCCCACCACTAATGCATAATGGGCTTAGTTAATAGGTGATTATGTATGTTAATGTTACAGTATTCTAGTTTCACATTTTATGCAGAAGTAGCCTAGTTGATAGCAGCTTGTATTATTGAAGTTCATGGTGTAATTTCATTGAATGTTTGAAAAAAATTGCTAATTTCACTTTTTAACCTTTGTAACATTGGTAGCATAAAATGCTTTGGTTTTTTCCATTTTAAAGAAATGCTTTATAACTGAAACGTTTATTTTCATGTTTGTAGTACTAAAATTTGCAGTTCCTAAGTGTTACCTAATATATTTTTACTTCAAACAAAAAAATATTACTGATTGCCTATGTTGCAAAGAAAGAAATTTAGAAAAATATATTTTGTGAATACCAATGAATTTTATAGCCTTTTTGTTTTCTTGTAAAAAGAAACTTTCTTGTATGTTCCTAATAATGTGATGTAACTGGACCTGAATTTTTTAAATATTATTTGTGGAATATGTAATATCCTACTAGCATATCATCCTCAATAAACCAAGTAAACATTACTAACACCTGACTACTCAGATGTTATACAGTTGTAATTTTATCAATAAAAGAAATAGAAATGATAGTTAATATATAAAATTTTGTGAACATAAGTAATGATACATCGCATAACAATGGAACCCGGTAGATACAAAATAAAATCTAATAAAGGATAAGTATTGATAATTTACACATTTGTTGTTTGTTTTTATAGTGTGGAACATTTCAACAATTTATAAATAAAGGAAATGTTTATTTTCAGAGAATTGTGTTACTGAATTTTATTTTTTTGCAATATATATATATAATGTTCAAATTTTCCATTTGTGAATAATATTTTTCAACTTAAGTAAAAGATAAATGTTGGAGAAAGATACTTTTTTTAGCATTTTACTTTACTTAGAAATTGTTTTTAATTTCTAGCCATTAGTATTTTAGGAGAAAGTAAATTATCTCAATTATATTAGTATGTATAAATAAATCAACACATCAGTTTGTACATAGTGTTTACCACAATAGGTATGTCTTAAAGTCATATCACTTTGTGATATATAAATATATCTTGGCTTCTTTCTCAAACTTGATGTATTTGTGTTTTCAATTAACTTTAAGATGCCTTGCAGTACACAAAAACAAAACTTATACAAAATTAACAACAATTAATATATTAAACATGTAAAGTTGTCTGATAACTACCACGTTCCTTTTCTGTCCATTTGTTGATTTTTTGTTTGTCATGAAAATATTGGATTTTCTTAAAGCTAATTATTTGATAACTATTCATTTGAAAAGCAATATATTTAAAGTAATAAATTTAACATCGCATATGTTAAACCTTTCTCTTTGCTGTAATATTTTTGATAAAATATATTTTTATATTTATGTTTTTATACCGTAATAAATTTAACATCACATACGTTAAACCTTTCTCTTTGCTGTAATATTTTTGATAATATATATTTTCATATTTATGTTTTTATATCCATTTAATTTCATAACCTATTTTAGAAATTTCACAAGAAAGTGGAAGACAAGATTTTATATTGCATACTGTAATAAATACATATGAATATTTCAAAGAATCTGAGTTGTCTTCATTTTTTCTTGCAATGTTTGTTTAATTTACATCTGTAAAATAATTTGTAACAAGTTATGTACTAGTTATTTTCATCTTCTAGTTTAAACTGTAATGATGTAACTTGGATTTATGAAGGGGTTAAATCAGGAAAAATGTGTATTCAATATCTAAGTAAGATACAAGTTTTATATTTTTAATTTTATCACTAAAAGTAAATGAATACGATAGTTAATATCTAAATTTTATAGACATAAGTAGTTAATACTGTGTTGTCTAATAATAGAACCTGGTATTTACAAAAAATTATCTAATTGATAAATATTGACTATTTACACTTTAGTTGTGTTTTTTTTTATTCTGTGGAACGTTTAAACAATTTATAAGTAAAGGAAAAGTTTTATTTACAGAGAACTGTGCTACTGTTTGTTTTGTTGAGTTGTGTTTTTTTGCTGTGTTCAAATTTTCCATTTGTAAGTATATTTTTCCAACTTAAATAAAAATGTAGGAGAATGATACCTTTTGGCATTGCAAAAATGTTATTGCCAATTTTTAAGGCAATAGTTTAGGACAAGTTTTGTTTCGTAACTCAGTAAGAGTCATACTTTGCCTGTATAGTTCATTTATCGATCTAATAACTAATGATTATTTTGTTTTTATAACAAAAGTGTTTAAGTACTTATTTTAAAGCCAATAGTGTCTATAAATACACCTAGAATTTATGAAGGAATTAAATAAAGAAAAATGAATAATCATTTTCCAAGTAAGATATAATTTTACACCTTTAATGATCTTTTAAGAAGAAAAAAATGTTAGTTACTAATAAGCAAAAGAAAACATGCAATTGAATTTATAAGATGGAAAAGCTCTGAGGTAGTCTAATTTAGAATGAACATAAAACTACAAGTTGAACCAAAAATTTTGTAATAACATTTTATAACCTGTATCTTTCCTGTTGCCTTAAATTAGTATTATTATATCATTGCATCTCATAGGTTGTAGAAAATCGTAGACCATGGTTGCAACATATATAACATCGATCACGCGAGCGCAAGTCAGACAACGTTAAGTTAGGGAACGCGATGTTAAATTACGTGATTGTTAGTTTAGCTATAATGGGGTGTATTTAAGTTTCACACTTGTAATAAAGGAGAACAACGTTTCGACCTTTCTAGGTCATCTTCAGGTCAAAACGTTGTTCTCTGCCTAATTAGTAAAAGTATTAATACCTATACCAGCAGGGGCGTAGATCCTGGGGAAGATGGGTGGGGTACATCCCCCCTTCATTTGAGGTGGGGGTATGATGCATACAATCATCCCCCCCCTACAGTTTGGTCTGTTGAATTATTTTATTGCATCACAGGCCTACAAATTGTGTGTTTGTTCTTGTGATTCTCGTGTTCTTACCAATCGAATTACATAATTAGGTCTAGATGTAGGCTTTTTTCAGTAGCCGAAATGTATATCTTTAATATAGGCGTCCTTCTAAGCTTTTCGATCTAAGTGATAGTTCGTAAGTATCAGTCAGTAGGCCTAAGTGTACATGTAAGTATCGTGGCAACAAGATTACTCTGTAACTGCATGTTTATAGCTTTCAGGTTCACGTAGTCAGAGATTACCAATTTACAAATTGAACAGTCCACATAAGTGGTTGCAAAAATCATCCCCCCCCCCATCGGGTGTAAAACTGAGTAAACACACAAGCGTTGAAGTTACTTTCTTTAAGCTGAAGAAACTGTTCAAACAAATCTGAGGTTTAGAAGCAAATTTAAAAGACTTGTGGAAAATCAGAGTAACACGATTTTTGTTGTGTTTTTCTGCAAATGAAACTGTAGCAGCAAGGGGAGGAGAGATCAAACTGGAAGAGTTTAAAGATTTAGTACTGGCGCCGGCCTGGCATGGCCTAGCGCGTTAAGGCGTGCGCTTCGTAATCTGAGGGTCGCGGGTTCGCGCCAAATATGCTCGCCCTCCCAGCCGTGGGGGCGTTATAAAGTTACGGTCAATCCCACTATTTGTTGGTAAAAGAGTTGGCGGTAGGTGGTGATGACTAGCTGCCTTCCATCTAGTCTTACACTGCTAAATTAGGGACGGCTAGCACAGATAGCCCTCGAGTAGCTTTGTGCGAAATTCCAAAAAACAAACAAACACAAACAGTACTGGCGCCTTCTTGCTGTACAGGAAGGTAGTGTTTGTAGCTCATAGTGAGAAATGTAGCAACTATCTTTTTCTCTGTAGATGTGTTGTGTAGTCGTCTCTCAACATCTGACGTTCTAACTTGTCCACATGATTATGTGAATTGTATCAAGTAATATTAATTGACGTGAACGAGTTTGACAGCTAAGAAAGTCTGCCATGTAACAGGAGAGGTGTTTCAATAAATAAGATTGTGAAAGAATGGATGTACTAGATAAAGACAAGATCTGTAGCTTTGGTGCTAGCGGCACAGAAATCTCTTGGTTTCAACTGAATATGACCTCATCTTGTGATCTGCTGAGTTAAGAGGCACATGAAAGTGCGTAGTACACATCAATAAGCTGAATCCATACAGTACTGGTGAATTGGCTTGTTCAAGATCAGATGAAGATGAAACCACTAATTTTTCCCATTACAACCATGAAGATGAGGAAGAAAGAGCTGAGAGTATTTATCTTGCTATTCAGAATGAGATAGGCGATGAAGCACAGGATCTAGAAGACAGACTTGGCTCTGATGACTCACAGAATCGACACCAGTGATTTTGAATTGATATTACTGGGATTAAATATAATCAACAATAGATATAATGATCATAAGGTTAAACATCCAATGAATCAATGAAAGTAGTGATCTTTGCTTTGTAAGCTATCGTGAGAAATTCACCATATAATAAAACATTGTGATTTCCATGAAACTTGGATGGTTAGTTCTAGAATATATATAATGCCTGGTACATCACTAATTTGTACAACTGTAGATGATAGTCAAGAATCAGAAAACGCGGTTAACACTGAGTTGTGTTTCTGGTTTTCTAAGCTATTGGGTAAAACTGTACGTACTATATTATATTATTACCAATAAACCATCTGAAGTTAGAATAGTTCGTTGATTGCAGAATTAATAGGCTTTGTAGCCTTAACTTTACTATCTATAGAGTAGAGTTTCAGTTTAAAAGATCTCCATTGGGTATTAAATGATTGTTGCTCATTTAACACAGTTTAAGATGGCTCATTTCAGTATAAGTAATGGCTAGTTTATTAAATGTTACGCTATTGAAAAGCATAGCTATGATTTAAAAAACATAATTAAAAAGGCTATGAAGCTATTGCTTTCTAAGTTAGTGTCATTTTTAGGAAGTGAAACGTAGGAGACGTTTTATGAGAATCATATACCTAATATAGCTGAGTAGCAAGACCTCCACTAAGAATGCCTCATAATCTTTGCTAATTTTTTTATTGCTGGTTCATTTAGAAAAAACGGTTCAAGGGTAAGCCTGGAAGTTAACAATGGTAAAAATTGGCTTTCGATGCATTTGGTTGGCACAGCACGGATAAGCCATTGTGTAATTTTGCATTTAAAAGAAATACCTTGAAAAACTTTTCCACATACAGTGATGGTGTTATTTAGAGTGTATGTTGATATATGTATATTATGGTGCCAGCAGAAATAACCAGTTCTGACGTATGATAACTTCAGATTTAAAGTCTTAGTTCAACTAAAACCAGTCAGTAATTATTTGTTTTTTGAAGCCTAAAAAAATGAAAACGAGTTTTATAACTCTCACATGTCAGCACTTTATTAAATAGACAGTAGCTTTGGAAAGTAACCCAGGAGAGTTATGAAGTAATTTGAGTGAAGCTGGAGGTAGTGTATTGAAAGTTACTGATGTGTAATGGGCATTAATGTATAAAGCCCCACAAATATGTGAAGGAACACTATATGAAGTCATTCTTGAGTGTGTATAACATGAATGAATCAGTTATATAATGGCCATATTTGTTAAGTCATATCTGAAAAGAAACAAAAACCATTTGGCGAGTATAAATTATTTACATATTGATTTTATTTATGGTAATACCTGTTGTATATATTTCTGTACTTCAGTTTTCTTTTTATTTTGGTTATTAAGTGATTATTTTGTATCTCTATTGGTTTATGCTTAGTTATTAAAAGTGTCATGGTAAGTTTAAACAATCAGTATTTGAAAGGTCTCATGATTATAATTTTAGGTGTATCTGGAAGAATTTATCTGATATATGTATTTACATAGTTAAAAACTAAAACTAAATTACGTGCTGATGAAACCAGTGTGATTTGTTTACTTGTATTTAGCAGCAAATGGTTTATTTTAATGTGTGGTTGATGTAGTAATAAAATATTAAAGCCTACAAATATACTACGTTTTATAATACACTTAAGTATATATACGTGTTCCTTGATTTTTAACCTTTTAATATTAGTAAGTGATATTTTGTATCAGTGATTTATGAAATGTCTGAAGTGACGTGAAAACTGTACAAAGTGCAGGTATCGTAACTTCGTTTCTAGCTGTGCAACCGGAAACTTTCTGAGATCTGTTGACTGTCCTTGTTCAAGGAAATTTTGATTTTTATGGAATTAAATTATATCAATAATCATATTATAAAGGGTCTTCTTTTATTTTTGTATAACACTTTGTAGATTTAATTTTGCAATTTGTTGAAATACGTTTAATTTTTGTTTGGTGTTCTGGGGAGCTGTAACACAATTGTGATCATTATTAAAAATATTTCTTTTAGTTTGTTTGCTTGCTTTTGTGTTAAACGTTTTTGTTTTGCTTCGTTGTTTAAGGACCTATGTGTTTTCCTTTGTTAAAAGGTTTCAATTAAGAAATGTATTTCTTTGTTAAAGGGTTTTTTTATTTTACGTGAAAGGATATTTTTGTAAATTTTGATAATGTTATAGTTTTGTTCTTTTCATTTATGTGATGTAGAAGTATTTTGATTTCAGGTGAGAAATAATCAACGCATTCCTGTAACAATGTTTATTTAAAGTTTATTGATTGTAAAATTAAAGTTAATCGTTGGCTTCAGAACAAACTATATTTCATAGAACTATATTATTCTTGTTCTGTTTATATATGTAGGGTTCATATCACAAGTGATCGAAAAATCTGTTATGTTGAGTTTATTCTAAGATGCCTTTCTTCTTTTAACTTTCTCTGAGTGGATAATACCTGTTCCGTATGGGAAGGATATTGCCCAGTACTAAATTGCGTAAGGATGGCGACAGCAGTGTTTGTTTGTTTGTTTTGAATTTCGTGCAAAGCTACACGAGAGCTATCTGCGCTAGCCGTCCCTAATTTAACAGTGTAAGACCAGAGGGAAGGTAGCTAGTCATCATAACCCACCGCCAGGAGTGTCCTTCAGTAATTGTTTAAGTAATACCTAGAGATTACAGCCCTTGTAACTGCATTGAGAATGACTAGTAACGTTGTAGCTCTTACTGGGCTCGGTAAGTCGAAATTTCTTGCACACTAAAGGAGATGCGTTTATTAAATATACGCCAAAATACGATTTGAGTTGGTCTAGTTGGGATGAGAGAAAGAATTAACAACTGAAGGTATTCAGGCAAGAGAGACAGTCTGTGATGTTCAACCCACACATACTGTGTTTGTGTTTAGTGTATAATAACGATTGCTAGTTTTGATTTACACTTCATAACATACCACAATGTTTTGGGACAGTGAGGGACCGATTGGCCCATTTCGGCTGTCCCATTTTTTAAACAAAGCTGAAATAATTACATAAATAAACCTAAAAGAATCTGAAAGACATTCCTTATCATACATATGTTTAAACTCTCTTAAATTTACTGTCTCCACAACATCCATCGGATTACCCCTACTCTGCCAAAATTAATAGGTCAACTTCTCCTCATATAGCAACTTTTCCTTCTAGTAACCATCCTCCAAATCCTTTCCAATAATTCAATGTTTTTCCTAAAGTAAAGTACTCAAGACTAAATGTAATACCCCAAATGTGTTCAAGCTGAAAATATAACCTCTTTAAACTTGTATTCAGTATTTCTGTAAATACAGCGTGAACTCCTATTTGCTCTACCTCTAGCAACGGCATACTCTTTGGATAGCTGTTAAGGTTATTCCCATACAAATTATACTTATAATTCAAATTTTGATAAACCACTTGCATTTAATATAATTAAAACCCATGTGCCGGTTATTTGCTCAACTCTCCAAATAATCCCAATTCTTTTGTAAAACAGCAGCATACTTATCACACCTAGCACCTTTGTATTTAGACTTTGTATTTATATAAGAAGTATGTCTTGTTTTTATTTTTAATTTTGCGCAAAACTACACGAGGGCTATCTGCGCTAGCCGTCCCTAATTTAGCAGTGTAAGACTAGAGGGAAGGCAGCTAGTCATTACTACCCATAGCCAACTCTTGGGCCACTCTCTTACCAACGAATAGTGGGATTAACCGTCATATTATAACGCCCCCACGGCTGAAATGGTGTGACGGGTATTCGAACCCGCGATCCTCGGCTTACGAGTCGACTGTCTTAACCACCTGGCCATGCTGAGCCATTTGATATCTTCAACGAAACTTTTATTATACGGTGAACTAGTTTGATATATTTGTAAAGCTAATTCAGTTTCACTTTTTTGCTATATCATGCAATAACGTGCCTTAACCATAAAATTATTATTTATTATTAATGCTTTCGTTTGTTTTTAAAATGCCTTTATTTGTTAATTTTGTGTCCAATGAAAATTTATTTGGTAAGTCAACTAGTTTTTATTTACAATTATGATTTTTTTTTTCTTTTAACGGTCCCTTGTGGACAAATCTATTTTAAACTCGTGTAATTTAAGAATATGATGAAGATTATAACCGTGGGTGTTAGTGACTGAAGGTGAGGTTTATTATTCGTCTTAATATTACGTTTATTACAATTATAACTTAATTTAATGCTATAATATAACTTTAAAATTTGTTTTGGTTCGTTGTTAACTTAGTGTGGCTTACAAACAAGGTTTATTTTAATTTTACAATTCTTACTAAGAAAAAGCCACCCTTGTTGCGCTCGTGATTTAGATTTATGTTGTATCAACATAGTATTTGGCAGAAATGTTTATTTGTGGTACTGGTTTATAATACTAGCTCGTGAAAAAAAGCCTGTAATTATTTTAGCATATTAGTCATTTTCTAGTTTCCATGACATCTTTACCATAGTTTTTAGATCACAGAACAGAAAAACCCCTGATTTTCAAAAGTTTCCATCTTTATTTTTAAAACGGAGAACAATAAACACATTTCCAAAATAAACACCTAGATAGAACTATATCAATAGTATAAGTATAATCTAAATAATTTTCATAATTTTAATTGTAAATAAACTCGAAAGACAAATTTGATACAACTAATACTAAATTTTTGAAGAACTTTGTTTCTTGTATCTATGTGCAGTTGTACAAATCAGTATGAAAAACGAAATGAATCATTATGCAACCATTTTGCTGTCATTATAAACGATGAAGAGTCGAGTCTATCCTTCGAGCAGGTATTATTGCTAGTTCATGCTGAAGGCTATTGGGTCTGGAGTCTTTTCTGGAATTGTTTGACAGTTCTACAACTAGACACTTATACTTGACCTTCATAATGTTTACTATCCATCAGAAAAAAGATTTTATTGAAACAGAAGTTTAAAAAATGAGTCATAATTACAGCATTACATCTCAGAGTAGATTTTATTGAAATATTTCTCTGTAGATGCAGTTATCAAAGGAAGTCTTGCTTTTATGTTCCAACAGTCATGACATTTTCACTAAAAACAAACTTTTTTTTTCATTGTTTTGTTTAATACTTTTTTGTAATTTTTGTTGGTTAAATATCAAACATGCATTTTTATGGAATTTCACTTGTTTTATTTATTGCTTAGTTATAAAAAGTCTGCCTAGTTATAAAAAAATACTACCCAGTTATCATTGGTGATGATTGGTTCAGCAGTTTCTGAGATCCCGAGTTTTGGACATATCTATCACAAGCTCCATTATAATAAGATATACACGAAGGAAGAACTATTTAAAGCATAGTAAACATGATTGAGCTGGGCTAAATTTTCTATATATGGTTAAACACCTTCAGGATTATGTAAACAAACAATATGGTTTTGTGTTTCCATGAGAGAGTCAAGAGTATACTGTCAATTTGACAGATTTGAATGGTTTAATTATTAAAACCCAGTAAATATGCTTGTGCTGGGCTGGCTTTAATGTATGGTACTATACACTTCATTAACTTTTGTTGCTAGTGAAATGTGTTAGGGGTCAGTGCTTGGGCATTTTCTTTTATTTAAAATTTTGGTAAGGACATAATTTGTAAAATATATAATTTGTTCATTATGTTGAACTCCTGGGTTTCTAGCCTTATTAAAGATGTTATTACAGAATGACTTAGTTCAGCTTGTAAATTGGACAGATGTTTGTAAATTATTGTTAATTGTAATTATAGTAAGTGAAAGGTAACACATATGGGTCATCATTATTTGGATTGCATGTTTTATACAGATAAGAACACAATAGTGTGACTGAAGAAAAGGATACTTACATAGTGGCAAATAAGCCACTCAAGCCATAAAAGTGTGTTCTGTTGCTAGCAGAATATTGCATACAGTTTTGGTTTCTTTTTGATAAAAGGATATTGGAAGGAATTCAAAGGTCTCCTAAGATGATTCGAAGGAAAGGGTTACCTTGTAGGGTTATTTAAGATTTTTCTTAAAAGAAAAAAAGGCAAAAGTTTAGAAGATTATACAATGAATCATCATGATAAAGATCTAATTTCTTTGTGGTATATTCTAAAGACTGTATAACAAAAGGAAACAGCATTAAAGTTTGGGAGACTGGCCAGGTTCTAGGTAAGACTGTTTTTGATAAGATTATTGGTTTATGGAATAAAATCCCATGACAGTAATAAAGGTTATTAGTTTGTAAGAGCTCAAGAGTGGAATAGGTGATTTTCTGAAAAATGAAGGATTTGATTTACAATAAAAAGGCATAATGATACTTGAAATAAACAATATGGTTTACTTGTAACAAAAGGAGACACTGATAATGTTTCAGAATTGTACAGATTTCATCTTCATTAACAAAATCAAAATAAAGGAATTACAGTGTACATCATTTCTAAGTAAATAACTAAAATACATTGCTTCCATAATGATAATTTAATCAAAACTAAAACATAGAAAGGGAAGAAGTAACAAATAAAAAATACTGTACATATTAACAAATGTGTAATTTGAAATAATACATTTAGTGTTCATCTGTATACCAATATAGTGAAAAGAAAAGACACAAACCTGTATTATTAAGTGTCACTATCTTTTACGAGGTCTACACCAATCTGTAACTTCTGGTTAGAGAAACTTTCCACATCAAACAACTTTCACCAACACTGAATAACATGGAGTTTTTGTTAAAATTTACACATTTTGTTAATATGTACAGCATTTTGTTTATGTTTTTCACTTTCCATGTTTTAATATTGGTTCATTTATCATTATGGAAGCAATGTTACCTAAGGAATGATACAATTCTTTTATTTTGCTTTATGTATTGAGGATGGAATATGTAGAATTTCAAAACATTTATCCGTGTTCCTTTCTGTTATATACAAATAATGTTTATATTAAGTATCATTATCATTTTTATTGTAAAACTTTGTTTTTCTCCAAACTTGTAGATATGTTTAAATTTTTACTTCAAGGTGGGTACATATATAAGGACAGACTTTGAGGACCAAATAGTTCCTTTTGTTTTGTATGTTGTTTTCAAACTTGTATATTGAAATTTAAATAAACAAAATTAAACAAAACATAAATTGAGAGTAAAGTTTATTCTCAAAAGTTATTTTAAAAATGACAACCAAGATTTAATATAACTTTTTGTTTTGATAATTTACTTTTTAAAATTGTGTATTTAACATGACGAATTTTGGAGAACAGTAAATACCATTCCTCTTTTCCTATTTGCACTGAGCATACTATACAGTGTTTATATTTTATTATCTTGGTACACACACATTTGTAATTTTAACTTCTTGCTTTCTGTCATTCTAGTTAAACACTGAAATATCCAAGTGTAAACTGAAGTGGGAGTTTAAAAACTAGAAGAGATAAAATGGCAGAATCAGTGATTTTACATGACAAGTAATTTTTTTCATATACAGTATCATCTGTTTTTCTGTCATAACTGTTGTCTTCATTTTGAATTGAGGGATTTAATTACTTATTGTTTAGAATTTTCTTGTGTTGTATGAAAGAATCTTATGCCAAAAGCTTGTATATTTAGAATTTTGGAGTAAATTTTCCCTCCCTAAGAAAGTGATATTCTGATATCTCTATTTGGCTAACTTAAATATGATGTAGTTATGATATAAATCACACTAAGTGCTTTAGTATGAACGAAGTTAATCTTTAAAAAAAAATTGACTTTACAGTATGCTAACTTCTGTTGACTTGGGAAAAAAGTACTCATTACTTTTACTACAGTTTATCTTATTTTTAGAAGTTGTTGCAGGTTAAGATATATGAGAAACTTTTCTGGGAAAACATACTTGATAGTACTATCAGTTTTATATGTACCTGATTTGACTTTTTAATATCTTTAGTGGCTATTTAAACAGACATGATCAGCCAACATTGAGAATCTCTAGTGGAGTTATACATTGTTGTAGTTATTATAATTGAAATTATTTACTAAATACTTAAAAAAATAAAGTTTAATTTCAGAGTTTGCTTTTATTTTCTCATATAGTCAGTAAAACCTTAGTTTATATGGGACTTTTATAAATCTATTTGTGTGTGCATGCATGCATGTAACATTCTTACAAACTCCATGCTAAAAATGGATGCCTGCATATATTTCTTGTAGTGGTCTAAACAAGTACTTGTGTAGGAGTGAATTGTAAGAGCTAGTAGTTCTTAATGTTGATATGTTCACTGTAGAGCAGAACAGGTTTCTGTGCTGATTACGGGCTTGGCTTTCAAAGACACTTCTTCCTAGAGTGTTGTACTACACACAAGTTATGAGTTCACAAACACCTTTAATTTACTAGTAACCAATGGATCTTGAGAGATATTTGTAAAGTTACTGTCTTCTTTGATAATTTTTGCATTAACTAAAAGTAGTTGTCTTAATACATGTATGGTATTGTAGTTGTGTAAAATGTTTGTTTTATGCTTATGAGTTTAAATGTGTGTTTTTATTGCAGGTCAGTGTGTTTGCTGAGTTTTCTAAAACATTTATGGCTTGGTTTTGAGGTTTAAGAATCTTTATGTATAGAATATATTATAGTATTATATTATGAGGGAAAAGAGGGCCAAAATAAATTTTGTAGATAATTTTGTGGTTGCCTCACTCAGAGTAGTTTCTTATTTTTTAAGTAAATTCAGAATCTGGTAAATAAATGCTCTATGATTTATAACACATTTATAGTATACCAGAAACATTTTACTATCATTTTTAAAACTAAAGAATATTAGTTAGTGTATATGTATTTTATGTAAAACTGAACAAATATTTGAGGTAATGTAGCATATGTAATCTTTCTAATAATTTTAATCAGGTAAGCTTTATGTAAATTTGTATATTAATCAGATATTTAATAGACAAACTGCATGCATATTTGTATAATTTATATTATTAATCAATTAAGCAACACTGTCTATTGGTTTTATTAGTATTATCCCCAGTACGTTTGTAAAACACTGTTATTTCCATAGGCAAAATAGACTAGGTTTAATAAAGTTAAACATTTAACAAAAACAACAAAATAAAACAAACTTGTGATTGATGATTAAATGGTACAGCGGACAAGTTATGAAATTATGAATGGTTGTTGTTTTTATTCGTAAACTTTTAAGGATTACTTCACCAGAAAGTACAACAACTGCTGTATTAGTTTCTCTTCGTTTCATATAAATTTCTACGTTTTAACTAAATTTCCTACTTTTTATCTTGATTTAAAATTTTCGTGTTTAAAAATACAGCCAACAACACTCTGATTGTTTGTTTGTTTGGGAATTTCGCACAAAGCTACTCGAGGGCTATCTGTGCTAGCCGTCCCTAATTTAGCAGTGTAAGACTAGAGGGAAGGCAGCTAGTCATCACCACCCACCGCCAACTCTTGGGCTACTCTTTTACCAACGAATAGTGGGATTGACCGTTACATTATAACGCCCCCACGGCTGAAAGGGCGAGCATGTTTGGCACGACCGGGATGCCCAACACTCTGATTACGCCGACATGACCAAATAGTTGATTTTACTCTTTATATTAAAGCTTCACCAACAGTCTGGGGAAGGAGAAATTTATATATATCGTGGTACCTCGGTTCTCGAAATTAATCCATTCCAGAAGGCTGTTCGAAAACAGAATCAATTTTTCCCATAAGAAATGCTATAAATTAAATTACTCTGTGATAAACCTCCAAATTGCCTATTTATACCTGTATAATAATACATGTCAACCACAAAAAGTATAAACACAATAAAAAAAACAATAAATGAAAATTAAACTACACTTTACCTGTGCTGAGGAGAGCTGATGGCGTAAGTGAAAGGTGGTGAGAAACGTGGAGAGTAAGAGGGTTATTATTGTTTGGAAGGTAAAAACGTCAGGTAACTCTACTTCTGGAGTTCTTTCTCTTTTCTGTCGCTTTGCACCGCTACAACCTGCTTGAGACTCACTGGACCTATTTCTCACTAAATACTTGTCTAATAAGGTTTGTTTCTGCCTGGCACCCTCCCCATGTCTCACCACACTGTGTATGCCACTTCCTAACTTTTTCAAACCATTCCCCACTAGCCTTAAAGGCATCGCTTGTATCAGTACTCGTTCCAGCGGTGTTTTTCAGAAGGTTAGCATGTAGCTGCTTTGCTTTCTCACAAATGATGGTCTCAGAAATGCTATCACAAGATAACTGTTTTTCATTTACCCAAATCAATAACAGTTTTTCTACCTCTTCCACTGTTTGTGATCTTTGTTTCGTAAGCACTGTCACTACTTTTGCAATATCAGCTCCTTTGATGAACTCTTTATTTTTCAGTGTGGTGCAGACTGTAGACTTCACCATACCAAACTGTGTAGCAAGGTCAAACATGCGAACACCACTCTCATACTTCGCTATGAGATTTTTTTTTCACCTCTGTTGTGGCTCTAACAACTTTTCTTTTTGGTTTGCTGCTTTTATTATACTTCTTTGACCCCATGGTGGCTTATTTAATCAGAATATTTAGAAAAACAACAACAAAAAGAAAAACGTGAACGTTCACAGCAGATTTTAGTGGGGCTGTGGACTGAGTGATTGGTGTGGGTAAAATGTTTTGGGCAAGCTTAGTGTAGGACGAAAATGGTTGAAAGGTTGTTCGGGTCATCAGTCGGGTTATTTTGGGGGTTCAGGCCACGACAGCTAGGTTCGGGAACCGAGTTTATATTCGACAATTAAGACATTTTTTTCTGAAACAGTATGTTCGAAAACCGAATTGTTCGAGAAGGGAGTCGTTCGAGAACTGAGGTACTACTGTACTATAATTTTTTTTTTCCCAGGTTTGTCGGAATTCCTTTAGACTAACCCAATACACTTGTTCAAGTGTTAGCTTAACTCTGTTTGTGAATAAATATTGTGATTGTTACAACTTGTGTTTGGCGTTTTTCATTTAACTAAGACACAGTCAAAGGCAGATAACGATTCCAGGCACTTCTTAGTACAGTACTTGACGAATCCATTCGTGGCTCGTGAAGGGAGAACTGTAGAAAGTCATGACAACCTGAGATTAGCAAATAATGAGCTTTTAACCAGTTAGCCAGAAATTTCAAACGTCCAAATATATTAGAACCGCACGTGACTTTACACTTGCTTTGTCTAATACGTAAAGATCTTGAACAAATTAACGGATTACATTTATATTCGTTACTGAACAGGACAAGAACACAAAAGAAAAAGACGTTGGAAACAGTTTCTCCACTAAAAGAACATGCTGTGAACTTCGCTAAAAAACATGCTATGAACTTCGCATAAACGTTTTTGACGAGTAGCCAAAACCAAAACGACAAATACAATGAGTGAATAACGGGGAAACATAGACGCTGAAAAAAACATATAATTTTAACTTTCGAGTAAACATAAAACTAACCCCCTCTGAACACTCTTAGAAATTTGCCAATTTATTATTTAACAAATAAGTTAAAAATTATTTATTTTGATTAGCTATTTATTTAGAAAGTATTTAGATAGATGTGAATAGATATCTTTACTAATCAGTTCTACAAATAAAAACTAATATAAAAGGACTTCTAATACTTAAAAATCTCTGAAAAGTAAAAGACAGACCGAATAAAACCGAGGTTTAAAACGATTGCTAAAACGAAACTTGGGACATAAAGTAAACTTCTCATTTCATACGAATATTGTGAGGGTAAAACGTTATTCGAATATTATCATACATACATGTTCACCCATTGTTTCACATTCGTGCTCGGAACATGTCACCATATTTTTCATGGTATGCTATAATTTTATATACCTATAGAATCTTGGCGTGCCTATTTGTTGCGCATAGCAAAGAAACGTACTTAAAGCTGATACATTTATATACGACTGACATACACAATACAAACTTTTTTCAATGTGTAAGAGCTCTGAGGTTAGAACCCTGAATTTTAGAGTTGGCGATTCGAGTTCGATGAGATACCACAAAATATTCCTCGTTCTTGAAGCTTCGGGTGCGTTATAAGAGTAACAACCAACAGCTTAGCATGTATGGTCAGGTTGCAGGTCAGTAGATCAAAATAAGATACTTTGACAGCCAATTTTAGAAACGTTGTCAAAAAATACAAATATGCACCTTTCATAAAAACTGATACAATTCCACGATGAGGTTTTGCAATAAAAGTTTATATTTTGTCATCTACCCATTTACAACCAGAGGATTTAATACTCCAAACGTATTAAGTTGTGTGGAGCTTCTTGGAGCTGACTTATTTTTTGCCAACTGCTGTGCTCACGAGTTTTTCTCGCCATCCTAGTATATTTCCAGAACGCAGAAGTTAGCCTGTTTATATAGTCCCCAGTGACACAACGGATATACAAAAGTAGAAACCAGGTTTCGGTACCCGACATGGGCAGATTACTTATAGCCCATTGTGAAGCTTTGAGCTCAACTTCAAACAAACATTCTTCATGTGAATGTCGAAATTATGCTTTTTTTCTCTTCTCTTGAATTTTCACCTCGGTTTAAGTCACTAAGTGTCTCAATAAATATGTGGAATGTCACCAAGTGTCTCAAGAAAGATGTAGAATGTCACCAAGTGTCTCAAGAAACATGTGAAATGTCACCAAGTTTCTCGAGAAAGATGTGGAATATCACCAAGTGTCACAAGAAAGATGTGGAATACAAGAAAATAGCTCAGAGTGATTCCCAATGTTTACCCTATAAACATCCTGACTGTTAACATTCCCTGATTTTTTTTAATCACATGAGGACAGTACCCGCCCTTCCTTAACATTACTTAATCTAGTGATAATAATATGTTGGATATTCAAGAATGCCCTTCTGAGTAGTGTAATTATTAATCTAGTGATAATAATATGTTGGATATTCAAGAATGCCCTTCTGAGTAGTTTAATTATTAATCTAGTCAGAATAACATGTTGGATATTCAAGAATGCCTTTCTGAGTAGTTTAATTATTAATCTAGTCATAATAATATGTTGGATATTCAAGAATGCCTTTCTGAGTAGTTTAATTATTAATCCAGTCATAATAATATGTTGGATATTCAAAAATGCCTTCCTGAGTAGTTAATCCATTTAGTTTTTTCTTTATTTGGGCTCCTTATACAGAGTCAATTGTTCTCATTGTGAGCTTATTTGAGGATATGACAAACTTCATTTTGGATAAACTGAGGTGTCATCAAGTGATATATAGTCCAGTCAGTCTGAATTATACTGTTAGTACACACAACAGCTTTCCATAGTTTCCAGGCTGTACATATTTCTCTTCCACGGTTCTTAACATATAAATTTTGATGAACTAATGTTTTTCCATGTTATTAGTCCATCAGTAAGTAGCTATAGATAGTATTATAAACTTCAGCACTTTATAATCTTTTAATGTTAATTTAAAGTGAATGGAGTGGATTCAGCTGTAAGACAGGGTTTCTCTATAAAGTGATTAGCAAAGAATGAACAATGGGGACAATCGAAAACTTTAGAAGACTCATAAATGACCCATGGGTCGTATAAGTATTTGAAACCATATAACTGTTTCGTTTTAAAACGCATCTATTTGAATGATACAGACATTCACTTATTCGACAAGACACCGGCTAAACTTTGTTAGGCTTAAAGGGAGTTAAACAACGACATCGTATTTTGATGGTTCAGATCCATGTTTGTTGAATATTATTTTCAGGTTCATTGCATTGGAAAAATACGTAAAAAAAATAAAATAAGTAATCATTTATTTAGAACGAGCTGCACTTAGTAGAAAAACGTTTATTTCGACCATTGACGTTATTAGCAGAAATCATATTACCTCGGAAGACAAAGATTATGGAGATGTCACAATGACGTAAGAGGTTCTAGATCAGTGATAAATGTTTGACAGCTGTAGCCATGAACTTTTTGGATTAAAGCAGGAAGTATTGACTACTGCAGTCAACAAAACAAAGTATTAAAGAAAATATGTTAATGAAGGACAGTGAAGTTGAAGCCAAATGGAAGTATTTAATGGAACAATATAATACGATCAACAATATAACTTTATATAAGTGATAGAGATACTAAATCATACTATATGATTATTGAAGTAAACATATCACAATAAAGTACGTTTTTTATGAATCTTCGTGGACTTTGATTAATAATTTATTTTGAGAGAAAGACAGCTCAGTGAAACTTTTTGCCCTAGAAAAAGATAAAACATATAAAACCTCCACTGTTAGCAGGTTTTGAAATATGCTAACAAAGCCTGTCCAATAATTTGTGTCATAGCATTTGTGTATTTTTAATTGTGTGTGTGTCACTTTACACAGAATACCTTCAAATACACTTGTATAATTATACAATACCTTAAAGCACTGTTGTTACTGATATTTAATCCCATTGTTGCTATAACATTCCACCAGTAACATCAGATTCTGTGAAAGTCATGATTTGTAACAGGACTTAGAGCAGTTGAAATGGTATTAGTCATTCTGCTGGCTAACCGTCCAGCTTGTCGTCAACAATCTCTGCTAACTTTTGGGCCACCAACGAACAGTGGGATTCATCGTCATGTAATAACGCCCTCACGGTTAAAAGTACGAACATGTTTAGTAGGAAGATGATTCGAACCAGCAACCCTCAGACTGATGAAAGTTCGCCCATATTCTGCATGGACATACAAAATGCATCACCATTAGGTAGTGGGATTTCCTGTCACATTATAAAACCCTAACGGCTGTAAAGACAGGACATTTGATGAAAGTGGACTCAAGCCTAGCATTTCCGGGTCTCTGGGGATTTTAATTGGCTTTTTTATAATTTTGTAAACATTCCGAGTTTCATTTTAACTAATGTTTTCTTTGTCTAAGATAACCTAAGGATGAAAAAATACTCTGCAGTGTTGGCTAAAACACTGAAGGTTACACCAATTTAACAGACTATGTTCGAAACACTTTAAGTCTTGAGATGTCGATGTGTGTGTGTTGTATGTTTAGTTTAGTTTGTTTCAAATGAAAATTTTTGGACGAAATTGTTTTAGGCTTCAGGTGACCTTGCTGTTTTCATTTTGCTTCAGCAAGTAAACAATTTTTATTTATATATAAACAGTATCCGTATAAATGTGTTTTTTACGAGACAGTTAAAAGTAATTACCTTTGTTAAAGCTTTTAATCTGTTATTTTTATGTCTTCTTGCGTTCTTTTAAAACCTTCTTATAATGTTATCATTATTGCAATTAATGTACGTTTAAGGTTGAACTTGGATCGCATTGAAATAAAAATTTGCATTTTTTTGTTTATAAAGTTAATTAACTAAAACTTCTATTTCATAACGTTTATCTCTGTTGTTTTATTTTTAACACTGAATGATCAACTGCAAGGTTATCGTATACATACCGATTCAATGGCCACATTTAGCTCTTAAGCATGATATAGCCATTAGAGTTCTCAATAATACCTAACTTCAACGGTAGATGTCAGCACCATATATGCATTTGACCTACTTACAAATTGTTTCACTTTCAATCCAAAATGGCGTCACGAAAAATGTTACAAAATGAAGAAGCATTGGAGTTGTATTGTAGTAGCTGAAATACTCGGCAGTCAACATGTTAATAAGGTAATGGTTAAATGTATCATGAGAGTCAACTAGTTTCTCGTGGTTGGCCTTACTGTCCTCAGAACTTACTGTTTCACTTTGGTTGTCGTCTGCCACTAGAAAAAAAAAGCGTATTCCGCCACACGTGTTTATTTAGTGGCAGCTAGTACCAAAAGTCCTTGCTTCATTATCTTGTCAGGAATAAGACGGACTTCGATATTCCTTAAAATATTGATTATAATACCTATATTTATGCTGCTGTTGTTCAACAGTATGTGATGCCCCCAGGTGAAAATGTTTCGCAGGAATAATGAGGTAAGAGCCGTAGAATAACAGGAGGTATTGAGGGAAAGTGTATTACTTAGTAATCATGATTTTTCTTACACTTATCTGATTTTGAAATGAGGAAATATTGGATATAATTTATAAAATAATGATTTACACAATCAAAGGGAAAAACAAGCTTATTTTGTGTTATCTTTACTGGGTGTCCGAGGTTAACCAGTTTTTGTAACCAGTCAGTTAATTATTTTCTTCCAATTGGGTAAACAGAGTATTATGTAAGAAAATTAACAATGATATTCTTCTCAGGATTCAGTTACTACTCACATGCCGACAGTCATTCTTATTACTAAATAAGAGGTGCTGTATCATTGAGGTATCACCTTGTCTATCAGTAGCAAATATCTGTTACTAAAATACACGCTTATAAAGTTCATGAACCATTCCCAGAATAAAGCACACGTGCCATTCTACTTGACTGAACCAGTTCAGTAGGTAGGTAGGTGGAAAATAATTTAGTGGTTCCCTTGACAAATATTTTATATTAATGTTTCAAAGTGTGACAAGTATCTGACCTTTTTTTTCATTTGTTTATTAAAAATTAATAATAATTTCAGAAATAAAAACATTTCAAATACAGAGCAGGCTGACACTTGAACGTTTTAAAACATGTATTTGTTCTTTTAACATAACAAGATTTATAAAATAAAATCAAAACACTTAGTAACATAGCTACACACTCTGCCAGGTTTGGCACACGATTGGTTAGCCGAATCTGCGCTAGCCGTCCCTAATTTAGCAGTGTAAGACTAGAGGGAAGGCAGCTAGTCATCACCACCCACTGCCAACTCTTGGGCTACTCTTTTACCAACGAATAGTAGGATTGACCGTCACATTATAACGTCTTTACGCCTGAAAGGGCGAGCATGTTTGGTGTGACCGGGATTTGAACCCGCGACCTTTAGATTACGAGTTGAACGCCTTACCCCACCTGGCCATGCGGGGCCTTATTTGATAGCTGTTTCAAACAGAACATGCAATGTTCCTTTTTTTTCCCTCTGGTGTCAAATGATTGTAGTGGGTTTTGAATGTTTAAAATTATCCGTAAAAACAATCATAACTTCAACAAATAAAGAAACATGCACAGTAAACTTACTAAGCACATATATTACCTTTCTGTTTCTAAACAAATAAAGAAAATATTATCGGATTATGCGAGCTAATAATAAAATAAAAACTTGTGAGTGTAGAAAATCTGACGATTTCGTGTTGTTTTGAATTAAGCACAAAGCTACATAATGGGCTATCTGTGCTCTGCCCACCACGTGTAAGTCCGCAGACATACCGCTGAGCCACTGGGGTGGCTGACGATTTCCCCTAGATTAATGAGAATTAGAACATGGACACGCATCAATAATTAGGGCTAGCATACTTATTCTATATTTGTTTTGTAATTATTTTATCTAAAAGGACTTGAAAAAAAACCGTACAAGACAATGTGTTAAATGATGAGTGAAATCGTACAAAGTTTCTATTTATAAAACTTAATATAATCTCTTCATCTTTTAAAAAATCTAACGTAACGTGGTAGAAAACACGTAACATGATTGAATACCACACGTTTTTCCACCCCTTTAATTTCAAGCCTTTATGATCATTCATTGTTGTGTCAGTTTGAAACCAATTACAACATCTAAACTATCGTTGTAGAAATCAGGATAACTTTCCTTCACCGTTAACTAACATTTATATGCTAACATTGATAACACTAAAGTAATTATTGTAAATTAGAAGATACATGTGAAAACACACACGTTTTTTTTCTTCAAAGAATTAAAACAAATTATACATAAAATCTAATTACACTAACACATAATATCAAAAGGCAAACGCAAAGACGTAAGTTAATAACTTCCTACGAACAAAACGTAGCATAAAACAGAACAACCACTTAAAATAAAACATTCTTGTAAGGTTACTGACATACAACCATGAAAGGAAAATGTATTAATAATTTCAAAAGTCAGATAAAATATATTAAAAACTCTATACAAACGTCAACATAAAGACATAACACATACATTTATTTACACATACAAATGTGATAAGAGTTATAAATATTGCTATTGTGTAGTAAATGTATATTAAAACTAATACTTTGGTGTATTTTGTGTGTTTAGATATATACGTATGTACACAAAATAATTACTTTTGGGTAAGTTTTAATTGTACAGTTAAGAAAGTGACAGTGAAATCGTTTGTGTCGGTGAATCTAAGAAAACTCAGTTAACAAGCGAAACAGTATACACAAAATTATACAAGTTTATTTACCATCTCTCAAAGCTACCTCCAATAAGTCACGTTCTACTGGTTAATACTCCTACGAAAAAAAATATTTACATCCACTAAAGTGATTTTGGGGCCTATTAGGCCACATATATTTTTCCAATAGAAACACAATGATTTAGCAACATTCATTACAAACAACTTTAGAATGGCTCTGACAAACATTTTTTTTTTACAATTTGAGCAAACAATTTTCGACTGTCTATCTTTTGATCTGCCGCACAAATGGCATCGTCCTCTTTTTGCCCTCTTTGCAGGCGGTTCACATGAGGTTGTTTTGTCATTATCTTTGCAGTAAATTTCTTTGATTTCAAGCACCAATTGCCGTATAAATTCTCTTCTGGCTCTTGATTTATGTTGACGAAGAAATTCTGGATGTTTTGTCGAGTATAGAACGAAAGCATTGTACGCAGCAAGATCTAGAATTTTATAGAATATGCAGACTGACCAGCGCTTTGATCGCCTCTTTGTTGTATAATATCTCACCTGTTGATCGAGAGATTCGACACCTGCCTTCGTTGCATTGTAAAGATTGACGATTTCGGGCTTTCCGTTCTCTTCTATTTCACCAGACTAATGCTGAGAACTCAGTTGTAGCACATATTTTCCTGGTTTGTGTGAGTGCCTGAGAAGAGTGATGTTGTCATGGTAGAAAAACTTTGGTGATAACTTTCTAGATTTTGCTTTTATTTCAGGAGGCAGGAAGGTTCCTGATTTCCGTATGGTTCCAACAAGTCCTGTTGTTTTTGTTCGTAGGTACTTGGCAAGTGTCATTGTTGTGAAGAAATTATCTGTCGTTATTGTCCTTCCTTTTCCAAGAAATGGCTGACTCAGTTCTCTGACTATTCTTTCTCCTTGAATTGTTTCTGTCGTGTTTCCAACCTTTCCAGTATAAATTTTAGCGTTGAGGAGGTAACTTGTTTTTGTGTCTGTTAGGCACCAAATCTTTATTCCGTATTTGCCTGGCTTTGTCGCAATGTAAGTTCTGAAGCCAACTCTTCCTTTGAAGTTACATAGTTGTTCATCCACTGTCAGACACTGTCAGAATTTCGCGCAAAGCTGCACGAGGCCAATCTGCGCGAGCCGCCCCTAATTTAGCAGTGTAAGACCAGAGGGAAGGCAGCTAGTCATCACCACCCACCGCCAACTTTTGGGCTACTTTTTACAATAAACAGGTAGTTAAATATTATGGTAATAAATTAATATTTATTAATATTAAAGTTTTAACGTAATTAAAGTTAATAAATGTGTATCAATTATTACAATGTTCTTAAAATTATAAGATATTATAAATCTTCCCCTTCTAAAATAAAGGCATTATAGGTAAAATAATACATCTTGCTTTTGCTGTATGGTAGGCACTTGCCCTAAATTATAATACACTCGCTAGAATGCTATTCCAAACTGATACCCACAAAATATAGTTCTAGGTAACACAAACTGGTTGAGTAGCAAGAAGTAAGAAAAACAGAATGACTCTATGTATGAGTTAAGGGTCGCTTAACGTCGCAATTTGTACAGTTGTGGCGTCAGTAAAACGTGTGCATGCCATGAATCACGAGAAGAATTAAGTACTCTTTAGGTTACAATATAGTAGGACATATGAACTTCTAAATGGGGAATTTAAAATATCTGTTACTATTAATAAAGTTTTATTTACTATTGAAATAGAACACTTTCGGATACACTGGGCAAGTACATTTAGTATTAAAATTAAGTCATACATCATAGCTTAATTTGTTTTCTATCGATGATTGTAGGTATTACCTGGTATTTGGGATGAAATTACAAACCCTTTGTACTTCTGTACCTAGATGGTGCTACTACATGACATTAACAAGTATTTCTACTACTGTTCCTGCAAGAGGCTACAACATGACTTTAACAAATATCGATACAACCGCTGCCACAAAGTGCTGCTGCATGACATTAACAGATATTTGTACTACGTTCCCACAAGGTGCATGACATTAACAGTATTTGTACTATTGTTTCCACAAGGTATATGACTTTAACAGGTATTTGTACAACATTCCCACAGGTGCTGCTATATGACTTTAACAGGCATTTGTACAATGTTCCTACAAGGTACATGACATTAATAGGTATTTGTACTATTGTTCCCACAAGGTACATGACATTAATAGGTATTTGTACTGTTGTTCCCACAAGGAGCTGCTACATTACATTAATAGGTATTTATACTATTGTTCTTACAAGGTACTGCTACATGACATTAATAGGTATTTGGACTATATTCCCACAGGTGCTGCTATATGACTTTAACAGGTATTTGTACTATGTTCCTACAAGGTACATGACATCAATAGGTATTTGTACTATTGTACCCACAAGGTACATGACATTAATAGGTATTTATACTATTGTTCCCTCAGGGAGCTGCTACATGACATTAATAGGTATTTTTACTACGTTCCCACAGGTGCTGCTATATGACATTAACAGGTATTTGTACTATATTCCCACAGGTGCTGCTACATGACATTAATAGGTATTTGTACTATGTTCCCACAAGGTGCATGACATTAACAGGATTTTTGTACTACGTTCCCACAAGGAGCTGCTACATGACATTAATAGGTATTTGTACTACATTCCCACAGGTGCTGCTATATGACATTAACAGGTATTTGTACTATGTTCCTACAAGGTACATGACATTAATAGGTATTTGTATTATTGTTCCCACAAGGTACATGACATTAATAGGTATTTATACTATTGTTCCCACAAGGAGCTGCTGCATGACATTAATAGTTTTTTGTACTATGTTCCCACAAGGTGCATGACATTAACAGGTATTTGTCCTACGTTCCCACAAGGAGCTGCTTCATGACATTAATAGGTATTTGTACTATGTTCCCTCAAGAAGCTGCTACATGACATTAATAGGTATTTGTACTGTTGTTCCCACAAGGTACTGCCACATGACATTAATAGGTATTTGTACTATTGTTCCCACAAGCAGCTGCTACATGACATTAATAGGTATTTGTACTATGTTCCTATTTTCAAGCTGAATAGACATTAGCGGTAATGACATTCTTCAAGTAGCATGTTTTTAAGAATGACACTTTTTTACGAACACAATAAAGAACTTCCTACTGACATCAGTGGTACTGATTGAAAACTTAGGACGTAACGCTTTAACAGATCTGTAGTGTTTGTCCAATTTTGCTGTTGTGCCCCAGTGAACATTTTTGAAACAAAGAATATAAAGGCTGTGATTTGTAAATTAGCACATAGATTCTGGGTATTAATTATTTGTAGTAACACGTTTTAATTCACATACATTATTAATAAATTATTCAAAGAGTATAAATAGTAAGATACTTTGAGGTCCCTGTACATTATTTGTCCCTAATTGTTATGTTATAAAACAGAGGTAAAGCAGTGACTTAACATCGTTCACCGCCAGGAGGCGGTGACACAGTTATCGAACCCAGACAGATGGCGTTGTATCCACCACGCCGTGCCAGTTGAACACACCAAGAAAAGATTTACGAATCTACTAAATGAAAACATTCTTTGAGTTCAACATTCTCAAAATGAAAACTAAGTTTAGACAGCTTGGACGGCTTTTCAGAAAAAAAAAATCATATATTTCGTTTTGTTTTTTTTTTGTAATCTGATACGAAATTAGTTTCTCAGGGAGATTAAAAACTGATCGCGTAGAACTTTCTTATTTTACTTCAGTGAAAGGTTCTTAAAACTGACAAAAACTAATAACCATGTATTAAGCCTTCAAGGATTATATGTACACTTGATAAAGCGATACCAGCAGATGAAATTGGTGATGTTTATGATATCATGGTTTATTACTTTATATTTTATGTTACTTTGTAGTTCTCCTGTTGTTAAATAGGATATTTAAATTTAATGAATTGTTGGTTTCCTGGGTAAATATTATTGTAAAATAATTTCATTTTCGCCACCTATAAGAAATTACATTCGGAATTGTTGGATTCAATACTGATTCGAATATTTTTGTGATTTGTGATAAACAAGAGTAAGGAAGCGTTATGAATATACAATAATAAATTATTTCGAGGTTCGATTTTAACAATCTCTAGAGTCAAAAGCTGGGGTGGGCCCGGCATGACCAGGTGGGTTAAGGCGTTGGACTCGTAATCTGAGGGTCGCGAGTTCGAATCCCCGTTGCATCAATCATGCTCGCCCTTTCACCTTTGGGGGCGTTATAATGTGACGGTCAATCCCATTATTCGTTGGTAATAGAGTAGCCCAAGAGTTGGTGGTGGGTGGTCATGACTAGCTGTCCCTCTGGTCTTACACTGCTAAATTAGGGACGGCTAGCACAGATAGCCCTCGAGTAGCTTTGTGCGAAATTCTAAAACAAACAAACAAGTTATTACAAAAGCTGCCATATCCCACAAGTTCGCTAAACGAGATTTAATTGATTTGTTGGTAATTAACATAGATTGTCATTATGTTTTGAATTATTTTAACTGAAACAATAGGCTTTAACTGAAAACAACAATAAAACAATACAATTATTTTAATTCTTCTATTTCTAATTGTTGTTTAAATATATTAAATATCTTAAAATAAAATGCAGGTTTACCGCTCTCTTTCTCTAGTAAAATATTAGTGCAATAGAAAGATATGAAAGCTGACACAAAAATATATTCTTATAATAACAGTCCAGAATTTCATTCCTTTTGTATAAAAACTTAACAGCTCGAATGTTTGCTTTACTGCATAGCTCTGCCTCAGAATATTTAATCCCATGTTCCAGTTCTTTCTTATTTTATGTCTCTTACAGCGCTTAGTGTAAAGAGCTATTAATATTTAATAGTATGTTTGCTTGCAGTTTGTCTGCGATTTATCTGTCATCTTATTATGTATCTGGTAACCGCGTGTTTACTTTGGCCTACTAGAGAGGTCACTTGTGTTAACCAGTCGTACCATTATACGGTAGTATGTTGTCCGTCAGTCAGCCAGTAGATACTGAAATGACATCACATGAGGGTCGCTTAATGTTGCAATTTGTACAGTCGTGGCGTCAGTAAAACGTGCGCATGCCATGAATCACGAGAAGGATTATGCACTCTTTAGGCTACAATAGAGTAAGACATATGAACTTTTAAAGTGGAAATTAAAAATATCTGATCCTATTAATAAAGGTTTTATTTACTGTTGAAATATATTACTTTCGGACACACCTGGCAAGTACATTTGGTATTAGAATTAAATAATACATCATAACGTAATTGTTTGGTACCGCTGATTTTAGGTACTATTTTCGGCAAATTTTATTTCAGAAGAATTAATCGATTTATAAATTTATTATCTAACAGTTAAGATTAGTCATTTATCGCATAACAACGAAAGTTTGTAGAAAAGTGCAGTGAACAGTTTTTGCAGCAACTTATAAAACTACAATACGCAGAAACTTGTAGAAAATGTGATAAATACAGATTGTTGCGCGAAATAGGTTTGAAATGCTATGCCCTCAACCTGCAGAAATAAGGTTGAATTTGTGCGTTTATTACAAGAATTATATTCGTGTAAAAAAGTAACAGACACCAGATTTTATTCGGTTCAAAGTTGATATATGTGTATACATACATATGTGAATTTGCAATCTCTTTATAGTTACCAAATTGCTGAAATGTACGCACTTTCTACAGTTGCTGTTCCAACTCTATTGTTTCGCGTCTTTCCAAAATATGATTTCTGCGTGTGTATAGTTAGAGCTTAGAAAACAATAATGAACGTTTCGAGTAGATATATACACTTGAAGACAAATAGAAATATTGTATTGATGAATCATATGCTATGTTTTTTATGAAGTGTGATTTCCTTATGTATTAAGGCTTCATACAAGACGAATATAATTGTAAATGAAACATGAAAATGATACATAGCATTGAGAATATTACCTTTTGGACCCCTGGTAATGCAGAACAATAGAATTTGGACGCACGATACCGCAGAACATAACGTCTAGACGCCTGATAATGTAATACATTGTTACTCAGTGCTGAGTGATCAGTTTTGGTTTGTTTTCCGATTAGAAAAACTTACTGTGACAAGGTGTGAACTAGCAGAAACGTGTTTAGGTGTTATGCGTTAAATGAATTAATTTATATTTTCTATGTAGCAGGGATTTCTAAACTGGAGGCAAGAACACCACGAGAAATAGATGACCAGGGACCGATTTGTTGTGGAAAAGTAGATTCAGTCGAGATGTGTAATGTTTTAAGTTTTTTGTGATGTAAAGTTTGAAAATCAAAATATATAGTTAAGACATGTAGTTAAGACACATTGCTAAAACATGTAGTTAAGACATGTAGCTGAGAAATGTTCAAATATGTATTTAAGACATGTATTTAAGATATAGTTAATACATGTAGTTAAGACACATGGTTCAGACATGTACTTAAGATATGTGGTTGAGACATAATTAAGATATGTAGTTAAGACGTATACTTAAGACATAGTTAAGACAGGTAGTTAAGACATATACTTAAGACATAATTAAGATATGTAGTTAAGACATATAGTTGAAACGTACAATTTAGACATGTAGTTGAGATATATAGTTAAGGAATGTAGTTAAGACATAGTTAGGACACGCAGTTGAGACATATAGTTGAGGCATGTATTTAAGACATATACTTAAGACATAATTAAGATATGTAGTTAAGACATATAGTTGAAACGTACAATTTAGACATGTAGTTGAGATATATAGCTAAGGAATGTAGTTAAGACATAGTTAGGACACGCAGTTGAGACATATAGTTGAGGCATGTATTTAAGACATATAGTTGAGACATGTAGTTAAGGTCTGTAGTTAAGACATATAGTTAAGGTCTGTAGTTAAGACATATAGTTAAGACATGCAGTTGAGACACATAGTTGAGGCATGTATTTGAGACATATAGTTGAGACATGTAGTTAAGATCTGTAGTTAAGACATATAGTTAAGACATGCAATTGAGACATACAGTTGAGACATATGGGTAAGACACATAGTTATAACATTTAGTAAATTGGTTAAATGAACTAAAAACGAGTCTTCATTGGGATGATTTCCTATTTATAAATATTTTCACTCTAGTTTTCGATACTTTTAAATTCAGTTTTCTGACTCACGTTAGACAAGAGTTAAGATTAAACGTTATGAAAACTGTCTAGAAATAGAACCACGCATCAACATTCTCTTTCATTTTATGGTGAAATTGAAATAGAAAGGCAAAGAAAAACCATGCCTGTATCTTACAGTTCGAGATGTACTTAAAACTACATCAATAACGTTGATTATTTTGTAATTATAATTTAAAATTAGGTGCGCTCCTTTTCGTATTATCCTAACGTACCTTTCAAAAAGTGTAGCACATGTGTTTTTATGGTCTGTTTAGTTTAATATTAGATTAGAACCTAGTCATTCTATTTCTTTGATTTGTAAAATTTAATGTTTGAAAGTACGAAGTTGAAGACCGAAGCATTTGTCACTTCCACTTCATCAAAATAACTTATACAGGCTTTACGATACGATTAAGTGAATTAATATCCTGATGTTATTACATAAGTATATACTTTGTGCATGGGTACTCTCTTACCTTGTATGTAATTATTATTTTAAAGAAGAAAAGTAGTTTTCCTCGAACATAACTAAACTAATATAATAGAATATTGTAATATTCACACTTTCATACCTTTCTAACATGTCTCTCGGAAAGACAGTGGTAAGTTTTCTGATCACAATACTAAAATTAGGGGTTCGAGTCCCCTCGGTAGACACAGCAAATAACCCCAAGTAGGAAAACACAGAAACAAATACACCTTTCTTACAGACTTTAATAACTGTTTGTTTCTTGTTAATCACCAGGCTACACAGAGGGCTATCTCTGCTCTGCCCGCCAAGAGTTTCTAAATCTGGTTTCTTTCAGTTTTAGTCCGCTGACATATCGCTATGCTACTGGGGGGGGGGGCATTAAATGATAAAACAAAGGTAGTCGAAGATACTGATTTGAAGTTAGAGTATTTCGGTTGTTTTTAATATATCTATTTTTATTCCTTCATAAACGGAATAAACAACTATAGATTTCTATTTATAAAAAAATATATTTTATTTTTACAGAACGTCTTATAGTTTTGTTTGTTTGTTTTTAATTTCGCGCAGAGCTAATCGAGGACTACCTGCGCTAGCCGTCCCTAATTTAGCAGTGTAAGACTAGAGGGAAGGCAGCTAGTCATCACCACCCACCGCCAACTCTTGGGCTGCACTTTTACCAACGAATATATGATTTACTCAGCGTGTTCTCTTTAACTTATCACAACTCTTAATTCAGCTCGTTCCGCGAGAGGGCATTAATGTTGTGGCTTACGAAATAATTTTCCGTGGAAACGTTTTCAGAAAAGATATTTTATTGGGTCAATAAAGGCGGCACAGCTGGACTCATTAAGAATGGTTTATAGATCAGGATGGAGTTAAACAAGGGCTGGGCCTGGCATGACCAAGCGCGTAAGGCGTGCGACTCCTAATCCGAGGGTCGCGGGTTCGCGCCCGCGTCGCGCTAAACATGCTCGCCCTCCTAGCCGTGGGGGCGTATAATGTTACGGTCAATCCCACTATTCGTTGGTAAAAGAGTAGCCCAAGAGTTGGCGGTGGGTGGTGATGACTAGCTGCCTTCCCTCTAGTCTTACACTGCTAAATTAGGGACGGCTAGCACAGATAGCCCTCGAGTAGCTTTGTGCGAGATTCCAAAACAAACAAACAAACAATAAACAAGGGCTTGCAACGTCAGTCAAGCCCGTAAGAGTTTAATGAAAACAAAACTACTTTAGTTCTGTTACAAATAAGGTAAAAAGACTGAAGTTTCGCTGTTAAAACGATTCTGGTGAGATTACCAACAACATGACGTCCACTGAGCAGGAATCAACAAACATGGCTCCTTGTGGTAGGTTTCGATACATACAGGTGTTAGCTGTAAATGCTTACTGGAGTTTCATTTTGTTTCTCATTTCAAATGTGAAAACGGATTTTTTTTTCAAGCCAGTACATGAAAATGTATTTTGTTTCTCGTGTCAGTACATGAAAATATACTTTGTTTCTCCTGTCAGAATATGAAAACGTATTTTGTTTCTCAAGTCAGTACGTGAAAATGTATTTTGTGACAGCAAATGCACTTCTAATGTGAATAATGCACCATGCTGTATTATTGGACTAGAAAGAATTGTTTTTCTTACAATTTCAAGCAATACGCTACATGTTAGTGGGCTATTACAATGATTGAATTTCGAATATAAGGCCTACAGCAAAGATTCTGATTCACGAGACTTTTATAATGTACTAACAAATACGATCTGAAGTACAACATTTTAGACACGTTATTAAAACTGTTTGAAATCGAACAAGAGATAATATTATGTGTTGACAGAGATAAAAATAAAAGGTTCACAAAGTATATTTATTTTAAAATCTATCCTCACAGAGTTTTTATCGGAATATAAAGTTAAGCCCATTACCCTCTTTTGAAGTGCCAGATTCTAGAACACAAAGTTCTACCTTTATGGGTTTGTTTTTTGTTAAGTGCAAAGTTGAAAAATGAGCTACCTGTTTTTTGTCTACATCGAAAACTGAATTTCAGCGTTATAAATCCCTCAGGCTTGTGACTTAGTCACAGGAGTGAGCCGATATCAATGCTGACCACAGTGGGTATCAAAAGCAGATTTTTAGCGTTATAAATCCTTAAACTTACCACTAAACCACCGGTGGAAAAATTCATACTTTCAAAGAGTTGAAAAAGTTATTGTAAATCCAGGAAAATTCATAAAAAATACAAAATTTTTAACAGAAGCAGAACTATGTTACTGTTTACAGACTTGTGTTACTTTTTACAGATTTGTGTTACTGTTTACACACTTGTGTTACTGTTTACTGACCTGTGTTACTGTTTACACACTTGTGTTACTGTTTTCAGACCAATGCTGCTGTTTACAGACTTGTGTTACTGTTTTCAGACCAATGCTGCTGTTTACAGACTTGTTTACAAACCAAACAATCAGCAGTAAGGTTAAAGATTTAGGACACTAAGATTCGAAGTTCGATTCCTGCGTTGGGAACGTCTATTATGTAGCTTTCCTTTTAAACACACCGAAAATGAATCTTTGTATTTACTGGCTTTTTAAAGATTTTCTGACAATACTTTAATGTAATATTTATTTGTTTTTAATAATAATAAAAATACAGTAATATTAGAAACTAGTTGATTGTTTATCCTGTTTTGAAGAAAAGTTGTTACCTTGTTTCATTCTCTTTCCAAACCAATGACCTCTGACCTCTGATAACGTGGATCTGCTTAATTCCGTCTCTCTCTCTCTCTTTCTCCTTCCTGATGGAGGCCCGGCATGGCCAGATAGTTAGGGCGCTTGATTCATAGTCTGAGGGTCGCGGGTTCGAATCATCGTCACAACAAACATGCTCGCCTTTTCAGTCGTGGGGGCGATATAATTTATGATGAATCCCACAATTCATTGACTAGCTGCCTTCACCCTACTCTAACACGGCTAAATTACGGATAACTGGTGCAGATATCCCTCGTTTAATTTGCGTGAAATTAAAACAAAACAAACATATCTTCCTGGTAGCATACTGATAAACTTGAGGTCTTACAACGCTAAAGCTCTGGGTTTGATTACTGCAGTGAGCTCAGGATGAGTAATTCATTGTAAAATTTCATGCTAAACAATAAATGTCGTCCAATAATCATGATGACGAGAATCCCAAATGAAGTAAAAATGTATTTCAGTTAAAGTTTTAATACCCACAACAGCCGTCTCTAGATCACACTTCGTCTAATAGATAGCGTGCCCAGACAGTGAATTCAAGGGTTCATGGTTCGGGTCTCATTATCTCAAAAACTTCCCTCTCCGCCAACAGTGGGCAGTAGGTATTGTTGACCTAAACTTGCGTTGCTCTGACAGAAATCCTGACACTTCGTCTTGTGATACAACTTCAGTTCATTTACACAAAATATAACTAAGAATTACATCAGAGAATGACGACAAGAATAATCATTTCTCGTTGATTACACAAGTTATGGAAGACTGAAATCTATTCAACTAGAGTTCTGGTTTTAGATCTTCCTGCTGTTGGACGAGGTCGACGGTTGATTACATAAGTTATGGAAGACTGAAATTTATTCAACTAGAGTTCTTGTTTTAGATCTTCCTACTGTTGGACGAGGTCGACGGTTGATTACATAAGTTATGGAAGACTGAAATTTATTCAACTAGAGTTCTTGTTTTAGATCTTCCTACTGTTGGACGAGGTCGACGGTTGAGTTCTTGTTTTACATAAGTTATGGAAGACTGAAATTTATTCAACTAGAGTTCTTGTTTTAGATCTTACTACTGTTGGACGAGGTCGACGGTTGATTACATAAGTTATGGAAGACTGAAATTTATTCAACTAGAGTTCTTGTTTTAGATCTTCCTACTGTTGGACGAGGTCGACGGTTGATTACATAAGTTATAGAAATACGTTGAATTTTCTTTCGATTTGTACTTACTGTTAGGTGTTCAAAAATATACATTTTAATGTGTCTGTTTATTTCCTTTCTGTTGTTCTTTCTACATTTAAATGTTTTCATAACTAATTTAATACATGATAGAAACTCTTAAGCAAAGTTATCACCGTTTGTTTGAAGTTAAGCACAAAGCTACAGAACCAGCATTCTGTTATCTGCCCATCGCGGGGATCGAAACCCGATATTTAACATTATAAGTCGTAAGTCTTGCCAATGAGCCTTAGGTGGCATATCGACGCGTAAAAGCTCATATAACTTTGTGATGTAATTTCGGGTGTGACATAACCTTAACGGTACATATAAACCTCTAACCATACCCTAAGGGTCTGATCGATACACACCGACATCAAGTTACTGATGTTTTAGAGTAAATATATACTCTATATTTTGACAATGTGATTTTTATTGTAAACTCTATTGTTTACCCTAAGGGTCTGATCGATACACACCAACATCAAGTTACTGATGTTTTAGAGTAAATATATACTCTATATTTTGACAATGTGATTTTTATTGTAAACTCTATTGTTTACCCTAAGGGTCTGATCGATACACACAGACATCAAGTTACTGATGTTTTAGAGTAAATATATACTCTATATTTTGACAATGTGATTTTTATTGTAAACTCTATTGTTTACCCTAAGGGTCTGATCGATACACACTGACATCAAGTGTAGCCACGAAGACATTTAGTTTCTTGTTTGTTTAGGAAATACCAACTAGAAGAGTCAGTTTCTATCCCATATCACATTTTATTTGTATTAACTCAGAATATGACTTACTCAAAATGAATTAACAAGACGTTGTAGTGCGTAAAAGGCCCAGCGAATTTCTATTATGTACACCAAAAGAACATATCAGAGCGTCTTGGGGCACGTTTACAGACATTTATTACATTTAGGACTTGATAAAAAACGAAAACAGTGTGTTTAATTACCAATCTAAAAGTTATGTACGCATACATTCAACGAATATATGTTCATTAATAATAACATTATAACTGTTTTTACGAAGTTTCAGTAGTACGATTTTTTATAATTTGCATATACAATGATGTGTAGTGTTCGTTTAAACACGTTATAGATAGAACATGGTATTAGCATTGGTTTAAAACTGAAAACTCACTGCTACATTAGTGTTGCTTTACAATATATATATAGTGGTCTATCATTGCTAGTTTGAAGTGTACATGCAATGCTCTATGGTCCTAGCTTAAAGATGGAATATATATATATATATATAGAGAGAGAGAGTATTGTATTAGAACTAGTTTAAAAACTGTATATAATGTCCCATTAGTTCTAACATAAACTGTATATATATATATAGCGCTCTGTTTGTACAAGGTTAAATCGTGTTTACAACGTTCCAATAGTCCTGGTTAAAATATACATATATTGATATAGATAAAGTGTGTGTTTCATTAGTTCTGGTTTAAACATACTTCATTCAGTATTAGTAAACTAAACTAGTGTAAGACACTGTTTGAACACTGGTGAATTGAAGTGTACTGGATATAAGAAAACCTTTAGTATAAAATGGCTTTCTTTTATGGATATCTATTAAAATATTCAACTATTGTTTTATAGCTTTCCTTTATGAATATCTATTACAATATTCAACTATTATTTAATAGCTTTCCTTTATGAATCTCTATTACAGTATTCAACTGTTGTTTAATGGCTTTCCTTTATGGATATCTCTTACAATATTCAACTACTGTTTAATAGCTTTCCTTTATGGATATCTCTTACAATATTCAACTATTATTTAATAGCTTTCCTTTATGAATATCTCTTACAATATTCAACTACTGTTTAATAGCTTTCCTTTATGGATATCTCTTACAATATTCAACTACTGTTTAATAGCTTTCCTTTATGGATATCTCTTACAATATTCAACTATTATTTAATAGCTTTCCTTTATGAATCTCTATTACAATATTCAACTATTATTTAATGGTTTTCCTTTATGGATATCTATTACAATATTCAACTATTGTTTAGTGTTGTGTGCCTGTACAATTGTTTGTAAATTTCTCAGTTCCTTTACACTATTTACCTACTTTGTTAAATGTAATTTGTCACAAACAAAATTTTTTGCTCAGAATGGTAGCCTGAAGAATGTCATAGTTTAATTAGACGGTCCCTCGCTGGTATAGCGGTAAGCCTATGTATTTACAACGCTAAAATCAGTGGTTCAAATTACCTCGATGAACTCAGCAAATAGCCCGATGTGGCTTTGCCATGAGAAAACACACACACACACTCTCAACTAGACGGGCATTATTACTTCCAATATCGAGTCTGTCAAGATTCAAGTATTTAAGGAACAGAAGTTCTTCTATTTATGGTATCAAATAAAATAAGATTTTGATTTTTATTGTATTTTTTTGCGGTTAAAAAAATCACAAAATGTGCTATGTTTTCGGATATCTAAAAATCATAATCGAATTGAAGATTAAATATAATATGCAAATATTATAAAGGTTCTAAAGGTATCAGTGCCACTATTTAAAAAAAATTATTTTACTATTTGACTTGTTTTCTTTAGCCGCTGGTCACTTCAATATAAAAAAATTGATTCATAAAATAATATCATATTGTTTTAATATTTTATTATTTATAAGTTATGTTAACTCTTTGTAAGAAAAGTTTATAATTTGTGGAAACAACTGTCGTCCAAGATGGTTTTTAGCACAAACATTATGGCCAATGTCGGTCTGGCATGGCCAAGTGGTTAAGGCACTCGACTCGTAATCTGAGGGTCTCGCGTTCAAATCCTCGTCACAGCAAACATTCTCACCCTTTCATCCGTGGGAGCGTTATAATGTGACGGTCAATCCCACCATTCGTTGGTAAAAGAGTAGTCCAAGAGTTGGCGGTGGGTGGTGATGACTAGCTGCCTTCCCTCTAGTCTTACACTGGTAAAGTAGGGACGGCTAGCACAGATAGTACTCGTGTAGCTTTGCTCGAAGTTCAAAACGAACCAAACCCAATGTCGTCCTCTTTATCTCCATCTTTAAACGTTTGAAATTACTTTACGGTGTTGTAGCGATTTCTTTTGTTGGACCAATTCTGTAGGAATATTTGACAAAACGAAATAAATAACAAGTTAGCGAAAAAATAATTACGACTCTACTTCCCATAAGGCACCAGTGCCAGGCCTATTATAATTTGCAAACACTACCTTATCTATATCGTTCCTTAGAGAATTACAAAAATGTAATAGGACTATTCGTAATGTTTTATAACAAGTATAAGAATACCTATTAATATGAAACTTTTAACGTAAATTTATGTATACGAAGTGCCATATTTTATAAATTTCCTAAATTTGTTTATTTCAGAAATTTGACACGTAGCTACAGAAAGTCGTATAAATACGGTCGTTCCTAATTTTGAACTGAAAGACAAGAGGAAAGTCAACTAGACAAATAGCGCATAGTGTCATTTCATAGGGTACTCTTGTCTGACAGAATAATGGGACTTGATTGTTGTTCTTACAGCGTCCGAAGTGCGTCGTATGGTTTTACGGTAATAGACCTCAAACCATGAACCCTAAGATTCACAGTCCGAGCACAATAATCACTAGATGGTTGACTTATATAAATATCTATCTGCTGTATTACTAACAAGAGGAAATAAAGCTAAACCAAAGAATACGTGTTTTGTATTAAAACTTCAATGTTAATCACAAACTACATTAAGCCATTAAAATACCGAGTTGCTTTCAGTTGTTGTCGTGTACAACCGAACACTTTACAACAGAGAAAACTATAATATCCAGTCACGTTGAAGATAAGCCTCTTATGAGATTTCTGATAATATTTTGTAATGGAACTTTAGTTAAATTATTGGTCCTTCTAGGTTAATCTTAATTAGTCTTAAAACATATTTCCTAATGCTTTTAATTCGGCCATTTATCAACGTTCGTGTTTGTTTAAAAAGCAAACAATGAATTTATGTTTAATATAATTGATTTTGATATATCGATAACTTTCATGAGATACTTCCAATTTTTTGGAATTCATCGATATTGGTTGTAAAAGTATCAAATCAAAGACATATACACAAATATACATACATAATATATATATATTACTTTTAAATATAAAATAATACGACCTCTCTTTTTTGGACGACATAAACTTGTTTCTAGGGGGCATGAACAAAAAACAAGTAATTCTTACATAATTTATATATTGACTTTCAGTAAATAATTTCTGTTGCACTGCTCATAAGTTAATTAAACAGGTCGGCAAATTTAAACTTTATAAAAGCTGGTGTGGTTTTAATAACTGATCTTTTTTATGGTTCAGCTACATAGTTTTTGGAAATAATATTCTTTTTTTTTCCCGTCACGTAAAATATTTTCTACAAACTAGGAGAGAAAATCTCTTACTTAAATCAACCTGTTATTTCGTTTACCACAATGATATTTTTTATTATTATTATAAAGACTATCACGTCACGATAGGCCTAGAAAAATCTGTTGCTAGTGGTTATCAGCAAAACAAAATGTGACCTGATTTCAATGAAATCAGTTCACTTATATAAAAGTACATTTGAGGCCCGGCATGGTCAGATGATTAGGGCGTTCGACTCGTAATCTGATGGTTGTGGGTTCGAATCCCCATCATATCAAACATTCTTGCCCATTCAGCAATGGGGGCGTTATAATGTCACGGTCAATCCCACTACTCGTTGGTAAAAGAATAGCCCAAGAGTTGGCGGTGGGTGGTAATGACTAGCTGATATATATATATATATACAACAGAGAAAAATGGATATCGATTTCGTATTCGGCGTACAGGTATTACAGTGGAACACATAAACATTTCAAGACAGTAGAATCATTATAGGCTTGAGATATCAATCTTTCACTTACCACTTTTTCAATTTTACGAGAGAAGTCGAAACTGGGCCTAAATGATTTGATGTTTACCATTTTTAAACCCAATCTTCTAGTGATGGAAAATTTAAACTGGTGTAATTGTTTTACTATTTTGTTCATGTTTACTTATGATAAACGGGTTTCGTTTCAGGATAGAGATGAATGTGCTGAATGTCCGTTTCTTTGTGGAATGGAAGCAGGGTGTTTGAATACCGTTGAATCGTATGTATGTTTGTGCAACGATTTGAAGTTGAAGGATCCTGTGAGAGGATGTTCAAGAGAACCTGGTAAGTGTGTAAAGCATAAAGATTTGTAAAACGCCATTAGTCATCGCCACCCACCGCCAAATCTTTGGCTACTCTTTTTGCTAACGAATAGTGAAATTGCCCGTTACTTTATAACATTGTCACGGCTGAAAGGGCGAGCATATTTGGTGTGACGGGGATTTGAACCCGCGACTTTCAGATAACGAGTCGAGCGCTCTAACCACCTGGCCATGCTGGACCGTTTTTTTGAAGGAATATAGAACAAAAATGTAGCAGAAACATCATGTTCAATATCATTGTTTACTGGGTGAGGTTTTTCTTCGTATGTTAAAAAAAAACTATGTAGCTAGCCTATCTGCACTCTGTCTACCGCAGAAAATCGAACACTGGATGTTAGCATTTTAAGCCCATAAACTAACCGCTAACACACTGGGGGCTACTGGGTGAGATATTTAGAGTCAACGTTTGCGGCGCCACATATTTTCTATTTTACCCTATTTGATGCTAAAAACACGGGTTTCGATACTCGTGCAGAATGCCCATGCTATGTATTTACCAAGATTGTAATTAAACGATTCACATGTGGACATTATTGGTCGTAATGGACAATCTGGCTTATGAGGTTTGGGGATGCCGTATATTTGTGGTGTGCGTGAGTCGGTTTTACGTAGGTAGGAATAAAGTGTTTGTGAAATTGTGTTGGCTTTTTTCGTTTTTAGTAGTAATTTGTTCAGTTGAGTCTCGTGTGTCTTTGTTTCTATTGGTTTAAAATTGTTTGTGTCTGATAGGATGTTCTTCATTTTTTGAATGTATTCATTCGTGTTCATTATTACTATAGCGTTACCTTTATCTGCTTTTAGAATTTTTGTTTTTGTCTTGTTTTAGGTTTTTAATGGAATTAATGTCTCTTTCTGTAAGATGGTTTTTAGTTTTCTGTTTTGTGAAATTACGTTGATTGTTTTTGGAAAAAATTCTTTGAAAAAATCGTTTAAGATGTTGTTTTTAGGTGTTTCTGGAAAATATAAATTTTTAATTTTACCTGGGAAGTTTGGCTGTTGGATGTCAATAAAATTATCTAAGTTGTCTTTTTACTGTTGGTTGTTTTTGGTTGTTTCCTTGTTTTTGTTTTCTGTAGAAAGTATCACAGCTTCCGGTCAGTTAGCTCTTTCTTTGTGAACCTGATGATGACCGAAGAAGGTCGAAACGTTGTTCGCTCTTCTGTGTAAAATATTTTCTCAACCCAAACGAGCCGTTTTTGCATATATATTTCTCTACAATTGGGTTTTCTTGACACCACTGATTAAAAATAAAAAAAACTTTTTCTGCATTTAATAGGGAAAATGTAAAACTATGAAATTAGCCTAAACACTAGCTGGTCAAAAGTTTATGACCATACCAAAAAGAAGTCCTAAACAGGGTAGGAAATGCCCAACAAGAGGTTTCAGTAATGAGTTGCACGGCCATCATTGCGAGTAACTACAAACATTCGCTTTGGCATGATCCATCCCCAAACATTTTTAATGGGGTTCAGTTCGGGCGAACACTCTAGATAGTCCAAAAGAATCATGTTATTCACCATGAAAAAGTCTTTGTTCTTAAGGCATTGTGGTTTGCAGCGTTGTCCTGCTGAAAGATCCAGTCATTTCCACACAAGTGAGGGCCTTCAGTCAATAAGGATGCTCTCTCCAACATGCCAATGTAGCCAGCTGCTGTTTCACACCCCTGTATAACCTGAAGCTCCATTGTTCGACGGAAGGAGAAAGCACCCCAGATTATGATGGAACCTCCTCCAGTGTGTCGTGTAGAAAATGTCTCCGGTGGGATATCCTTATCGTGCCAGTAATGTTCGAAGCCATCTGGACCATCCAGGTTAAATTTTTTCTCATCAGAGAACAAAATCTTCGTCCACTTTTCTACGTCCTATGTGCTACTCAGTAAAGTTTAACAGAGCTGTTTCGTGGTGTGGAAGAAGGCGTGGCCTTTGAAGACGTTTACGGTTTTTAAAGCCTTTCTCTCGTAGATGCTGTCTTATCGTTCTTTAGGTGCATTCTGCGTCCGTAAGGGTCATAATCTGGCTCGACAATCAGCTAGTGTCTTGCAGGACAACCCATTGAATCCTTCTGCTCAACGAAATTTTCTTGGGTCGACCACTTGAAATTCTCGTTCCGCATCCCTCAGGGTATTTTAAGAAATTTGCAACAGCAGTTTTACTACGCACAATCTTGCACGTTGAGAGAGACATTGCTTTTGCAGCTCGACAATTATGCCACGTTCAAACTCTGTTGAGCCCGGCATGGCCAAGCGTGTAAAGGCGTGCGACTGAGTGGCTGAGGGTCGCTGACTAGCTGCCTTCCCTCTAGTCTTACACTGCTAAATTAGGGACGGCTAGCACAGATAGCCCTCGAGTAGCTTTGTGCAAAATTCAAAAACAAATACAACAACAATATCTAACAAACAGCCTCTGTTGGTAGGGTCCTCCGCTAGTACAGCGGTAAGTTCACGGATGTACAACGCTAAAATCAGCGGTTCGATTCCAGTCGTCAGCAGATAGGCCGATGCGACTCTCAAAAAGAAAAATACACAAACATAAACATACGCTTGATCGGAATTATCAGTTTCAAGAACTTCAGGCCTTGTTAACATTAAAACTCGAGAATCGATTCTCGCAGCGAATACAACACAGATTTCCTGTTCTGTGACTTTGTGCTAAAACGTACAAAGAAGTCGTTCGATTTTCAGAACAAAGCTAAACAACGGGCATTACATAGTTTATCTCCAGTGGCGAATGGAAACCCGATCCTACTGTTGTAAATCCAGAAACTGATTCATTGACAAGAGGGGCAGGGGAACAAATAAAATACTCTATAATCGAAACATTTTTACTATCTTTCTCTTTTAAATTAAAAGTTTTTCTTCGATATAAAGCAATAAGTATTTGTGCTAGTAAATCATATTTTTTTTTGTCATTTTCCACGTGAACTATTTGTTTCTGAAATATCCTTTCGTCGACGAGGACTATTTTCTTTTTCTTATCAAGAAAGGTATACCTTTAAGAAATATTAGACAAAGACTTCATAAAAACTTTTAGATGCTGCTGCCCTCTAGTGGGTAAAAGCTAAGGTTACAATTTATAACGCTATAATCTGAGGTTCAATTTCCCTCGATGTAAAAGCCCAAATGGCCTATTGTATATCTTTGGGCTGAAAATAAACACACACACAAATCGTGGTCGTAGTTACTGCGAGTATTACAAGCCGATTATTATCATAATTATTTTCTTTTTCACATACATTTTCAAAACCTTAACATAAAACTCACTAATATCCAGGTTCATTGTGCTTGTATCATTTGTGGGGCCCCATTCTCTGTGACTACGGAGTAAAATATGACCCAGATTTCGAACATTTAGAACTGATGTTTTTTTTTCGTGCTCACTCGTGCGAGGCGCCTTCTATTGATGAGAAATTACTTTTACATCGAGGGAGTATTTGGAGTTGGTTGTTTTTTCACATTTTAATACAAGTGTTTGTTTAAAGTTTAGCTTAAAGAAAATGTCAAATCAAGTCTAATGTTGAAAGATGTTTATTTACAGTACAAGTAATTTATAGTGTAGTGGAGACGCAATGTAGTCAGATGACTTGTTACACAGTTCAGACAGTATAATAGTCAAAAATACGAAGTGACACAATGTGTTACAAACCTGTACTTGTAAATACTCAACCCAAGGAACTAACACAGTACGTTTAAAAAGTTACAGTTGTAGTAATCAACTATCAGATGCAACACAGTGTGTGTGCTTCAATTTTGCAATTGTATAATCATCCGATAAAATCCGTTTAAACTTTCAAACTGCTGCCATACTGAGACAGATCATAAACTAAAAATACTCAGCAACGATTTGTAGTTTTACAGCCCGATAATGGAAAGTGTCTACGTTACTTTTTCCTCTACCCACAGCTTCTAAGTCACTTTCATTACTTGACAGAGGGTCTGGTTACATTCTTCACGAAGAACTTTATATGCACGTGTCAGTAAAGGAAAAGTATCTGACCTAACTTTATGCCCTTTTGTTAATGTACACATACGCTTGTTCGACCCGTAAGACTCGCTGATTGTTATTAGATTTTCCAGGCTTCAGATACTCAGATGTCATTTTAATATTACGTCACTGTAAACCTTTTCTTTCCCCATATCATAATAGTTTACTTTACAACTCTTTCTATTAGATTTTGAGTCCGGGCTAGTAGATCTCTGGATTTTGGAGCTATCGAATCTACTTCGATTCCGCGCGATACTGTAAAATATTCCCTACACTATAATATATTGGTGCGTTGTAAGAGTGACAGTGCATCCCTTAGCGGGCTTTGCATCGCCTGGTGGTTAGTGCCCTAGACTCGCAATCTACTGGTCACATGATCGAAACCCGTACTCGAACGTGGTCATCCTTTCAGCCTTCGGAGCGTTATATGTGACGATCAATCTCGCTTTTTTGTTGGTAAAGAGCAGCCCAACAGTAGACGGTAGGTGGTGTTGAGTTAATTGTTACCTTCTAGACTATCACTTCAATATTAGGGACGGCTAGACTTGGTGGTTTTCTTAAAAATATAAATACTTTAATAGGAAACAGAACCGTTTGCACGTTTTATTCATTTATTCCATAAATCTGACTTCGTGCGAAATTAGAATCAAACGGTATTCTAACTCACGCCTCTGGAGAAGCTGAGGTTCCAATCCTGACAGGTTCGGTTTTTTACATCTGGTTATTTCTGTTCTGAATAAACTAATGTTTAAAATAAGCAGTTAATCATAAATACAAACTTTAAGCGTGTTTTCAGTTTGTCTTTTATCGTTGCAATATCAAACTTTTAAACGTCCATACGTTATGTTGTCTGTCAGAACCAAAAGGAAACAGCTGTTTCAATGCTGACTTAACAGTAATCCTCTCAACCTGTCTTTATTGTATTAAGATGTAATTAACTCTGTCACATATCTGTAAACCTAACCACATATTATTCTCTGTATGTGGTGTAAAACAAACCGAGGGAAGTATTCAGCCAGAAAACTAAACAGAAAACAAAGTTCGAGCAGAGTCTGTCTTCACCCAACTGATTAATTTGTCGGTTACGATAATTAAAGGTTGTACGTCACAACCAGTTTATCAATGTTCAGAATCAGAAAACATCCAAGTGTGTCTTGCACGTTCATACAGCATGAAGTGTATGTGTGTGTTTCTGGTTCAATCCATGGCTCGTAATACAATTAGTTTTAAGCCTAACGTAAACATACGGTGCCCAAGCCTTAAGTCGTTCATTATTTTTTGGTAATTCAAAGATTTTGTTGTTACGAGGTCGCTGTAACCAATTAATTTCTTTCAGATTTGGCCCGGCATGACCAGGTGGGATAAGGCGTTCGATTCGTAATCCGAGGGTCGCGGGTTCGAATCCCGGTCGCAACAAACATGCTCGCCCTTTCAGCAGTGGGGGCGTCATAATGTGACGGCCAATCCCACTATTCGTTTGGAACGTTGTTTCAATTCTAACACAGTTGTTCCTACTCATTACACTTCTCCCTTCGTAACTGGAAAAGAAAAGAAAAACATTTATTTAAGTTGTTACACGGATACTGCCATAGCTTGTCTCTATAATATTAAATAGAACATAATACAACATTCACACTTTACTGTAACTTTACCTTCTGTGGATCGTTAAAATGTGACACAGAGAAGCCCAACACCAAGAGACTGAAATGGGTGAGTACACTTATAGATTATATTAACAGCACCTTGATGACAGGTTTATAATAACAGGAAAACTGTTGGATAAGCCAAGAAAACGCGTAGATAAAAAGAAGGAAGACCGGTAGATAAAGACACAAAGACTAATAGATAAAGACAGGAAAACAGCCTGATAAAGATAGGAAAATGGAAAGGTAAAGACAGCTGAACTTTTAACACATTGAGCACCTCTTATTGTTATTGTTGATCGGTTGTGACTAATGAACAATGATTTTATTTATCTTTCGTCTTAAAATGAAAATATATAAAATAACTAAAAGATTATGAATAAATCTGAGGAATTTGAAATGTTAAAAACAGAGCACTTTGCAACAGATGAGATCACAAACAAAATGTTAGAAAACTAAAAGAAATGAATACAAGGTTAGAGACTTGGAACTGATTAAATATCCAACTAATAAATAAATTCACTAATGGAAGAAAGCATGAAAATATTGATATTGAATTTGAAATTCCCTATGGGAACACGAATCTTAATGACCAGGTGAGAAACGCCAAAGAATGCAGCCGTCTCTATCTTTGGCCCACAAATAACGAGAAAGGAAAGACAAATAATGGTCGACACCCTCCGCAATAAACATGTTGTTTAAAATCATATCGAACAATGTAATCGACGATCATACTTATAAAGCACCCTCAGCTGTAAAAAAAAAGGAACGTCTTTAGTATCATGGTCGCTCGAACTTTCGACTTTTCAATTGCTTGACCCTCAAATATGGAGGGGAAAAACAAACTGAATGTTGAAGGTCAGAGGTCACCAAACTACGGCCCCCGAGATAATTTTGACCGCCCGCCAGCAGCTAGCCACTTGAAAATAAAATGTCCGACTGTCATAACAAAATAAATCACACCGATGGTCGCTTCAAGCTGGCAAACACAAGACGTTATGATAAAATTCTACAAGGCTGTCACGCGCATTTTTAACCAATAGGAAAATTCTTCTTTCGTCCTTGCTGCCTGTTTATTCACATCGAGGTACGTATCTATGAAAGCATTAGGATTTCGAAAACAAGTACAGACTTAACCCTCGTCCTATCGACTCGTCTTGTAAATTCAGCGACCTAGGGTTACCGCTTCAGCAAGCTCATTTCTCTTAGTAGTCGGGTTATGCGCTTTTCGAAACTCGTTTTTAGGTAAGTGTCGTGGCAAACGTACGTTACAATATATTTTGTTTGTGCGTTCTTGGACCAGTACAATACTTTTCTCACAGCGTTTTGTGTTTTTCATTTTCAGATCCTTTTTTTTTTTTCACCCATCGTTATGACTGCTTTTAAAAGAAGAAAAGTGGACTCTGAGTGTCGTGCTTTCAATGATGAATGAGGAGGAAAGTACTTCTTTGTGGAAACAAAAACCAGAAAGTCACTTGTGTGATATGCACAGAAAGTGTTGCCATTTTAAAAGAGTACAATCTTCGGCGTCACTATGAAACAAAACATCGATCAACATATTTGAAATTTTCAGGAAAGTTCCATTCTGAGAAATTTGAATCCATGATACGTGTTTTTGGAAAAGTTATGCTTTTTGTGTCATCTTAACCCATTTTATAATTACTAAAAATGGGCAATTTCACAATTTTTTGTTTGTCAATGTTTGGGACCTGTACAAAAATATCTTTCTACCAGCTACCATGTAAATTGGTCAAAATATGGCTGAGTAAATGATCAACAAATACCTCTAAATTGTGCTTTTTTCAGATCTCTTCCTGCCCCCACCCCCCCAAAAAAAAGAAAAAAAAAAAGATTCAAAATGGGCAAATCTAGCTATTTTTGTTTGTCATTGTATTGAGCTCATGAATATTTACATTTGTGCCAGTTGCCTTCTAGACTGCTGTAAATATAACCACACAAGAGCCCAAAATATATATTTTTGGGTTATTTGGCATCTGGCCCCTTAAAAAAGCCTAAATAAAAAAATGAAAATACTAACTAGACATACTGGACCAAAGTATGACCCTACCAAGTTTCAAGATAATCTGTCAAGATATGTATGTATGGCAATCGACTGAAAAGGGTTTGGAAGAAGGTGAAACAACAGAAAAACTATATCTCTCTCATGATGATGAGGAACCCACGTGAAGTAAAAATGTATCTCAAGATGGCTAGTATGGGTATTAAAACTGTTTTTCTTAACCTGAAGGCCTGAGATACCTAAGAAGGTGAAACATTGTTCTCTAATTTATTTTAATAAAAGTTTTAATACCCATACCAGCCATCTTAAAATACAGTACACCTATCTGTGAAAACAATTATGAGAAATAACTCTCTCGAACACTATAATGCAAAATATTGGAAACTGAATTCACTGAAAATAATAAAATATCCTCCCAAGTTTACAAAGTGCATCTTTTAAAAACAATTTTTCTTTAAACATAGAACCAAAAATCAATGACCATGAAGTTATAAAAATTACCTTAATTTAAGAATGTAGCCTTACTCTAAAACAGTACCACCTGTGGTACTGGGATATCTCTATTAAGCCTTTGAGTAATCTCTGATCATTTGGGAAAAAAAACCTTTAAAAGTAGACTCATTCTTGAAACACCACTGAAAACTTTTCTTGTAAATAGACTGGACCACCAAAAGATTGATAATAAGCAAAATACATGATTGTTGAGACAAAGTTAAAATTTCCTTACTTAATCGTGTTATTTTTATTCATGTTATTGTTACACAAAACAACAGCAAAATCGACTGAGCATTTTCAACCACAACATAGAAAGATATGCTGGTGTGGACAAGAAAAGTGGCCCCCTTGAAAATACTGTTAATTTGTTATATATTTTATTAGATAATAGAAAAATGTGTAAAATGCACAAGATCTGTTCCAAAATGATATCAAATAAATTAACATTTTCAAGGGAGAGGCACTTTTTTGTCCTCCCCTTCTATATAAATGTATAATGTTATCAAATTTAAGCTATTTTATATGAGTTGCAGTTTGTAGTTATTCTAGAATGAAAAAAGGCATTATTTATATTAATTTCCTGATTGTTTAGAGTGGTCAAATCTATCAAGCCCATACAGAGTTTCATTAGTAAAAATAACAGACAAAACATCATGTTTTTCTTTGTACAAAAATGTTTGATAATTATCTGGAGGTTATAAAAATTTTATATGTGAAATTTGAACATTTTCTGATGCATAAAAGTATTTTTAATCTTAAAATCAAAATTACTATGCATGTCAACATGCTGAAAGAAAATAAGCACAAGAAAAGCATTACTTAAAAGTCTTAAAACTACATAACAAAAAATTTGATATTTTGTGTATGAAAGCTCTAACAGAGCCTGAAGAAGAGAATATTACTTATTTAACTTTAACATGCAAATCTATATAATACTTACCCCAGAGTGACATAAAAACAGCAAAAAATACAGCAGCACCATTGTCAAAAAGATGTGTAATTCTGACAAAAGTGCATGTCTGTCCTAGCTGTTCATATTTACATCCTTTTATGTCACACCAAGGACATAAAATTATGTCTTTGTGGTTCTCACAAACGTCCTTACTGTAAAAAAAAAAATGCAATTTTGTTTTAAGTTTATAGAATAAACACATTACAGTTGAACATTTAAATCAATCATAATATACAACTATCAATTTCAATGATAATGCCACATAAAATAACTGATTAACTGAAATTATGTTTAAATCAATTTGTCACAAAAATTATTAAAAATATTTTAAGGTACATTAATGGTTCAAAACATATCAACAAATAAAAATTAATGGTTCCAATTATTACTCTTTGCAATTATTCCAGCTACAAATGTCTTGTGTGAAAATAATTAATTAGTTAAAAACTGATTAATTAGTCCAGTGATTAATCACTTACCACATTCCATCAATTACATATCTCTAAGTAACTGATTTATCTGAGGTATAATTTAGAAAATGATCAAACATGAGAATAAAAATAATAAACTGTTTGATAACTCTTTTAACTTTTTTCTCCCCTTATTCATACCTGTGAGCATCACCCACCAAAGTGAAGAACCCATGTAGGAAACACAGCACTCCTACTGCTGAAGCCGAGATCAACATGCAGGTATAAAATCCCACCCAAGCAAAGTAGAGGCATATTTTGACTCCAAAATATTCCCTGAAAAAATTGAAAGGAACAAACAATGAAGTGATTCTTATCAAACAAAATAAAGTGGATACAATAACTAATGAGGAACTCCAAAAAATCCATCCATAAGAACCTTTTTTTTTTTTTATAAAGATTTGTCTCAATTTTAAACTCTGACTAGTATGAGAACAAAGTGATTTTCATGCTAAAATTTATATATCTTTGATATTACAGTTTCCAAATTTCATTTGCATAGCTTCTAGAATCTTCTAATTGAATATCAAGTTATTTTTGGAAAATATTTATATGTCATGCATTAGTGTCTCTACCTTTACATTACATGAGCTCAGGCCATTTGTTTAACCTTGTAACCACACCAAAAAAAATATGAAATAAAATTTTTCCTTTCTAAAATCCCTGCAGAGCACAATAAAAGCTTATCATTATTTATCCTGACTATCTTCAGGCTTGCATCAATTAAATATGACAACTTCCTATATACTAAGCCTATGTTACAACCTAGGAATCACCTTGTATACACTTAGTTCAAATTACAGCATAAAATTATGTAACACACACGATCTTCATAAGTATTTACATATATTGCAAATAAATTAATCTATTTCTTCATTCATATATTCTAATGTTACCTAATAAGTATTTTTTTCACTATTATAACAAACAAAATATGTGCATATAAAAAATAACAAAAATCTAATACTTAATTGTGAATGCTGTAATTTCTTTTGTTGTCAAAGTCTTAAAGTATTGAGAGATGTTAACCCAAATTTTCCATGGACTGTTTTTCATCTTTTTCCCAAATTATTTATTAATTTCAAACACACAATTTGGAGCACAAACAATAATAAACACAAAGCATACAATGTCTTATAATTATTACAATTTAACTGGTTTTCTAACTAAACATTGTGCATCAAAACAATTTCCTTAGCTGGTTAAACTAAACATAGTAATAGCAGATTTGAATCTATGTTCCGAAAAACTTAAAAGCCATCCTGTGAACGAGATGACATCATACATAAAACAGAATATTAAATATTTATTTTCTAATGGTTATCAATAATGTAATAGCAAATGTCAAAGACAGAAAGGGAGAGAATTATTTACATTTTTGAAAGACTGTATGTAAGAGAACAGAGCTTTATGGGATGGCTTGGTAACTATAACTTTATGTTATGTACGAGGAAAATCTGCAAGTCTGAAAGTTGTATTCAATCTCAGTCAATCAAATACAAGTGAAAAGATGTCTAAGTTTAGCAATTTTGAAGAAACAAGTGCCATCACGTGATACAGAAATGTAAACACTAAGACGTTACAAATTAAAATATTTTTCTTTTGAAATTCAGAAAGTAAAACTATATTATATAATAGAAACATCTGATTAACTACATACAAATGCGATTAGATCTACATCTCTTTTGGTTATTACCACATCTTTATAGAATTTTATATCTCAATGAAAATAATACATTAGCAACACAGGAGAATTCTCTCCCTCCTATCATGACTGACTCTCCTTATATATAATTATTGTATTTAGAATGTTCTCTTTCAAAACACAACTAGTATGAATAAAACTCCAACTGAGACTCTAAACATGGCATACAAATATAAGATGTTTTTTTGGTAATTTCAATCTTTAGGTAAAACTCAAAACTTTTACCAAGTGATTTTTTATATTAAATAAATAAATTCTGTCCAGGAAATTATTAACACTCACTTGATGTCATCAAGGGGTTCTTTTTTAAATATTGTTGAAAACGAAGCCCAGTTGTTTAACAACCATTTCCTGGGAGCTTTGTCATCTGAAGAATGACATTCCCCCTAATAATACGTCAAAATAAATTATCAACATAACCATTATTTTACTGATACAGGAAGTGAAATATCTCCAAGTATAATGACAACTAATAAAAATATGTTAAAGTGTACTTTGCTGGAAAATAATATTAATAACAAACTACAGGAGCAACCCTATCACATAAATTCATCAGGTCATAAACCTGATATAACACACACTGGCTATAGAAATAACTGTGAACAATACTTTTAACATATGAAAAATTGTACTTTCTCAATACTTTATCAACATCAAGCACACTTGAAAAGAAAAATCCAATAAGTTAACTGACCTCATGTAAAGGAAAGGCAGCTTCAAGAGACATGAACTTGACGAGCTTTGTTATTCCTGAAAAACAGGAGAAAAACACAGTATAAATACACAAGGCATGAAATATTTAAATATAAAATATTTAATAAAACAATGTAAACAGTGATTGCAATGACTTTTATTCATCACCATATATCATATCATATATTGGAACACACATATCATACATAACAAACCCAAGCACACACGTCAAGTACTACAGGGTTGCCAGTGACTAAGTCTTTTTTAGAAGTTTAAGAAGCCTATAACCATTAACTGTACATTGGTTTACATTTCTGTGTGATTGTATCACGAATTAAAAGAAGAGTATAGGGAGATGCTAAGTTGAAACTTTGAAGAAAATAGAAAGCCTAGCATTCAGAGAGGAAAAAACATGATTGTTCATTATATTTCATATTTTTCAGTTTCTCATTTCACTGCACATTGGTAATTTCATTTCTATTAGTATTACGGTTGAAAAAATAGTAGATATGTAAAGTTTTGCCAGAAAAATATTTTTGAAAAGAAGTATTTTTTTTTATTTTTTTAGCATGGAAACTTTCACTCAGACTGATTCATTTAAGGCTTTGGAAATTCACAGACAGATCTTTATGGGAAATATTTTAATAGAAATATTGATTACTTGTGTACAATACAGTTATGGTTACTCAAAGCTTGACAAATTTCATAAATGAATGTGTCATAAATTTAGAATTATAGTAAAAAATTAGTACTTACAGCTCCACATGAGCAGGTGTTTCCCTATTGGACTGACCCCATACACATAGAGTGTTAATATTATTTATTACTATTAATTTTTATATTTATGAATATTATTCAGCACAATTAATTTTAGGACTAAAACTTAATCTAGTTGAAACTTATGAGATATAATCAAGTGTTAATAAGCAAAGGTAGCCAACCAATCAATCAGTACATTCTAATAATTATAGCTTCTTGTTTTCTGTGTATTAACTTATGAATATTAAACACTTCTTGTCAGTTTGCTATATAAAATTAGATTCATTAACTGTTCACATCATGTGATAAATAACAAAACTTCTGGTACACACTAACAGTCTTATGTCAAACTACATTAAAAAATACAACTCTCTAAATTTAAATTGTAAAGTTTAATATGACAGAAAAGTTCAGGTGGATGTTCCATCTTGGGATTTTATATATACATGAGAAAACAAATCAGCAGCTGGTCAGTGCAAGGTCAAAACTAAATATAATGATGATAAGTATGAATCATTGTAACTCAAAGAGTATTTTAAGACACAGATATTTAAAAATACACACTGTAATTTTTAATTAACAGATTTCTTAACATTATTTCTACTAAATATTTGAGGGCTATCTGTGCTAGATGTCCCTAATTTAGACTAGAGGGAAAGCAGCTAGTCATCACTGCCCACTACTAACTCTTAAGCCACTCTTTTACCGATGAATAGTGGGATTGACTGTTACACTATAATGCCCTGACAGTTGCAAGCATGTTTGGTGTGACAGGAATTTAAATCTGCAACCCTCAGACTGTGATTCAAGTGCCCTCTCCATCTGACCGTGCTGGACTAAATAACTTAAGGATATATCAGTAAATCAAAAAGGTAAGCTATGCAAATTTCAGATCCTTACTTGTGATAATGTTAAGCTCATGTTTGTATCTTAATATAAATTTTAGTAGCTTAATGTTCGTGTTAGTAAATCCTAACATGATACTGAAAAGTTACATCTTACAACCTCTGTTATGTTACTTTTCAAAATTTAAAACTGATTGGCCAAAACATAGAAGTGAACTAAAAACTAAATTTATTAATATAGACTCTTCATAAAAGTGTTTAATTCATTTTTGTGTACAACATGGTAGGCAATTGTGGCACAAGCACTTTGAATCACCCACAGCAGAGGTCACAGCAAAACTGTAAACATAATTTATGACAGCTAATTTGTACTCAAAACTGAAATTTGTATCACCACTTGTATATGATGGTACTTTGTGTAAAACTTTATTACAAGTAAACATAATGAACTGCCTTATGGAATAGTTGGAAGACTTACAGAAAATATTACAAAAGTCAATTTAAAAAGTTTTCTTTGTTTGGAAACTTTTTTATACTTTTAGCACCTCTCAGGAAAAGCTAACTACATGCATTTTAATTATTATAAACTCATCACTAAATGTTATCATATTAAAATGCAAGGAAAAACATATAAGCATGATACATAAAATAATTTCATATTATATAAAATTAATTGAAAAAATTCAGTTTTCACTTCTAGATTATCTAATGACTCAGTTCATAATAAAGAAATTTATTTTCAAAAAGTATAAATTCAGCTCATGAATTTTTTTCAGTAATTCTGATGCACAGTAAATTATACAGAGAGGAAATTAAATACATATTATGTTAAAATATATTACGGGAAATAATTTTTTTTTTCACTTGCCAAATGCATAAAATTCTCCTGTATTATTACTAAATCTTTTCTGGTTCAAAATAAAATTCACAATTTGAGCACATTGGGCTGGGTTAAAGAAATCTTCTTTCCTCGCTGGAACATCAAATCTTTAACAAGACCAGGAAAAATAACTTACACAAATATGAACATACGTGAACAAAATATTTTTAAAATTACAAACCTCTTTCACCTGTTAGAGCAACAAGTCACATTTACAAAGTAATTAACTATTAGAGTTCCTTTAGATGTATAACACATTAAATAATGATGCACTACATTTATTAATAGATACAGATGTAGTAATATGACAATACTCTTTTCTTACTGGAACCCTGTACTGGGCCAGTAAAGGATGTTATGATTTATGTTATTGATCTTATTCTGATGTAACATTACATGCACTATTATATAGATCTTACTTGTCAATATAAAATCTTTAATATAGAAGCTGATGAACCATACAGGCTTAACAATAAAGACAAATCCTTTGTTACATCTAAATTCCTTTCTAACCAACTTTACATATGATGGCTTTACACAACATTATAACAACCATCCAAGTTATTAGTTTCTTGAAGTAAATTGTGATTTATTACTCTGTAATTTTTTTTTAAATCATAAAGGGCAAGTAATATCAAAAGTGCCATTACTGACTGACTCATGTTTTCACTTCTGAAAAACAAAAACTCATCATGAAGTAAAACATTAAACCATAGTGTACATTCATGAACATTTCACTTATCACATCATTCATAATGACAACATGAGCTATATGTTCCCCGAGTTATTTATAACTTGTGTGGTGGGTGTATTTATGTCGATATAGATCAAGGGCAAGAAAACTATATACACCGCTGGCCAAAATCTTAAGGCCAATGAACATAAAGAAAAATATGCCTTTTGCATTGTTAGACTCAGCCACTTATTTGAGTACAGCTTCAAAATATGAAAATAAGAAAAGGAAAAATAAAAATAAAAAACGTTTTTAGCATTTAATAGAGAAAATGTGAATACTGTGAAATTAGCCTAAATACTAGCTGGTCGAAAGTTTAAGACCATACTGAAATGAAGCGTTAATTGGTAAACACGTCACGAAATTTAGTCCGTTGTGTTCAAGCATTAGCATTGTCAACATCTCCCACTGACATCTCCTGTGTTACATTGGGTAAAAACATGGCAAAGGCTAAAAAGTTGACAGAGTTTGAACTGGCAGAATTGTCGAGCTGCAAAAGCAAAATTTCTCTCAACGTACCATCGCTAGTAAGATTAAGCAGAGTAAAATTGCTGTTGTAAATTCTTAAAAAACCCTGGGGGACACGGAACAAGAATTTCAAGTGGTCGGCCCAAGAAAATTTCGCCAGCGTTCAGCAGGAGGATTCGATGGGTTGTCCAGCAAGACACCAGCTGATCATCAAACCAGATTAAGGCCCTTACGGACGCAGAATGCAGCTCAAGAACAATAAGAAGCATCTACGAGAGAAAGGCTTTAAAACCATAAATGCCTCAAAAAGCCACGCCTCCTTCCACACCACGAAACAGCTCGGTTAAACTTTGCTGAGAAGCACCAAACATGGGACGTAGAAAAGTTTTGTTCTCTGATGAGAAAAACATTTAACCTGGATGATCCAGATGGCTTCCAACGTTACTGGTACAATAAGGATATCGCACCAGAGACAGTTTCTCCTTGACACAGTGGAGGAGAGTCAATCATGATCTGAGGTGCTTTCTCCTTACATGAAACAATGGAGCTTTAGGTTATACAGGGGCATCAAACAGCAGCTGGCTACATTGGCATGTTGGAGAGAGCATCATTATTGACTGAAGACCCTTGCTTGTGTGGAAATGACTGGATCTTTCAGCAGGACAATGCTGCAATCCACAGTGCCTGCAGGACAAAGGACTTTTTAATGGCGAATAATATGATTCTTTTGGACTATCCAGAGTATTTGCCCAAACTGAACCCCATTGAAAATGTTTGGGGATAGATGGAAAGGGAAGTCTATAGAAATGGACATCATTTCCAAGCAGTGCGTGATCTTCGTAAAGCCACCTTCACCACTTGGAATTACATTCCAGCCAGCCTTCTGCAAACGCTTGTATCAACCATGCCAAAGTGAATGTTGATATTATGAACTCAGCTTCTGTATATTTAAGCGAAATCTTACGAAATGGAAAGATACAAACCATATTTACGAAGTGGATTTTTGTTAGCGTTATCTGAATAATCAATAACTTAAAATTACGATAAAAGATGTTCCCAATATTATGTATTCAAGTCGACTCAAGGTAGAAATTTTGATACATCCACAACTTTGCCAAACAAAAATTTTACAAGTGAAATACCAAAGGAAGTGAAACGTACCTCAAGGTATAACATAATTGATAAAGAGAAGAACTGTGAGTGCTTTCATAAAATTTCAAGTTTCTGTGATTAGTTTAATGAGTTGACTCAGTTACTCAGCATATAAAGATATAAAAGTCTGCTGTTAAGAAACCGTTTTGAAGAACGCGTTTTAGTTTTATACGAATCTCTAGCACTCTGTAAAACTTTCTATTCCTATCAATGACAGTGAATGAGCTAAAAAGGATTAATCTTTTTGTTGTTTTCTTCAGTGTATGTTCCAGCAGAAAACCTCACTTGCACTCGAGGATACCGAAGAGATGCTGACAGGTGTTGTAAGTATATATTACACACAATAGAAAAAAAAATTGATTTATTTTAATAGTTACAAAATTGGTCATATTGACAAATCTCATACAGAGTTTGGGTGGAATAATACAAAATACAGTCTAGTTTTACTGACTAAAATGTTTTAAGTTTATTTATGATGTTTAAATTTAAATTTCAGATGATTTAAGTGTTTTTAATCTACATGATAATCACTTTGCACCCACAGAAGTCAATTTTCTGATTCCACATATTCACAGACTCTTGCAGTGAAAGATACTTCATTATAAATTATGTTTTTCTCAACAAATGATTTAGTGATTACTCACAGTTGATGAGATTTTTATGAAGATACACAAAACATATTAGAAATTATTGTGCTGAAACTATAAAGATAAATTTGGGTCACAAACTTGGCTGATTCAACCAAGCCCATAGTAAAAAGAAATGATGGTAATGGTCTGACTCACTGGTTGTGGGTTCAGATCCCTGTTCCCAAACATGTTCATACTTTTACCCATTGGGATGTTGCAGCATTAAAATCCTAATGCAGTTAGCCCTTAAGTTGCTTTGGCCAATATAGAAAACTAACCAAACATTAAAAAATATTAAAAAACTAAATGTACAGAATATCACCTGACCAAAAATCAAAAAGATTTATAGCAAATAAAATCCAAAAAGCCCAAACATGTGTACTTACAAGTATTCCCTAGCTCTTCTGTATTCAGTTGTAAACTGTTGCCTCTTTGATATTTTGGAGGCAAAGAGATTTGAAATTGTATGACAAACACCACTTATACCTCTTTTTAATTTTTTATCATCACACCTTGAATACTGAAATTCTGGTACCTAAAAGAAATACAAAAATAACATTTTTAAACTGGTGTATGATTTCAGAAATGCTGAACTCCTCAGAAATACATGTGAAATGTATAACAAATTTATCACAACATAATTTATAACCAGTGGAAAAATTGAAACCATTCTTCAAAAGAGAGAGAGAGAAAGGAAGAAATATGTAATATCACAATAATTTATGTTTGAAGCAAGATATACCCAGTTTGTCTCACTGTCTCTGGCTCTCTAATTAGCTATTTTATCAATTATCTGTAAGATCATATTGGATGAATCATACTTTAATCAATCATTTGTATTCTAGACTTCCTGTTGATTATAAATTTAATAAGACTTGTATTAGCAATTTGTAAATTTTAGCAAGTTGAAGGTGGGTGTGGCAAGAGGTTCTTGCATTTTCATTGTTTGCTCTTAATTTCCATATGATTGAAGGATACAAGATAAAGATTTAGAATATTAATGACATTTTACATAACATTTCATAGTTCAAGGGGAAAGTTCAAAAGAGGAAATAACTGAAGAACAAATATTCAAATTCTCACACTAGGGTAATTTAAAATTGTTTTTAAATATTTTCTTATATTATTAAGAACTAAAAAATAATTAAAAAATTAAAAGCTGCATTATCATCTATGGTTTGTTGTCAAGTTTGTTCGTACATCATAGTAGTTAAGTGGTTTAATTATATTTTGAATGTAACTTGCTTAAACATCATGACACGTCAGTTTAACCAGCCCATGTGCGAAGAGTTCATACATCCTAAGTGTCTTGTTTGAATTGTGAAAGGTGTCAACCAATGTACTCATAAAGTTTTATTTACTCTGTACTCTGCCCTTAAATACAAAATGATTAGTAAGCATACTGCAAGTGATTCCAGTGCCAGCAGTAAGCCAAAAAACTGCAATAAAAGCCATTTCAGTAACAACAAAATTGGAAACCATCAAGAAGTTTGACAAAAGCCAGAAGCCAGACTTGCAATAAATTCCAAAGCATTTAAGTTCTCACCATCAACTACAGTAACTATCAAGAAAGAAAAAATTATCCAAAGTGCTAAGTCTTCCACACCTGCATCTGTTAAGTTACAAAATCAGTATTGCCCAAAGATAATGGATAACAAAGGCTGACTTGACAGATTAAAAACCAAAAGAGCATAATTTACACAGCCTAAAGGCAGCAAGTGCTGACATGGAAGCAACATCAATGTGCCAACCAGTTTTAAAAGATATTATTGAACAAAGAGGATATGCGACCCATCAAGTTTTCAACATTTGAGAGACTGATCTATATTGGAAGAAGATGCCAGACAGAACAGGTTCAAGCAACAAAAACAATTTTTGAGGATTGGTTTACAACTTTTTCTGCCCTGCAGTAAAGAGATGTTTTTCTATGGAAAAAAGATCACATCATTAGCACATCAGTTTGGATTTTAATGGAATTGAAGAGCAATTCATCAATGACTTACTAAAATCATACTATAAACAAATGACCAATGAAGAATTGATAAAACACTGACCAAAAATTTGCTGATTATGAATAGAAAGACGACTAAGAACCAGAACCACAACTGTTTTTAAAACAGAAAAAGCTGTCAAATTCATTTTTACTATTTTATCAAACTGTGAAAATCCAGACTAAAAATGACCAAAATTGTGATTGAAGCCTTAACAATTGAACACGATGTTAAAAGTGCCCTAAAGAACTTTAAAGAGAAAAAATGTGAGCATGCTAGACAAACAGCATTGACAGCATTCTTCAATCAGTGTACACCACCCTCCCAGCCATGATGATGTTGATACTCCCACTCGGTCCAGCATGGCCAGATTGTTAAGGCACTCGACTCGTAATCTGAGGGTCGTGGGTTCAAATCCCCATCATACCAAACATGCTCACTATTTCAGTGGTGGGGGCATTATAATGTGACAATCAATCCCATTATCTGTTCATGAAAGAGTAGTCCAAGAGTTGGGAGTCGGTGGTGATGACTAGCTGCTTTTCCTCTAGTCTTACACTACTAAACTAGGGACAGTTAGTACAGATAGCCCTCATGCAACTTTGTGCAAAATTCAAAAAATCAAACCAAATAAAAACATTTGATAATAGTAATAATTACACCATTTTATTTTAATTAAAATTTTAAAAATATCATTCATAAATAATTTCAATATATTTTACAAACTACAGGAATTAACACTCAATGTTAGATCTTTCTATGATAATATTTTCCATTAAAGTTATCACAGTTTTAAAACAAATTCTTACAAGCTATGTATTTTTACTTAACATGTACAATTTGTCCAACATGTTTCCCAAGAAATACAGGAAATAGCTATAGGAATTATTTTCACAAGTTTCAGATTTATATTTCTTCAAACTTCAATATCTTACACGATAAATCTAAGTAAGAAAGACTTTAATAAATCTTTGCATATTAATTGTGTTTGTGAAAGTAATAATCAGAGTTCTAAACACTATTAAACATATTTACCCGAATTCACTTTGGGAAAAGAAAAAAAAATCAAAACATATAATCTATATTAACAAATAACAGTTATGTTAAAGAACATTACAAGATTTCACAGACGGAGCTCATATGCTCACTCTAATGTTTCACAAATGATGTTTCCCCTATCACGAGGTGAACACCATATTTTATTAACATTGTTATAAATCCAATAATTTTTTTTGCCACCAATAACACGAGTAACAGTTTTACAAAATAATAAAACTTTTTTCAAATATTTCACACATCATGCAACAGATTTACTGTTATGCATTTGTTCTGATGCCTACATTTCTTTCAATTTGATGCTTGTAGTGTATATTGTTGGATGTGTATTGTGCAAGTCCCAGCTGTTTTCTAACTTTGTAGAAGATTCTTGAGAGTAAGAATCAACAATATTTGTTTTACAAAAATGCTTACACATTTTTTAAAATGGTTTAACATTCAAGATTATCTCCTTAAGCCATATAAATCGATGCACCAAAATGCAGAACAATTTTTTTTATCACTACAATCAGTGCACTGCAAGCCACAGAAGCTATAATTGTGATTAATACTTATTAATCAGAAAACTATAGAATTTGACCAGGAATCCTTATAGATACTGAATATCACAACCTGTTCAACTTCAGTGAATTGAGTTATGGCATTAGTATATCTACAAGGACATTAAATATCTTTTGTGTGTATTAATCTTGTTGACAAATGTCATAAATTTAATACATATAAACATTTAATTAACATTTAAATTAAAATTTCCAGCTGTTTGAAATTGTAATACATTATGTACGTTACATAAAAAATTGGAGACTGATCTGAGATAAATTATAATACATAACAATCAACAATATAATTTCTCGAAAATTAATTTTAAGGTAATAATGAATCACTGTTATATTGCAGCCACGATTAGCTTTACTTCTCTTTAATATCTTACTATATATAATTAAAGCATGTTCTTTACATGGTGTATTATTACAGTACTAACAGTAATTTTGTTATAGTAAATGTATTTACCATTAGTACTACATCTTGTCCTTAGTCATAATAATAATAATGATGTTAGCTTTCCAGCTACTTCTTATAGTTTGACTTTATTCATTACTTCCTGTACTTATACATTACATCAGTAAAGATATAATGAAACACACATGTGCAGCCACAGTGAAGTAACGTTCTTGTTATCAGAGTATTTTTATTTGAAACTATGCTCTGCAATAAAGAAATAGTTGTTGCATAAATTTTAGTTATTTTTCTAATTTATTGAATCTTCAATGCACAAAGTGGAGAATTGTTTTATGGATTTTTGTGGTACCAGTACTGGTGAGTTTGTTTTATAAATCTATTTTTATTAGTACAAGCTTTATCATTACATTTTAATTATAAAAATTAATTTACATTGCTAGCTTATTACATGGAATTAAGCCTATCCTAAATCACCTAAGCTAATTATTATCATGAGGTATTACTGGGATTACAGCCAAGAATATCACTAACAAACAACAATACTCAACTGACAACAACAAAGAGATTACAAACAAAAATGTAAAACTGTATATTTAATTAGAAATATTTATTACTCAGTTGATTTTCATCTGTTCTATGTGGACAGCTACCCTGTATCAGACATTCAAATTAATTACATAATGGTCTTGACTTTGATGTAGCCTTCTGTTAAAGTATTGTATCACAACAATAGAATTTTTATCACACCAACTCCACATTGTACTGTTGACATCCTCTTATCATCCCTTCCTTGTAAACAGTGATGATGTAACATTGAATAAGTTCCCACCAGTTGAATGTATTATGCTACATAGCAATTAGGGATGGTACAAGGAGTGACAGTGGTCTTTAGAATAATGTTGACTCTTTTTCTCATTATCATATATATATACCATATGTTTCAGCAAGAAAAAAACATGAAGTCAAGCTTATCATTTGAAACATTACTTTTCACCAAATTAGAGCAGTTTATTCGAAATCTGCTCCCCTCATCAGTAACCCCAGAAAAGGACAAAGTAGAAAACTAAACTACTTGCAGTAGGGGACTGTAATTTATATGACTGAATTTTCCTTTATTCACCACAATACACCTACATTTGTAAACATATTTAAAGAATATAAGTGGTATGTAGCACTAGTTGCTTCAGAATGAATGAAAGTCATTGCAGTACAAAAAAATAATGCTTAAGTGCAAATATAATGAGTTATCTCCTTTGTAATTTATTTTTCAAGTGAATATTAAGTATAAGGTTCCACTTTGTAAAAGATGATATAAATAGGTATCTGCTACAATTTAGAGAATGAAAAGAATGAGAGTTATCACTAATACAGATGGTTAATCACACTTTAAAAGAAAGGTCCACATGTTAATGCTCTAGTATGATGTGATAAATTTGAGTTACAGCACTGTACGTAAAATGATTAACTTGTGTACATTCGGTTTATGGCAAATCTATGGTCCTTTGACAATATTAAATGTCATGAATATACTTACAGAACAGACTCCAGAATGTTTGTCAAAGCCCTTTATGAAGAAGAATATTAATACGGAATGTTTATAACGACAACACAGTTTAAATAATTTGACAGTGCAATACAGCTGTGAAAGGATTTACTGAATACACTCAAGAAATACATCACAGTCCTCTGTGAGGAAAGATGTTTATACAGAATATTGAGAAGAGCAAAACAATTGAAAACAATTTAAGAGCCATGAAAGAATTTGCAAGAATATATTCAAAAACAGTAATAAGCTTCAAAACCACATCTCAAACAAGTGCAGAGCAAACTTAAAAATTTGGCTTAGGAAAATGTACCCTTCTACTCTAAAGATAATAAACAAGGATATGGCATTCAGCCATACCACAAAATCAATGTCTAATTACATGCAAAAGATGAAGTAATGCTGGAATTAAAGGAATTCCATTCAATAACATACCCATTATGTCCTTTACTTCAGAACCAATAATCACCATAAACTAAGTTTTTAAAAGCCAATGTCCACACCTTCATCTGTTATTAATAAAAGCTTTCTACTTGTCAAAAATAAATTATATACAAACAAACTTAACATAGATGCTACATTAAGAGTTTAAATCTCAAATCTATCCATATCTTAAACCACAGCTTTATGGTGTTTTACATCACTTAGGTGGCAAGTAATAGTTGATTCATTATTATAAAGATTGTATAAAGTGTTGTCATAACTCTAAAGAAAGAACTGACAACATTTCAATTATTTGAAACACTTCTCAAATATATTAATATAAATATATTTATTTTTATACATTCTTGTTCTATGGAAGACATTTATAGGCACTGACCTTTAAATTTTGCTTCCAAAAGTTAGATTAATTTCTAAAATGTAAAGAGAGCAAGAAAGAACACTTTTTCTAACTTATGATTCATCAGAATTCATATCTGAGCATTTTATGTCCTTTCTGATGTGTATTATTTCAGTATTGATGCACACAAAATATCAAAGGAATACTATAACAACATGATCATTTTCAAAATAATACAAGAATGTTATAATTATTATTTTAATCCAAACAAAAATGCACAAATTTTGCCAAACATTTTGAAAATTATTTCAAACTGTCACTGCTATAGTTGTTATACAATCAGTAGTTAAGTTTTATAGCTGACAACTGTGTGCAAAAAAATTGTGGAACAAATAAAACTCGTTAATATTTCATAAAAGTAATTGATCCTGTAATGTATATGAAAAAAAATTAGCAAACTATAATAGCTGTGATATATCTTTTACAATTCATAAGTTAGTACTGTTCCATTGACCTCTTCATTACACATACATTTAACATTAAGATATCTCAGGAGCAGCAAAGACTGGGAATATAACCACTATGTGGAACTTCATGAAGAAATTTTTCATGTCACATTAAACTGTAAATTTTTCTTAATTAGTTTATTATAGATTCCAAATTAAAAGTATGTAAAAACAGGATTTTAAATCCATCTTTTGTGTGTAACATTTCTGTGCCAACACAAACATTTTTTCAACACAAGGATTTATCAACCAGGATGGATGTGATGGTAGACAAAAAACCCCTAAACCCTATTACATATTAATGTAATATTTCTTTTCTACAAAATGCAACATTTAAGACATAAGTGATTTCAGCTCCCTTGATATGTTACTTTAAAATTACATCTTCATAAATGACTGTAAATGCTCAGAATTTATTTGCATTTTACTTTACTAAATCCAAAAATGAGAAAATCAAAACTGTTCTCTTCTTAACACCCTTAGCAGTCTTCCAGTGCAATCACAAGATCAAATTAAAGAATTACTTCAAGTGGTGGATTAATAACACAGCTGCTGAACATCATTTAAGAAAGAACATCATACTGTGTTTTATGGTCATGCAAAGGAAACAAACTTAACACATTCCACCAGATAAAAAAGGGAAATCCATGAATATACAAAACAATAAATGTATTACAACTAAATACAGTAATAGTATAATAACTTCAGCTGTGATTAATAATATCAGTGATACAGTGTTTTGTTTGGGAGGTACAAACTATAACAAGCCATTAATGAAGATACTTTTTTAATCACATCATAAATATACTTAACTTGACATATGTGTATCATATGTCACATGATCAAATAATGTAACTCATGAACTACTCACAAGCATACCTTGTGAAGCATTTGTAGTACTATTGGTATCTTACCTAATTAAACCTTCTTCAATTTAACAAGTTTCTACTTTTTTACATTTTATTTACTTTCATTTTAATGAATAAAAAATAGATATGAAAAACAAGAAATTACAGTACTTCACTAGATCTTCAATTTTTTTGTTTTCAACAAAATTTAAGCCTAGTGTTTTGTATTAGAGGTACAAACAGATTAAAAATTTTTGATTTGTTTAATTAATGCACTTACATACACAACATAATAAAACATGGAAAACAAACAATGTCCTACAACTATCACAATTTCTCTGGCTTTCCACCTACGAGATAAAACTTCAGCTAAACGCATCAAAATATTTCACACAGAAATAATGTTTGAACTGGAGAGAAAATTAACAATTCTTTGTAGAAAAAAAACGATGTAATATATAATTTGTTAGATTAAATCTTTGACTTTTTATTGCATATAAATAAATATAGTTTATGACATCAGAAAGAACTACTGGTAATTTGTGAAAGATAGAATGTGAGAGGCAGGTGTGGTAAGTGGGTCTGATTTCCTCATTTATTATTCTGTAAACTAATTGTATAGAAGGCTTTGCTTGAGCAATAACTATGTTACAAGAAATAATTTCTACCACATCTACTTTTAGGAGAAAAAATAAATAAGAGAAGAGACAAAAACTAGAGGGTAAATTACACAATTTCACACTATGGGAGTTTGAGGATTTTTTAAAGTATTTCCTCATAAAATTAAGAATTTAAAACTTATGTAATGTTAATATTTTAATTATTAAACATGTTTTGATGTCACGTTTATTCATGTACAATGATATTAAAGTGAGATAATTACACTTTAAATATAACTGAAAATGTAACATTAGCCTTATGACCTATCCTCAGCATGAGGATTAACCAATTTACCACCTGCTGCATTTCATTTATTTTTAACTCATTTTGAAACAGCCCATAAAAGGTCTCAAAAGGAGAAAAGTTGGTTGGTTGATTAGTGTTTTTTGGCACAAAGCAGCTAGGCGATCTGCATCAAACATCCAGTAAAAAGGTAAAAATAAATTAAATGTAGTAAAATACATAAAAGGAAATGAAGATTAAACAAAATATCATTGAAAAACAGAAAAAGCATAAAACCAATGTTGACACCTAGTCTACAATGTTAAGAGAGAAAGCAGAGTTAGAGAAGTTGTAAAGGACTTTCTCTAGCATAATGGTAATAATCATTGCCTGTCAGGAAGACTAACAGGTAAGTACAAGAACCACCACCAGTCACCTGAAGTTGGTCTTTTCAGTCCTGCTTCCTGGTTATTTGTCATTATGGCCAGTACCAAAAGGTAAAGTAATAAAAGTGTTAAAAGACATGCAGCAAAATTGTAAAAACAAGTCACCAGGATGACTAATGGGTAGTTCAAACAGCAGCGTTAGTCACCTGAAGTTGGCCTTTCCAGTCCTGGTGTCGAGTTATTTAATGTTATGGCCATTTTCCAATTTAAAATTGAACTAGAGAGATTGAGACTCTTAAAAGGGAGCCACAATTAAAAAGGTGTAATGAATAAATATCCAACACTTAAATGAGATTATAAAAGATTAATGGCCATTAAAAAACTAAAAACTTTATCAAGGTGGACAGTGTTACCATCACCAATAACACTGTCCAATGTTACAGATTATCCCTGGGAAAAAACATGTTTAAAATAGTGCTGTCATTGAGAATCGTAACGATGGCAAGAAAGTAAAATGTTTCTTACAGTGATTTGAGTGTTACACAAACATAACACCACTCTATCAAGAGAAGCAGGAGAGAGATAGCGCAGAATGTCATAGTGTACATCATCAGGTTCAACAGGTGTACTGCCAGACTGATAAAGGGGTATTTTCAGTTCCACCAGTGTAAAGGGACGATTATAGTCGAAGAGACAGTCAGTTCGGAAGGAAAGAGTCTTGATGGCCATTAAGTTGGAGGAACAAGCAGAAGTGCTAGATACTCGGCAAAAGCTTTCACCTAGAGTATTGGCAATGCTCAGGACATCAGCTACCTCTTGGCCATCAGAGAGTAAGATTGAGAAGAGGACAGATTTGTAGTGCCCACTGACCTTTCAAATCCTATTCCATATGACCTTGGAACTGGTGGTAGAAGATATGCTATTTGTGAATTTAATCCAAGATTCCTTCTGTCTTTGACGTCTTACCCACCTAGCATGTGCACGGGCCTGTTGAAAAGCGATGCGGTTTAAAAATGTGGGATATCTAAGGAAAGTATCCCGGGTCCGTTTTTGAGCCTTTCGTGCCATGTGACAGACAGGATTCCACCACGGATGAGAATATCGTGGAAAATGTGTTAATGTTTTTGGAATACACTGAGCACCTGCTTGTATAATACAGTCAGTTACCACTGCCACACAGTCGTCTATTATTGGCTGACTTATGATGGCAGGATCAAGTTCTGCAAGAGTAGTGAAAGTGGACCAGTCTGTCTGATCTAGCTTCCACCGGGCACGCTGGTCAGGTGACATCGACCACGCCAGTTTCTCTCAAAAGTATAGGAAAATGATCACTGTCTAGTGGATTTGGGAGAATAGTAAGGGGAGCAAATTCAGATATCAGTCGCAGTAAAGAACTGACTAGGTGCATGAAAATAAGTGGAAGAACCAGTAGTGAAAAGAGAAAGATTGTGATCAGACAGCATACACTCTACAGAGCGACCCTCCAATCAATAACAGCACTTCCCAGAGAGGATGATGTCCATTAAAGTACCCCAGGATTAGAAAGGGAGACGGCAACTGTTCAACGAGAGCATCAAGGTCTGATGCTTTTCATTTGTTTTGAAAACAATTCTCTTGAGGCACAGAGAGATCTGTCTGCACTCCCACTGTAGTTGTGGAATGAAGTGCAGCAGCATATCTCGGAGATGAAGTGGCGGACAGCAATTTCCAAGCCTCAGGATAACTAATGTTACAAGTCGTTTTCAAACGCTGCATCTCTTTTCCTCCAACCATTTTGGGCAAGAACAAAAGTAGGAAGGGTGAGAACCATTGCAGTTGACACAATGTGGGTCTGAGTCACACTCATAGGCATCGTGGTCCTTGCCACCACAACATGCACATGTGAGGGAACCACAATATGACGTCTTTGAGTGGCCGAACCTCTGACATTGAAAACATCAGAAAGGGTTTGGAATGTACAGCCGTACTTTGTAATTTAGATAACCTGCCTTGATGGTGACAGGTGCATATAGTGATGTAAGTGTCAAAACGAGGATATTTGTCAGCAGTGTAACTCCACCTTTGCAAGTGGATAAACCAACGAGAATCTCTGACTCAAGGACGTTCTTCAAATCCTTCTCAACAATAACTCCTCGTAATGAATTCAAGGTAGCATGAGGGGTAACCTCAATGGGTACATCCCCAATTGCCTTTGAATTCAAGAGGAGTTCACTGTGTTGGGATGTGGATGTTTCAACCAATATGTCTCCAGATCGAAGCTTCTTTACTGACTTTGAGAGCCAGCGAGTCCCTCTAATCCATCCTGAATAAAAAAGGGGGACATTTGCCCTAAAGTTTTTCTGAAAGAGAATGTAATATAAGAAAATGAGGTACAGGTGTTACAGATGTTGAAGATTGCTGCTCAGAGTCTTCAAGACGTGGTCATTTACCTATTGACTGTTTTTTTACTATTTTACTTAAATTTTCAGTAAGAGGATCCATAGGAAAACAAGAAAATTTCGGTTCCCACTGACCCCACCTACCATGGAGCCCTACGAGGGAACGCACTACAATGTCAAGCAAGGACACTGCAGCAACGCCATGGTTTCGTGAGCACTATACCCAAACACCAGCATCAGACACAATGTCCAAAACACCCATTGAGAACTTCCAACACTGGTATTTGGTTGACTCTAACCCAAGTGGACCAGCCGATTGACCCAAGGGGGCCACCCAAAGGCTGCCCGTCTACAGGAATTCAAGGCCAAAGTGATGTGTTAGGGTTGGACCCTTCAATCACCAGGATCCTCTCCTCTCCTTCATGGGTCACCACGTGGGTGGATGTTTAGATCCCAGAGAAGGTAACCAGAAAAACAGAACCTTCACTGGGAGGTCCCTCACCATGTACAGAAATCCACACCGTGGGGGGAGAAAAGTTAAATGCACTAATCACATCATGTTATTACTTTATTATTTAAAGTCAGTTCTGGTTCTATATTTTAATACATTAAAGAATTGATTAAATAAAATAGGAATATTATGGTTCACACAGTAAAAGATGTTTCTAGTGTGGTTTCTACATCATTTTTTGTTATGAGTATAATGTTTGTTTGTTTTAGAGCAAAGCCACATTGAGCTATCTGCTGTGTCCACCATAGGGAATCCAACCCTGGATTTTAGTGTTATCACTAAACCTATCACTATCTCACCAGGGGAACAAAAGCAAAAATGAGCGATATGCAATTTCCTTAATATACTTTTGTCAAATATTATTAAGTTAAAACCCATTTTGGGGTAAAAATTCATTTCCACATCAAACAGAGTATATATACAACTTCTAAGCCTAATAAACCTCATAAAATATTACTAGGATTATAAGTAAAATTATTAATAAAAACAGGTTACCCAACTCTTCATGTAATCATTGTAATTATTTCTGTGATACAGTATACCATTAGATAGACCAGTGTATCAAGTTAGTTACATAATTTGTTGATCTATGCACAAAGCTATCTTTTACCTCAAGTAATTAATAAAAATAAATGTTATACTAATAATTATACCACTAGCTTTAAACATTTCATATGACTTAATGCTTGAAATAAATACCTTTTTTTTTTCCTTAGTACAAGTTGTTTGTTAAATATATAATAAACTATTCAGAGTTAACAGCTACAGAACAGGAATATTTTTGTAATATAAATAAAAACAAGTCTGAAGAAAGACACATTAAAAACACAATAATGAAAGATACAGCAAAACAACAGCTTTGCAAATAAGCAAAAACTTTGAAGACTTGCATTTATCACTTTAACTACATGAAATCTTGTAACCAAACACAAAATGTTAGTTTAGTTAAATTTTAATTTCTTACAATTTTATGTTTCATACATTATTTTCTTATGTAAAACAAACACCTAAACCATCTATTAACAATTCATCATGAAATAACAGATATGTAATGAAAAAACAACATTTACTTGATGAACATGTTCCAGTTCCAACCCTTCATCTTCCAGATTTGCCTCAAAAAGTTGTCTAATGTTTTCATGAGGACCGCTGTCTTTCTCTGATGATGGCTTGTAAACTAACACAAAGTCAGTTCGACGGTATCCATCGTCAAACAAAGAAGGTTCCTAGTTAATACAATTCCAAAATTTTGTAATTCTATCTAGGTTTTTATTTCATCTAAACAAAAATCATTATTGGTTTGTCTAAATGTTTTGTTTAGATGAAATAAAAACCTAGTTAGAATTACAGAATTTTGGAATTGTATTGTTGGTTTGTCTAAATGTTCTGTTTCTTGTTCATAACAAAAATAGTTCAATATGTACATATACACTTGATCTTTTTTTCATCTATCAAAAGTGAATCTGTATTTATAAAAAAAATATTAATAGGCTTCTAAAGAGTATATGAACACATTTACTGAAATATCCTAGTGGCAGCTTGTAATTTCTGTACATGTAAAGCTCACAAGATGCATAAATGAATAAGTATTCTTACCACAGAACATTGGGAAACTTCCCCTAAAGTAACCTCACCCAAGAAAAAATTTCCAAATTTAAGGGTTTTATTTCTAAATGATAACTTTTGTAATAAAAAGTAAGGGGCCCTTAAAACAGGACCATTTTAAACATACTTGTACAAAAGATCTTTAGATATAAAACTAGACAATGTTTATAGACATAGTGTGTCTTTAGCACATGAATGTTCTGCTCCACAGAATTCACCAAATACAATTCTTCCCCTCAAGAAAATAATTCTGAAAGAAAATTTTCTTTAAATATTACAGAATAGTTAATGATTTTGAAAAAAAAGCATTTAATTTCAGTGATTGGTATAAAAAAATTATATCATGTACATTAAACCTGTAATATCAATTCCCTTGATAAAAAACATGTTATATACACAAAAGGGTACAGTAAATATTCTTAATAAATATACAAAATATAATCATATCAAAATTACACTAGTGTTCTATATATAAATGAATATAAAATGCTGGAAAGAATCAAGCCAACTTAAGGTGTATATAAGACACATTTATTCCACCATTCAATACCTCAATTATTGAACTACTTAATTCACATGACAGTTGTACATTAAAAACTGTTTATAAGATTTGATTTTTTTACATACACCATTAGAACTTTAAAATACAAGAAATTTGAATATCTGTTGATGTTTTTAAGTAAAAAAAGTTAGCAACGTAACTATTTTGTAATGATAAAACAGGAGAAGTGCTAATAAACATGCATCATGTAATAAATAATAAACAGAATCATAAACTCTTTTTAACTATTGAACAATGTAATAATACCTCTGTGGATTCCTCAATCTGAATATCAATTTCACTTGATATTGATCTGATATCTTTAGCACTTTCATAAGTGCTCGACTCAGACTCTGAATCTGACAGAAATAATAATAATTAAAACAATGAAAGAATACACAGAAATGGTAATTTTTAATGTTGTTCACTGTTGAAATTAAAAAGTAAATTGTACGGAAAATCTGGTTTTCTTATGTCCAAATTTTTCTTACTTTTCAAATATTAATCCTTAAAATAAATAAACAAACACTACCTACACTAACCAGTCTTTTATATCTGCCAGGTGACGTTTTCAATGAGATAATGACAAACTATAATTAGTGACCAATCAATCATAAAATTGGCTCTAAATTAACTGTTTGTTGAATACAATCTCCTATTAGCTGTAAATCTTTTAGATATTTTAAAAACATTCAGTCTCAAAACAATTATAAATGTCATTTAACTACAGTGTCTCTTCAAAGATTTGATTTACCATTCGTCACTTGAGTTATACCAGTTTCAGAGAATTTCACCACTCATGATTTAGCCTCGACAGGGGCAAATTGAGGGTGAAATTCCCTAAAACTGGTATAATATTTCAACAAGTGATAAATGAAATGAGAGATCTTGTTTCACATTTATTATTTTAAATGCCTCTGCTAAATAATTCAAAGAATAAATTAAGAACATTAAGCATATTTTATACACATACAAAACATTTTGTGGAACAGGCAAAAGCACATTTTTCTTTAGAAACAGTTTAAATGATGACATTAAATCAAAATTATCAAATACATACATAAAACGACAAGAAAAACTTGTACCATTACAACATGAAAAAACATGTTTCTTTTTCAATATTTGTCCTGAAGTATTTATATTCTTATTCGGTACTTACCTGCTAAAATTCTTTGGCCTGTTTCCACATCAGGCTCTTCCCCACTCATTTTCTTAATATTGAACAGCTAATCTAGATAACCAAATGTGACATTTACAGAAACTTGAAAACACACTACACTTGCTAAATACAATCATATATTATTCAACCAAATTACATAGTTATTTGAGAATTATTAGATGTTTTAAAAACACAAATCTAGCACTGTAGATGACAAATATTATCCAGCTATTGAATCAATATCAACATGTACGATCACAGATTGCAACAATGATTTGCTTTTAACTTTATAAAACCATGTCAACTATCTTTGCATAAAAAGCACTTAACGCTCGTCTGGCATTAATGCAGTGCTCTATGTCTGGATCATGATTCATAATTAAGTCTGAAGCAGTTTCCATTGCTATAAACATTTTGTGAAGTTTATGTAAGGGAAATTATTTTTCCCGCTCTTCACTGGCACCTTCGTTACACTCTGGACTTTTTTTCTTCCTGATGTGCCCGATCTTGGTATAAATTAAGGACCGTATCATTATCGAGAGCTTGAGAATGTGTGTAAGTACACTCTCGAATATTAGCCACTTCCAAAGACTCAAATCCAAGACTGTGTGCAATTTTAACGACGTCTTCAGAAACATCCCTAATTTAGGACTTAAAGCCGCAGGAATCGCTTGCACAATTAGGCAGAACGTGCTTCCATATTGCTCTCATGTTACTCTCGAATCGTTGATACTCTCGATTGCACTTCTGATGATGTAATTTTTCCAGAATTTAGTCGAAGATAGTGCAGCTTCTGTAGTTGTAGTCTTTATTGCTTGAGAAAAAGTTCGCTTCAAATAATAAGCTTTAAACGTCACAATGACACTGTGATTCATTAATTGCAGTAGAGATGTATTGGGTGGAAGAAGATGAATTTTGACATTTTCATTAAAGTCACAAAGTCCCGTTGAATGGACTTTAAAGTCCAGGTTGTTTT
>NW_027467782.1:9659533-9682241 GCF_004210375.1 Tachypleus tridentatus | reverse complement strand
TCTCTTAAATTTCAATAATAGTTATGAATGTTCCGATAAAATGTTAAGACTAAGTTTTAGAGTTTATATTTAATTTGCTTGTACATAAATGTAAATAGCTAAATTACTGTGTAAGTTTCTGCTAAACCAATAATATCAATGATAGTGAATTTAAAAATTTTGTGCAATTTTGTGAGTATCAATCCCATTAGTGTAACTGTATAGTGCGGAGATAAAAGCCATCTTGATTTCTATTAACTCTAGAGTGAACATATTAACAATGGCTGTTTTATAAATTGTTTATTAATTCTATTTCTCAGTTTTGAAGAAAATCAGGTTTGTTTCCGAACTTTTCCAATGATAAACGTATCTTGGCTGTCAGAATTTTCAATGAGAATAACAACCTTTTTTTTTCGATGTCCTTGTTTACTATTTGGTTTAACAATAATAAGTTCATCGTAATTGTTCACATTTCTAGGAAACAGAGGTCGCTGGATATATTCTTTAATAGCTTTTCCTTGTTTTGACGCTGGTGTTTCTCTCTGAAGATGTAGAATATAGTTATGTTTAGTGGTGCAACACTCAAAATTTGAGCAATAATTTTACTATAACATGCATAAAACCAAATAAATGTTTCTATAAAAATAATAAATTATGAAATTGGTTTCAGTTATCTCATAAATGTTTTCTGGAAACTAGAAAAACTATTTCAAACATTGCTTAACGCAGTGAATAAAGAATGATATACAGCAGACAATAGCTTAAATACTGTTTTCCATTTATATTTTACACGTTCACAAAGGATAACTAGATTGTTTATATTATTGTCTAGACAAGATGAAAGTACGGTAACAATTAAATGTCAAGTGTTCCACTCAATTTATTGTTATATAACTAGACAAAATGAAAGTGCGGTTATAATTAAACGTCAAGTGTTCTACTCAATTTATTGTTATATAACTAGACAAGATGAAAGTGCGGTTATAATTAAATGTCAAGTGTTCTACTCAATTTATTGTTATATAAATTAAACATGAAAAGTTATGTGATCTGAACTTCAAACGACTGGTTATTTACCTTATGTTACAGAGAGAAACAGTTTTCAAACTGTCTTATTTTTTTGCAACTTTGGAATAAATCACGCACCTTATAGCGTTTTAAAACAATCAATAATCTTAGTAAAGACCAAAAGAAGAGAACTGGATATTTCACTAAATGTCTTTCAGACCAATGAAAGTTGGCTGGCAGCCAAAAGAAGAAAAAAAACTGTTGTAAAATGTCTGAAAGCGTCATCAACAAGATATAGTTGAACCACTTGCAACAAAATGGCACAAATACACTGGTACTTGGCTAAGAAGGTCCCAATCCACCTTTAAAGCAAGTTGCCGTTATATACCGATTATGTGTAACCTGATAATATCTGAATCAGATGTTCAAAGCTCCAACATGACGTCATTTCATTGTACATACAGTTAAAAAACGAAATAAAGTGAGCAATATGAGCGGAAATGATATATTATGGTGCCACTAATGTACAAAATAATTCTTTTATTATCAGTAGTGGTAGTATGTATGTGAATGAAAATTACGAAAGGGCATTTTGATCTTTATGTTTTCCAGATGTTATTAATGCTATGGACAACAGTAAAGGTAATGCGAACTTCTTACACAATCATATTGTTATGATTGGCTCTGTGCCCAGTTTAATGGATGGTAATTGTTCCAACATGTACTAAGATTGAAGAAGAGGTGATTCATCAATTTAACTAGCATATAGACTTATTAGACCTCAATGGTATCGAACATGTATTAGTCTATTTTGGAGAAAAAAATGCACGCATTCAAACGACTCTGAACATTAAAGATTCTCTGAACGCATCTTTTTTTTTTTAACTGTAAAAATGTGAATTTACTTGCATCGAATATTAATTATTACGTAAGATGAATAAGAACTTAATTGAATTTCGAACCAAAGTATTCCTTTCTCTCTAGGTCGTTTTCATATATCGTCTCCAGGGTTGTTCGTTTGGTCACTTTTTTGCTTTCTTGGAATATTAGTTTTTGTCTTCTTAACATTCTTTTGCAGAGACCTTCTTTCTCACATTCAGGGATCAGTGGCATAGCCTCCAAAATATCCAATTCATCAGTGGTTATCTTTTCATCACCAAGCTGTTTGTGTTCGACACGGTTTTTCAAAACATTCCGTTCTTCCCGAGGTTTAGATTTCCAGGTGTAGAAAAAACAAAGTACGCTGCATGATCATTACAGAAAATAAATAAATAAGAATCACGTGTTTCAAGTCCATTAAAATACATATTGTAATTAAATAAGCTATGGATAATGCGTCACAGTTAAAACTTTGCAGTCGTAACTTACCACAAAGCAGTAAGACACATCAAAATGAGTGCTGTTCGCCAAGCACATCTTGGAACTGTAGATTTTGAAGTCAAGTGAAGCGTAGCCTTCGAAACCACTTCAATTCGATCTTAAGACAGAGAGTCGTATTTAAAATCAGTTTACGTACTCCACCGGTCACGTAAAACAGAAAAATAAAACTTCAAATGTAAGTTAACAATAATAGTAATGTGTATAATTCTTTAAGTTCAACAATAATCTTCATTAACATATTAAAATTTCAATTGAATAAATATGAAACTTCTTACACTTATAATATATTTTCATATTAAACATTGATAACAACTTTTACAATTTGACAACTGTAAATATACATTTTTTCTTTACACGTTAAACAGATAATTAGCAAAGAAAAATGACGCCTGTTGTATTATTTGAGCTCCTTACTAGTAGACAAATAGTACAGTTGTGTAATAACAACAACTATATAGTTATATAACGGGAAATCAATTAGGTTTTCCAACATATTTACATTGTGAGACGATATATCACGAAACCTACTGACTTTCCATTCCAAATACACGTGATCAGACTATATAAGAAAAATCTAGACATTTTCTTTACGATAATTTACATATTATACAACTCAGTATAACACAGTGAGTTAAATGAACTTAGATTCATTAAAACTGTAAAGATGTATAACACAAATTAAACAAACTGTCTTTCCATTGACTACTTAATAAAGTCAGTTTGTTTAATGGGTATTCACTTACTGTGTTAAGTTTTATAATTAACAGCTTCACTTATTATGGTGCATAATTATATTTTACTATCGAATCGTATCCACTGAATGGTAGTTTCTGCGTTTTATAACACTATTAACAATTGTAATTTTACAAATTTGTCTTTACTGTAAATTTCCCAGATAAAGAACGATACCATTTTGACCACAAACACTGAACGTCGTACGTCAATGCTCATGAAGTTTTTTCGCTTACTTTGTAACAATTCTTTCTAATAGTTTTGTTCAGAACTTACGAGACGGTGCTAACGTTTTGATAATCCAATGTTATTATAATCTTATACTAAGGCATTTGTTTTGTATTTGGACAAATTACTTTCTTTTATTACAAAACGACATTATGTACACAAAATAAACATATTAAACATAGATATAAGTTATGTTTTGGGACATACACTGTTTTAGTTAAAATATCTTTCGTCTTTTAGTAATAATGTGACGCACACAGATGTGCTATCGAGACACCGTAATATTTGTTTTTCAATTTCGCGGATAGCTGAACGAGGGCTTTCAGCGCTAGCCGTTCCTAATTTTGAAATGATACACTGGAGGTAAGACAGCTATTCAATACTATTTGTCGTAAATGTTTGAGCTCATCTTTAAAAAGAGTAGTATGATTTCTCAGTAAAAGCAAAGCTTTTTAATGCATTAAAAACCATGTAAGTTATGAAGAAGTATCGTATTATAACAATCTGCCTGAACAAAAATAAACATCTTTAAAATGTTAAGGAAACAATAAAAGAAAACTTTAAAACCCTTTTGTTCCATTACTTCTACAAAGATCTTTATTATCAGCTCCTTCTTCATCAGTAATTTTATCTCCAGGACAAGGTATACAGGCGTCAGCAGCAAATGATGTCATGTAAGTTCCTCCTGGACACGGCAGGCAGTGAGTTTGGGATCCGTTATCATAGTGTCCAGGAGGACATGGATCTAAAAGCGTTAAAAGTACATAACTAAACATTTATTTACCCAGTGTTAATTTTATTGTTCTAACAACGTCTTTAGTATCAAAAAAACGTATCTGTTGAACTAAAATTCCATATTTTTAAAAGTCTTTCATCTATTTGTGTTTAATGTGAACAGTTTAAAGTAATTGAGTATCATATATACTTACAACACCTGTTAACATCTCTTTGGTATCCACGAGTACAGTTGAGATTCTCGGCTGGAACATACACTGGGGAAAACAACAGAGAGTTAATATTTTTATTAGCACGTTTTGTGTCACCGTTGGAATTTTAAGGTTTTTCACAATGAGCACGACGCATTAGTTATAATATTAATTATAACTCACTCTATAAAATAAAAACATTAATATTACTTTTCGTGAGAAAAATAAAACGTGTCGTGCTTCAAAACAGTTTCTTAACAGTAGACTTTTGTTTCTTTATGTACTTCATAATTAAGTTAACTAATAAAACTAATCACACAAACTTGGAAATTTATGAAATTACACACGATCTTTTTTTTATTGGTACATTTGATTTTTGTTGGTGTTTCCCTTGTAAAATTTTTATTTGTCACAGTTAATATGTTTCTTAACAGTAGACTTTTTGTTTCTTTATGTACTTCCTAATGGAGTTAACTAATGAAACTAATCGCACAATCTTGGAAATTTATGAAATTACACACGATCTTCTTTTTTATTGGTATATTTGATTTCTGTTGGTGTTTCCCTTGTAAAATTCTTATTTGTCACAGTTAAACGTTAAACTGCTGTCACTGTTTATGTTAATATCAGGTATGAAAATACAGGTTATTTTGGGAATATTACGTTGGTAAAATGTATCAGTATATGATTGTGTCTTGCAAACAACAAAATATCAAATAATATCCTTATAATGCAGAAATTGGATGAAATGCATTCCGAGAAAATTTTTCATTTAAAGTTAATATAAAATCAAATACTTAATTTTTTTGTGCATTTATCAAGATAAATAATATTGCGATCTAACACCTTTCACTGTAAATTTAAAGTGTTGTTTATTCAAAATACGTTCTTAAAAAACTTCGTAGATATGATTTATATCTTTACAGTTCACAAGATTTTGATTCAACATTCATAAGTTGAGTTCATTATATTAAAATAACTTTGGAGCCTCATCACTTCTCTCTACAGGTTTACCATAATCCATCTGGTCTCTGATCACATAGAAATCTATAATTACTACATCAGTGACGTGACTGGTAAGTGTGTGTATGTACAATAACATGCATATCTATCTAATTACTCAGCGGTTAGAAGACTGAGGTATTTTTTACGTACTGTCGCCTGGGACACTTCAGCGTTTTTTATCCTGACATTTGTGTTCGTACGACTTGTTGCACGTCTTTTTATGAATTGTTCATAAATTATTTTGACGAACCAAAATTATTTTTTCGATGCTCTTAAATACAATAAATATCTTTGTTCCGAAAAATTTAAATTCTCATTTGAATATATTTTCATATTTGGGCATATAAAAATTTACATTGGAAAGGTCTGTTACAAACCTTTCCCAAAAGCAACCAATTTTCGATTACATCACACCATTTACGAAATGTTAAGCAATGTCATGAAGTTGTTCTGATATATTCTGTTCTATCGTGACTTTATATCAGATTGAGTCACATTATATGCCAGGTTGCATATTCAATATTGTTTTGGCATGGCTTACTAATCCTTATAAACTATAAAGTATTATTGCTGTGAACATTAGTGGCAGACTCTGACTAATACTGCATGTTTATTTCAGGAGTACCGATAAGATTACGGGTTCGTCTTTATCACTGCCCTGAAATAGCTCTTTTCAGGGCATCTTTAACATCAACTGATGGAATGTGATGCATCCTTCATAAGTATATTATAGCTGTCAATATCAACATCTTCAAATAATCTGCCGACCCACTTAGCACCTTGGAGTTGGGCAATATCAGCCATTACTGGAGTCCTGATTAGATGGATCAGTATATGGACGAACAAAGAGTGTAGTATTGATGGTAACATTTAAAGTAATTATATGTGGATATGTTTACCAATACTTATTCATACCACACTTCGACATCGACATTTCCTCTCATTAAAATTAAGAAAAACTGATTTCATGTTATCTCTAAAGTAATAATTCCTTGTAAGTACTTTTAACAATGTTGTAATAATCTATTTTATGCATTTATATTTCTGAGGAACCCACTTGAAGCTAATAAATATTGCAGACATTCTACAATGGGTAATTTAAAACTTTTTATTACAGAATTCATATATAATTCGACGTTTTTAGGTTATAAAGCGATTAGGAAGGAGATTTGAGATACGGTGATATAGAGAAACCTCAGTCAACAACAAGACACTCACCCAGTCAATAACCTCAAATACAATAAACAAAATACTTAAATTCTTGTAAAAATATAAAGCAAATACAATACTAATGTCATTTATAAAATATTTTATGGCAACTTCCACGTATTTTACGTCTGAGAAACAAGCCCAAAACTCAAAACAAGATTCATGTAACACAAAAAAAATAGGATCTCACGTTTTTAATTTAACACTACAACTCAAATGAATATACTACATGTAACATTTAAATGCGAAACAGAGAATCCAACATCACTAGACGAAAAACAAATAATTCCTTGTAATACAAGAACAAACACACATTAAACCAATATAAAAACACACTTTGATATCTGTATTAATAAGATTTAATAAATCTTGTTCAATGTATTATAAATTGAAGATGATACTTTTAATTTACAATATTTTATAATTTACAAAATATTCTGAGAGTACTAAGAGTAATGTAGATAGTATTAATAGGAAATTACACGAAGGTTGTTAAAAACTATCATATGAAAATATGACAGTTCAATTTTCATTATAATTAAATGACATAAAAGAAAACGTATCGTTTTATGAACGAAATCGATAAAAACACAGTTTAATTAACGTAGATGAGAGTATTTTAAAATTCCTATCTGGTGCAGTAACAACAGTTTGATCATCAGAGACAAATCCATAAAGAAATTATTTACTCTTTAGGTGAACAAACGAATAATATGAATTATTTGACTTAACCAACTGAAAACCATGATTGGAAAAGTATTCAGATCATTGGTAAGTATCACTAATATATCAATACATATCAGAAAAAAACAAAATGAAATATATAAAACAAGAGCAGAGTTGTTAGTTTTCAATGACAAAATTCAGAATAACTGACAGTAGTTCGCTTTTACAGTGAAAAACAGTAGATCGGAGTTAGCTCAGTTAGTACAAGCACTGAATGTGACCGCAAATAGAAAGTTCTTGCTTTCTTGCTTTCCAGTAAGTTATCAAATCTATTAAACAAAGCGAAAGATCACCTTACATTAGAGTTTGTGGTCCCTACACATAGTTATCAGATTTTCATTTATTACATGTGAACTGACATTAATACAGCTTCAATTAGAGATACCTTGAAAATGTTTAGACAAGTTACATAGAAATGTACTTATTGTAGCTGTATTAATATCATAATATCAGTCCACGTGTAATACATGAAAATCTGACAACTATATACAGGGACCACAAACTGTAAGTATGAGGTAATCTTTCACTTTTGTCTAATATATTTGATAGCTTACTCAGAGTAGAAAACAAGAACTTAACTTTCTAATTAACTGTAGAGAATGAAAAGCTTTTCGAATGATCAAGCACACATAGTTTTTCTTATAACAAAACCACATCGGGCTATTTACTGTGTCCACCGAGGGCAATCGAACTCCTGATCTTAGCGTTGTAAATCCATAGACTTACCGCTGTTCCATCGGGAGACTATTTCATTAAAACAATAACTCTATGAACATAGTTATTTAATGTTAAGTGTTAACTGATTTTATCTGTTGTCAGTCCAAAACTGGTTGCTTATCAGTTCGATTATAAGACTATAATCGTAACGTTTTTTAATTAATGATTAAATGGTACAATAGATTATATTACACATTTTAAAGCTGTGAGTTTTTTGTTTCTATTTTTCTCTGTAAATTTGCACTCCACTTAAACTAAACACATACTTATACGACTTGGATTTAAATCTATTCATAAAGAATATGAAAAAACAACGTATTTGCGAGTCATTGGAAAATATTGAACTGCAAGAAAAAGAGAATCAAATTAAAAGAAAACACCAGTTTTAACAAATGAAGTTTTAATTAAAATTCCTTTTAACCAAAGAAATTATTCAGTCACATTTATTCCAGTTTAAACATTAAACCATCGTGTAATACCATTGCTTCGCCAACTGAAACATTTTCTACCCATCCTGTACATATTTTACAACGCATAAAGAAAAAATATTTTTTATTGCTATAGATGAGACCTACTAACGGGTTCTAGCATTAAAGTAATCATCTAAAACGAGATTTTCGCACACCACAGACTTAAAATCAGTAATGAGCAAATTGATAAAAATGAGGCAGAAATATTTGCGAGCAAATGTGGCATTAAACATAATTATTAGGATTCACTAACATCTGCACTCTCCATCAAAACGTTTTACTATTAAAGAAACATCCGTTCACGGTAAGAACGAAAATATTTAATTTGTATACGTAAAAATAAATGTAGAGCTAAGTTGTTTATGTTTGTGTGTTTTTTTTTCCTTTAGTAGGGCCAGCATGCTCGTCTTTTCAACCGTGGGGGCGTTATAATGTGACGGTCAATCCCACTATTCGTTGGTAAAAGAGTAGCCCAAGAATTGACGGTGGGTGGTGATGACTATCTGCCTTCCCTCTAGTCTTACACTGCTAAATTAGGGACGGTTAGCACAGATAGCCCTCGAGTAGCTTTGTGCGAATTTCAAAAAACAAACTTCTTTTAGCAAAGCCACGTCGGACTATCTGCTGAGCTCACCGAAGGAATTCGAACCTGTGATTTTAGCGTTGTAAATCCGTAGACTTACCTCTGTACTAGTGGGGGGCAGAGCTTAGCTAGCAAAAAAAGAAAGAGAATCGAACGGCGGTGGTATTAACAGTTTGAAACTACTATAGTGAAACTTTAAATAGATTGAAAGTGTAGTGATCAGTAGGATATCTTTACAGTTACAAAATTTTAACCAAATCTTTGAATTCCTAAGGTTGATTTGTCAGAGAGTATCTTGTTTATTTTTAGCTTCATTAACTACCAAGCTCTGTAAGAGAAAAATCAGGAATTCCATAGCTCTAACCAATGAATACAAATAAATATCACAAACATATAGTAAGATTGATAAAATATTGGTTATCGAATTTTTAATAAACTAATTTCAAATGCTTTACAAACGATAATTAATGACAGAATTAATTTTCTTTTTTCTTCCTATGAACATTCCGCTTGGTTGTTTACAAATAAGTGACACATAATATGAAATTTTTATTGTTAAAAGTGATACTATTGTCATCATAATCTTACGTATACATGGGCAATATAAATAATTTTGTAGTCACTACACGTGTAGAAACGGGCATATTTACATAATGTCTGAATAAAATAACATATGAATCAAGATTTACATGTATTTATACTAAAGTTATACAAAGATGTTTAGAAGTACTTTTTCGAGATTTGCGACTGAAATATATAAATCCCTTTCAAGTATCAGCCCCCAAATATATTCCCCCCATCATGTTTTCGTTGTACACGCTCCCAACTCACAAAAGCAAAGTTTGAAGACAATAGGCCTTTACTATTTACTTTAGGCATAAGCAATTAGGAAATAACATTTTGTCCCCAAGAACAAGAAACAGAAAAAAATTTGTTACATAGTGTAATCTTACGTATACACAGGCAATTATTTTTATAATCAATACACATGGTGAAATATCAAACGAAAAGGTTATGGCTGAAAGAAATTTAAAAGCAAGATGGACGATTCAGATTTAGATGTTATTTCTGTTAAATTACTATCGTTTAATAAATAAAAATATGGTCTACAAAAAAAACTTTGAATTTACCTCTGACATCATGTTTGTAATCACCTTCACGATTTTTGCATGTGTAAATTCCCGCGTCTTCAAATTCCACGTCGGTTAGCACTAATTTGCCACCGTATTTTATTTGCGTTCTCTCATTATTAATAACTAGTTCATTGCGATTTGAGTACCAAATAACTATTTCTTTTCTCCCTCTTTTATAAGCTTGGTTTGAACATATTAATGTAAGAGTAGAACCACGTTCAGTTTCGTAGACGAATTTAAAACCTGAAACAAGCAGGAAACTACCGAAAATATAAAATAATTGAGTGTAATTAGCCATTGAAATCTCTCTGCACTGTACGCTTTGTAAGTCACTTTCTGTATTGTTTCTAAGTGAAATATCAGTGTTACTATGCTTACAAAGTATTCTTGTTTGAATGACGTCATGAACTCAAGTAATATCGTTTGGTGGAAAAATTTTACTAACAATTATGATTGCTGATTGCAAAGTTTATTGTTTTCTGTTATTGGTTGAACTGAGATATTATAATCATGTTTATGTTATGCAGTACCAACTCAAGTAATTTAGATTTAATAAACAACAACAACACTTTCTTGAGATTTCAACTTGAAATTTAGTTGAAGCAAATAAAATTTATACGAAGTTTTGCTTTGCAATTTCTTTTGACAATATAAGTCTTGTCGGTATTTATGATTTCAACCACAATAAGACTGCTAACAGATGTCTCATGATACATACAAATTATAATTGAGTAGTTATAAATGTATAAACTTTGTAACCATATTTAAATTTTAAAAAAAATTGCTTGCTGAGTATAACATACAAATGAAAGTCTGATATTGTTTCATCCATACACTTACCATTCGTAAGGCAAGTGTTAAGATAAATACCTCGGTCACACACCCATTCAGTTTAAATGCAGGCGTGCCCCAAGGGTCTGTACTCAGCCCAGTACTTTATAATATATATATTAATGACATAACTTTTCAGAAAAAAAGTTCAAAAACATTAAACTTAACCTCAATAAAACTAACATCATCTTCACAAAGTCTATCACTTTTCTAGGCCTTACCATGACTCACAACCTATCTTGGACACCACACTTTCAGAAAATCGCTACCCGAGCAAGTAATAAAATTTTCTTTCTTAAACGTCTTAGTGGCCCCAACAAAGGCTGTTCTCCCAAAATTATTCTCGCAATATACAAAGCATTCATTAGACCCCTTTTCGAATATGGTAGTGCAGCCACATGTAACATGACTGAAGGACAATACTCAGTGTTACAAAACCTGCAAAACCGCACCATTAAAACCGCTTACCGCCTCCCCAACTATACTACCGCAACATACCTCAACTTCCTAACTCAACTATTACCAATTCAGGATCGATTCATCAAACTTACCAAACAATTCTACACTAAAGCTACTGACAGAAATTCCCAAACTCGCCAATTATTCCGACTGGCAGACACACCTCAAAGTATACTTCACCATTAAACTGGACTACTAATTACAGGGACCAGTACTAACCATTACCGATAAAACAGACAATGCTGTGTTACCCATTTATATGTCATTAATGTTTTTACATTCCAGGTTGAGCACTGGGTTGGTATTGTTTTTCCGCGCCCACCCAGTGAAAGTGGTTTTCTCCGGTACCTGGTTTCCCCACATTTCTCGCCATTTGATTTATAGATCCCCCGCACCCTAGCTCTGAAAGGACCTTCTGTCTCTCTTCCTCTCACTCTCCACACTATCCTCTTTCCTATCTCTCTCTCCATATTTTATTCTCTTTCTTTCTCTCTCTCTCTCTCCCTTTCTCTGTCCCTCCTTATGTCACTGGTTCCTTTAAGAATTTGTGACCTGCTGCAGCTTGGTCTCCCTGCTCGTGATCATGATGATTTCCTTCCAAAGTGTACCAGTCCAGCTCTCCCGCTCCTCAACTTTCCTATATTATCGTTATTTTCTGTAATACATCATTCAATTCGTTTTTTCTACCTTTCTCCTCACGACACATCTTACCTTATACGCGTGTGGGGCTGAAGAAAAACAAAAGTTTCTGAGCGCCCCAGGTTTGCCTTAAGGGTCTCCTTTAAGGACTTTAAAACCTAAACTACTACTAAGTCAGAAATAAATAATAAATAAGTAATCCATACCCGGTTGACCTAGTTTCCAGATATTTTTCGTTGCTTCAGCGTCTCTGACATTTGTGTTTCTTCGAAATATTGCAGAACTTTTTCCGAATTGTTCTAGCGAACCAAGTTTGTTTAGAAAATTTAAATTAATATTTGAACATATAAACATTTACATTGCAAAGGCCTATTATATACCTTTTCCAAAAGCGAGCAATCTTTGGTTACAACAAGATATCTACGAAATGCTAAGCTATGTCATAAAGAAGTTCTGATAAATTCTGTTGTACTTCGACTTCATATCTCATTGATTGTCACATTAGTTGCCAGTTTGCATATTCAAAACGGTTTTGGTGTGGTTTATTCATTCCTATAAACTGAAGAGTATGATAACTCTAAATTTCAAAGGCAGCCTGGCACTGATACAATACCAATAATATCACGAGTTCTTCTTCATCATTTCCCTGAAATATCCCTTGCAGCTCATCTTTAGTATCAATTAATAAAATAAGATTTAATGTTCCAAGAGTATCCTATTGGTGTTACTATAAACACTTTTATACCTATACTTAAAACTTTTATTAAATATTGTTGTGTGTATTACAACTTGAAGATGGGACTCTTAAATTATAACATGTAAATCATTAATCGCGTTTCAATACTCATGGTAGGGATAACACAGATATCACATTGTGTGGCTTTCTGTTTAATTCTAAACAAATAAATCGACCACTTCTTCACTGTACCTCATGTGTGTGTGTTTTTTTCTTATAGGAAAGCTGCGTCGGGTTATATGCTGAATACACGGAGAGGAATCGAGCCCCTGATTTTTGAGTTGTAAATCCGTAGACTTACCACTGTATTCAGCGAAAGAATGCAATACTCTGTATATTCTGTATACAATACATATCCCAAATCATGAATATTAGAAGCTAGTAGGTCCGGAATGGCCAAATGGGTTAAGACGTTCGACCCGCAATTCGCGGGTTCGAATCCATGTAGCACCAAACATACTAACCCTTTCAGCTCGATAGCAGTTCCTAATTTAGCAGTGCAAGACTAGAGGGAAGGAAGCTAGTCATCACCACCCACCGCCAACTTTTTGGGCTACTCTTTTACCAACGAATAGTGGAATTGACCGTCATATTATAACGACCCCACGGCTGAAAGGGCAAACATGTTTAGTGCGACGGGGATTCAAACCCGCGACCCTCGGATTATGAATCGAACGCCTTAACCCACCTGGCCAGGCCGGGCCATTTCTCGTATATATATATATATAGCTTTATGTACTGTTATCTGTATTCATAAACAACATTACGAATCTTGTTGTCTTTACGATCTCTAGTGATAACGATAGGCCTCGTCTGTAATGATATGGTCGATCATGTGTTGTTTTTATAAATGAGATTATAATTAAAAGTTTTAATTCAAATACCTTTTAACTACCGGTTTTTTTGTCGTATTTAGTCCAATTCAGACACTAAATCATAAGAAGTGTAAAATCATTTAGAGAGGAATAAGGGCAAAGGATATCTTCGTTTGAAGTGGTTCTTCAACTCTTTTATTATCGGAAAACCTTCTTTGCTTCACTAACCTCTGCATTAATACCCATGCTATATATATTTTATGATAAAAATCACGTAAACTGCATATAGTATCAAGCTGGACATACAAATGGCGTTTTGGGAAATATTTTGTCTCTCATTATTATTGGTATATAGCAGTTGATGCGAGTTGTTAATATAAAAAAAAGTTGTTATTGCTGTTAATCACACTAGTGTTTTAATCTTACTGATACTATTTAGTGTTAATATGTTAGTATGTAATAATAGCTGGATTTCATTACCTAAAGAGCTGTTCTCAACTGTATTCTCGCCAAGGGCAGAGCGCTGAATGCCCACTGTATCGAATTGTACTTATCTCAGAAATATATGTTACAAAATAAAAAATAATGGTTAAAAATTAATTAGTTATCATAGTCATTCACGATTTTAAATCCTTATTACAAAAAAATACACATCAGTATAAAAAAAAACGTGTAGTAATTTCAGTTTCCTAATTCTGTTTGCCCGGTCATACGCTGCATTGTTACATTTTCAACATTTACTCTGTAGTTATTACATGAGTGTGGATCTTAATATCAATATAGAACATAGAGAAATCTTTTTATCCAAGACTTTAGCACCTCATACTCTGAGGGCTAGGATACTCATACCATCAGCATAATTAAACAATTATATAAAAAAGTATAAAAAATTATATAAAAAGTTACACTGGATAAGTATATCGTGATATGTTTGTTTTGTTTTCAGTTTTTCGTAAAGTTACACAAGGGCTACCTGCGATAGCCGTCCTTTCTTCAACAATATAAGAGTGGAGGGAAGGTAGTTCGTCATCACCTCCCAGCACCAACTTGCTAACGAATAGTTATATTGCACGTCACATTATAACTCCACCATCTCTGAAAGGGCTAGCATGTTTGGTGTGACGGAAATTCAAACCTAAACCGACTACATGTTCCGACTTTACGCATGTCTATCTCTTTATTTGAAGTTAAGGTACTTTTGTACCCAGCATCTTAACATGTCCATTTCTCAGTTAAATTACCAATGAACCGAGAACAAAAGCATCCAAAACTTAAGCATAAATCATTTAACAAACTAGTAATATAAGTAATGTCAGCTTTCGTTAATGTACTTTTTGTTACTGTAACATTTCAGTTTTTGTAACGTTCTTTCATATTTCTATAAATGTTTAATTTAATAAATATCATCATAGATACTTCTCTTCATCTTTGAAATGTGTTTTGGGTTCGTAGAGTGACATCCACATAACTTATATATTGTTTTACTTTAATTATCTGTTTGAGTAAAGAAGCATCATTTCGAATGAGAGTTTGGTTGTTAGATATCCAACTCCTCTAATCACTACAAACTTCATAAAGCAACAATTTGGCCAAGCTACTACTACTGCCATCAGACTGTTATGTAAATTTAAGTTTTTTTCTTTCGAGTCTTCAACATAATGTACTTCGTGATCACGAGAAACCTACTTGATGTAACAATGTATTTCAATATTGCTAGTGTGGGTATTAAAACTTTTATTAAAATAAAGAAGACAACAAAGCTTCAAACTTCTTAGTTTGAATAAATTTCTTTGTACAATTAATTGATACATTATGCGCATAATGCGATAAGTTGCCATGTCGGAGATACCCAGTGATTTAGGCTTAACAGACCGTAATTTTGAACCAAAAAACATTGGTAAGGTAATCAGTCCACACCATTTACCGTCTGAAGAGTTTTTCTTAAAGAAAAAGTGGAATTGACTGTTACTATTATGACGCACATACAGCTGAAAGAACGAAGCATGGTCAGTAGTACCACTTCTCAAACACAAGACCCAAATTAAATAAGAACATGATCATAAGAATGTGAGAATCTAACATTTTGTTCGTTACGAATAGCCCAAATGTTGGTGATGTTTGGTGCTGATAAGTTGTTTTCCCTCTAATCTATCACTTCAAAGTCAGGGACTGATGACACAGATAGTCATCGCTAAATTAAAAACAACCAATCAATCTCTGAGGTCTTACTACCCGATATGGATTATATCGCTTCCTTACAGACCCTTCATACCGAAGACGTCATACTGTATAAAACAAAATGCAAAAAAACCTTGGGAGTGAAGTACCCATAGCTCAGGACTTCAAGACTGACCTGCGATTCCAGAGCTTCACGTCATAGCTTTCAACAGGATAGTGAGGCCATTTTGGTGGGACTCTTCAAAGAACCAACCTGTGTGTCATTCATACGAAAACAGTGAGAATCATGCAGAAAAACAACAAACTTAACCCACGAATGCGAGGAATACGGGCTTAAACAATAAAAGCATTTGCGGCCTATTGCTCACTTCATTAAGCGAACTACCAGTAATCCAGACTATGGGACTGAGGGTTCTTGGTTAAGTCCAGTTACTACTAAACGAAATAATGCCCTGCACTTTGGTGCTGTGTTGGCATGCTATAAGAGTGACAGTCAAACAAGAGTAGTTCAAGAGTCAAATATATATATCAATAAAGATTAGATTGCAGGAATTAGTGTTTAATTTACGTTATCTTAAAACTGAAACTTTCCACGAGGGAAGGCAGACAGTCAGTATATAGCTTCCTCCACTATCAATTGTGGTATCCCAAGTGGTCCTGGCCTGACTAGGTGGTTAAGGCGATCGACTCGTAATCTAAGTATCGCGGGTTCGAACCCGTCCCACCAAACACGCTTACCCTTTCAATCTTGAAGCGTTATAATATGTGGCCAACTATTCGTTGGCACAAGTGTTGGCGGTGGAGGTGATGAGTAGCTGCCTTCCCTGTAGTCGTATACTACTAAATTTGGGACGACTAGCACAGATAGTCCCCATGTACTTTACGGAAATTAAAAAAAGGAAAAAGAATCACACACAATAATACACTTGTAGCTCTTAAATGCGATGTGTAATAAATTGTTTGCTTGTTTGTCATCAGATACCAACATAGACCCTCTGATACAAAATATAACATCCTAATCATTAAATCACACCGAGCCTAACATTTTTCCTTTAACAGGAAATAAGTTTCTCTCTTTATTCTCTGTCGAGGTCTTTCTCTCACGTTATTACATAAGTTAGAGATATTGGGTTGCGACTTTATTTATTTAAACTGAATCTACCTACAGATATAAGTTTAACAGTACTCTCATGCTTAAGCAATAAATAATTGCCACTATTCCTTAGCTAAGTGTATTCAGTCAAAATATTTCATTATTTCACACCATCAAATATAGTATCTCACATGAAGGCGGATGTATCAAAATAGTACCTCATAAATAGTCGAAGGTCTTAAATTAATACCTAGCCTGAAATCAGATGTATCAACATAATATCTCGTATGAAAGAAGGTACATGAATATAGTATCTCACATGAAGAAAGATATTTCTAACAGCAGTTTGGCACACAAACCAAACTTTAATGAAGCACTAAGGTAAGTACTATAAATAACACTGCTGTTCAATAAAATGAGAAACAAAAAAAGTGTTTTTTTCTTTCAGTTTCTTGTATATTAAATCTAAAGCATGTATTTTTATCATTTTATTCACTTACGATAAATACTTGATAAATCTTCACAGAAAAATTTAGTAAATAATAGTTACTGTGAGGAAAAACATGTTTAATCATTATATAGAATATCGGTAGGTAGTGCTAGCTATAACTGAAAATCTTGTTTGGTTTCATTCGTAAGGTTAATTAAACGTACTGACATTTGAACTTCCCAAAAAAAGCATTGAGCATACTTGACATTTTGAAATGTGGAAGAGATACAATTGAACACCTAACCCTGCTATTCAATTAAAAGATAGTCGGTATTGAGGTCAGATACTCTCCCACAACTGTATGATAAAATGATTAATTCCTGTTCCACATACTTTAAATATCAAGAACTGGAACATAACATGTATCTTTCCACAGAGCAATAAAACATCGAAATAAGAGCTAGCTTTACCGTCCACCAAGGATATCTCACAGCTTCAGGTTTTGAAGCCCAGAGAAATGGCGCTTAAGAACCACTTCAGTTGAACCTTAAGAGAGAGAGTCGTATTTAAAACCGATTTACGTACTGTATCGATTACATTAAACCGAGAGAAAAATGAAAATATCAGTTAACAACAGAAAAATGTGTAATTCTTTAAACCTAACGATATCTTGATTTAACATCGTAAAAATGTTAATTAAATAAGTACGACATTTCTTGCATTTTTATATTAGATATTGATAATAAAGTATAAAATCTGACTTATTCCACTTAAGTAAATTAAGTTTTATTTAATCCCAAAGTAACTTACTTTAAAAGATCGTTACTCACCTTTTGAAACTATAAAACAAAAATGAAACTAGTTAATTCAACCTATACAAATCTTTATAAACAATACAGAAGTAAACCAGCTGGTATCTTTAACTCCTATTTACTAGCTTTAACAACACACTTTACTAATTAAATTAATCATCTAGACACAGTTAGTTTCACAAGATCTCTCTCAGTTATATAACATAAGTATTTTGCTATGTAATAACTGTAGCTATATAGTATGTAAAAGGGTTTCAGCTCGGTTTTCCTAAGGATACACCTTACTAGACTACATTACAATAATATAACTGGTTTTATTATTCGAAAGTAGTTTTCACAATTAAAAGGGCTTTCGTCACCACTATTGCAGAAGATCAAAACAGTATTTCAATTTAGTATTTACTTTTAATATTGCAGACTAAGGGAAAATGTGAGTTGTTATAAATACACATTGCCACGCTAATATTACTTAGTAATTTATAAATTTATATGTTTAATAATTTAAAATATTCTTTTAAAAATTGAAATTCAAACAACACATGACTTAAAGAACTAATGTGCAGTTGACAACATGCCACTGCACTTGTGGTTTTGAATTTTTAAAGTTTAACTTAAGTTCAAGATTAAATAAATAAGTGATACAAATTGGGTAACTCGAGTAGACCCCTCTGTGACACAACGGTATGCATTCGGGATTTACAACTATAGTGAGCAGGGTTTGATATCCATGGTGGGCTGAGAACAAATACCGAATTTTGTAGCTTTGATATTAATTACAAACATAATATATAGATCAGAGTACTTCTCCAGACAATGTTAAAAAAACAACAACAACACAAACTCTACAAAATTCTTCACAGTCAATAAAGTCCTCTTCTAAATTGGTTTCATTATTTCTAAAAATATCCCAGGTTTGACATTATAAAAACAATAAATATAAAATAAATTCGTCGGTATGATTAATAAACTTCATCTTCTCGCTCTAAGACGAATTACTTATTTCTACTTGTAATATATTTAACACATTAATCATAGTTATGTGTTTTCATGAACATCTGTTGATTGTTCCAAAATTTCGATCTTAATTAAATTAATTAATAAAGTTAACAGTCACCATCGTCTTACTAACAAATGAATGTACATTATTTATAATACTGTCTTTTTACGAAATACAAAATTATATTTTGTCTTTGGATCAAGACATCCCACTGTACTTTCACACAACAATCCTTCACAGATTCAAAATTATCTTAATTAAAGCATAATATATACAGAGCTGTTCAATGTTTAATTCTGCACGCGTGTAAATAACTTACTTAATAAATAAAATTACTTTGATTCTCTACGTTCTCAGATTCTAAATATACTGCGGTTTTCAGCATGCGAGAAGAAAATGAGGTATGACAGACATCAGAATTTTTAACGTTTCGTCTACAGTTGCCATGGCAACTGTGTAACACAAAACAAACCGAAACTGCATCTGTTTCCCGTGATGTCGATTATAGAAAAATGAAAATAATCCACTTAACAAAGAAAACACACAGTAACAACTACAACGTTTAAAAACCAAAATCGAAGGTCACCACAACCTAAACGGGTAAAATTCCACACAAACAAAGCTCAGTTTTACGATGTAACTACTGGCACGTTCCTTCTTTCAGACAGTTAAAATACGAAAAACAAAATGTGCAGATAAAAATACAGTTGCCTTTTATGCTAAAACTCGAATCAAACTATATATATAGTCAATGTGTTGTTAATAATGTGTACAGTAAAATATGTGACACCACACTATTAACGGTCTTGAGAAACATCTACACTTGGTTTTGAAAATCATCGTAATTTAAATTACCATTATTTTTTATCATCAGGAATACAAGTCGGATGAGAAGTAAGCAACAGTAAATTCATCAATAAAGAAGTGAATATATGCAATGTTTTACCATCAATAAAGACAAAACATGTACTTTGATAAACTGTACAGATGTTAGTGTTTTTGGTGAAAAAGATAAAAGTGCATCTGAGTCTTTGGCAGTGAGATTATAGAGACAAAATTCGAATGTACACTACAGCAAGAGAGATATAATTATAGAAATTTATACTTTGGTGATTAAAGTTATAAAAATAAAGACCACAGGACAATTAAAGTTAGTAACGATAAAAATTGATTTAAATTTAACTAGACGATATATGTAAGAGAAAACTTAATCACACTATTGAAGAAAATGAAAGAAAACCTGTGAAAGGCTGAAAACACAAAGTAACGTAACAGCTCCACTAAATTTTTAAAGTAGTCATTAGTCTTTTCAATAGAAAAGGTCCGGCATGGCCAGGAGGGTTAAGGTGTTCGACTCAAGGTTCAGCATGGCCAGGTGGGATAAGGTGTTCGACTCGTAATCTGAGGTTCGAATCCCGGTTACACCAAACATGCTCAACCTTTCAGCCGTACCACCGTTATAATATGACGGTCAATCTTGGTAAAAGAGTAACCCAAGAGTTGGCGGCGAGTGGTGATGACTAGCTGCCTTCCTTCTAGTCTTACACTGCAAAATTAGGGACATCTATCGCAGATAACAATTAAGTAGTTTTGAGCGAAATTAAAAAAAAAATTCAATAGAAAATTTAGTGCTTTCCAAAATACGCTAATGTTTTCTTCCAAAAGTCTCTAGGTGTCTGACGGATCGTATCTGTTTTACAAAGATGTATAAATACTTTATCTGTGGGGGTTTTATGAGTTGTGGATATAAAGTTTACCACAATTATAGGAGCCATACAAATATATACATGACTCCAGCATACGAATCTGAACACCTCCGAAAACAGTAATATTATTTGATGCCCACAGGTCTTACATCTCTTGCTACACATAGCTTTGTAGGATATCAGCTCTTTCGAAAAGAGTAAAGATAAATCCATTAGATGCCAATTGATATCTGCCCTGTTCAGCTGTGTGAATGTGTTATATTGCAAACAGACACCATCAATGTCAACTGTTTGACAAAATTGTCCATTTTATTAGTCCATTGCTCTGTATGTTTCCTGCTAGGTGACTCAGGCTGCCGTGGTTATAACAAGGAAGGAAAACAGTTTTTTTTTTTTGTATTAAGATGGATACAACTTTTTTAATATGGAAGATTTAAAAACATTTGTTGCTATCAGGTGTTTTTAAACTCGTAATTGTTGTTAAGTTTAAACGTCACACCAACAGTTCGCCTACAGGAAGCGATTATCATCATGGAAAACTGTACCAATCCTTTTTTTCTAATCTTAATCACAAATATAAAGTTAAGAAACTGCTGTAAAAACATATAAAACACGTTGAACACACAAATATCTGTGTAACGGATAATCAGGTCTGTTTTGTTTTTAACAAGCACCAAATAATTGTTACTAAAGTTTTTAATAATCACAAATGAAATGATTAACAAAAGAAGGCTTGAAGGAAGGTCAAATGGTAATGGAATTCTAACAGTACACCCACATTTCACTTATAGCTGAAAACTAACTTTGTATTAGATAGAACAAAAAGATACACATAAAATTATATGTTCATAAAACTGTGTCAGTGGAGTCATTCTTAAAAAAAACATCTATGATCTTATTTATTTTGGTCGTAATTGTAGCAAAAATAGAAACTTCATCTATATTTTAAAGCTATTTTAACATAACCAATCATAAAATAGTGGGAAAGAAGAAATTTAAAAGCAAAATACTTTTAATTTGATTGGTATTTGTATTTTTCTTTAAATCAGCCTTCCCAGAAATTTGTAGAAATTTCTTGAGAGTAATACACAAAATTTCTTTTACGAAATCGCACTAGAACATTCTTGAAACTTCGAACGACGCGCTTGATTCATATAAAAACCGAGAGACAGTATTACGTGAAGAATGTTGTTAGTCACTTACCATCAGAATGCAATATTAGAACTGTGATTAGCCCTAACTATTCGGAAAACTACACAATTTGGCTAGCAGCATTTATAGATTTTTAACATTACAAACAGTTTAACTTCAGTTAATCAACTTTTACATTATTATTACTTCGAAAATGTTAAATATATTCGGCGGAAAAATTCAGCTTGTAAGGATGTGCAGCCTATCAAACTAAATAGCTTAAACGAGGAGTAGCACTATTAACGTCTACAAGTTTATAAAACTGTTGTATATAATCCATCATTTGTAATAACTCTTAGTGATAACGGTTTTCATAAATTATAATTTTTGTATTAAAATATATTTGTCTTAAAAAAGAACATTGTTTCTTTCAAACTTGTTACAAAATATCATAAATTTAATACGTATTAACATTTATTTATCTTCTATTTTCAAATTCATATTTGTACTGATTTGAATCAGTAATACGTAAAGTAAGTAACGTAATAAAGAGGAGACTCGTCAAGGATAAAGAATAATACGTACCAAGTTGAATTTTATACACGTCATGTTCTGATAGAATCCAGAGATCTGATACACAAATGTATATATTTAAAAACTGCTTGAATGTGTTAAGAAAACTAAAAAGAAGAGAAGCAAACAACGTCTCGACTTTCTTCGATCGTCGTCAAGCTCACAAAGAAAGAAAGAGGTAAGTGACTGATAGCTGACCACATGGGTGAAGA